>NC_063362.1:8045574-8063193 GCF_021869965.1 Rhincodon typus
GGGGGTGTGGGGGAGTGGGAGAGGATGTGGGGAGTGAGATTGATGTGAGGGAGTAGGTGGGTGTGGGTGGGAATGAGGGGGAATGGGGTAGAGGAAGTGGATGGGTGTGGGAAGTGGATGGGTGTGGGGGGAATGGGGTGTGGGAAGTGGATGGGTGTAGGGGAGTGGGTAGGTGTGAATGGGGTAGAGGGGGGTAGGGTGGGATGAGGTGGGGAGTAGGAGAGGGCTGAGTGTGTGGGAGGGAGGGATGGTGGGGCAGTGGGTGAGGGTGTGGGGAGTAGGTGGGCGTGGGGGGTGAGGTGAGGTGTGGTGTGGTGTGGAGTAGGACGGGGCTGCGTGAGTTGGGGGCAGTGGGTGAGGGTGTGGGGAGTGGATGTAGGGGGTGGTGTGGAGAGTAGGACAGGGCTGGGTGTGTGGGAGGGGTTTGGGGCAGTGGGAGAGAGTGTAGGGGTAATGGGATGGAGTGGAGAATAGGGAGTTGGGGGAGTGAGTATGGGGGAGTGGGATGGGAGTAGGGGAGAGGGAGAAGGTGCGGTGAGTGGGTTGGTGTGGGGAGTTGGGGGGGGGAAACGAATATAGGGAGAGGATGGGTGTGGGATGAGTGGGATGGGGAGGGGGTGTGCGTTTGGGGTTTTGGATGGGTATGGGTGATGGTGGGGGAAGGTGAGGGAGTTTTGGGGGGTAGTACTATGAATGTGTGAAGCCTGAAGGAGATCATTTCAAGTTGGCTGCCCCAAGTAGAAAAACTCAGCAAAGATTCCAACTCCAGTGTGTGGTGGCTGATGGAGTTAATGCTCCTGTGTTGAACGATTCAGTAGGATTCATCCAAGGCTGCTCTCAGCCTGCCACAGTTAATAGAATTCCCAGGAGATTCTAATTGGATATTGTGTTTAGCCAACTTTCCACCAAATTCAATACCTATTCCACTAACTTCTTCTGCTCAAACATCATGCCCTGGGGAGCTCAAGGAGAGATACAATCTCTCCTCCATGATGGAGGGGGTATCGTGGGATTTTCCCACTCTTCACCTTATGCACCCCTCCCCACCCCCCAACTTGACCTTGCTAAATCCCAACAACCAGTGCAGGGCACTGCATGTGGAAGGCTGGAGAAATGCCACCTGTGAGCAGTTGTATTACAGACCAAGGTGTTTAAACAGATCTATATATTCTCTACGTAGAGGACACTCCAAGTCTGTCTACAGTGACTCAGGAAGGCAGTTCACCCCCACCTTCTCAAGGGCAACTAGGGATGGGCAATAAATGCTGGCCCAGCCAGCGACGCCCACATCCCACGAGTAAATATTTTTTTAAAAAAAGCTACGTGTGAACAAACAAAAATGTATTTGCTGCTATTTGAGAAAATTGGAACAGTAGTACAGAGTCATACCCCGGAAGAAGACCATTCAGTCCAACTAGCCCATGCTAACTATGTTCCCAAATTAAACTAGTCCCACCTGCCTGCACTTGGCCCATATCCTTCCAGACCTTTCCTAATCATGTACTCATCCAAATGTCTTTTAAACGTTGTAACTTACCTGCATCCATCATTCCCTCTGGCAGTTCATTCCAAATGTGAACGACTCTGTGTAAAAAAAATGTTGCCCCTCATGTCTTTTTTTAAACTAACAGCCTCTCACCTTAAAAATATGCCTGCTACTATTGAACTCCCCCACCCTGGGGAAAAGACCCTTGCTATTCACCTTATCTATGCCCTTCATAATTTTATAAACCGCAAAAAGGTCATCCCTCAACCTCCAACACTCCAGGGAGAAAAAGTCCCAGCCTATTAGCCTTTCAAACCTTTTCCATCACTCAGTGCTGACCTGTATCCCAACTCGATCCATCTGCCTTGGCTTCATATCCCCTCTAGACCATCAGCCACAGTGTTTACTCTAGCTGTGTGGGCCTCTAAGGTCTGTGTGTGTTAGCAACATCTGGGATCAGAAGTCAATGCTGTGATCAGGGCACCAACACCAGTTTCTGTGCGCAAAACATCAGAGGGACAACTGAGAGAGAACATAGATTAGCTAGTGAGAAATCCATCAATTTCAGATGTAACATAAATAATTAAACTAACACCTGCTTATTATTTGTTGGGCAGAATTCCACTAATCTGCCAGAGTTTACATGAAGGAATATTTGCTAACTCCTCTCCTGGCTTTAATTTAATAAGATGGGCTGAATCTTGCTTCTTTTGGTGAAGTCCAAGTTACGTTCAGTTTTTTCGGAAGGATAACTGTGAAGACCAAGATTTCTCACGAAACTCAACTCAGCAATTACCAAGAGCACCTCAATAACATCCCTCCCATCCAATTCTGGTCCCATCTTACCATGCACCATTCCCACAGCAACTCGCTATTCAGCAGATGCTCCTGAACTCACCAGCATTCCCCTGTACCTCTGGCATCTTTAAAAGCCAGTGGTGTACCAGGACAAGTGCTGCCAGGTTGGAATTGCCCTGCACAGAGCCTGGCATTTACCTCAGATGTGGCAGACGGAGGAAATATCAGCACACTACCCCCCCGACCCCCCGTCAACTTCCACTTTGCAGGTAGGGAGCTGCAGATTCTGCTGGACAAGGGTGGTGCAGATGTACAACTTTCTCTTCCCCCAGGACCAGCAATGAGTGTCATGCCACCAGACAGTGCCCAGCTTAGTCTCATGTTGCCACCTGGAGTCAGTGCAGTTGCAACCAATTGGAGAAACGGCCCAGCGATGTAGGTCAATGACCCTCTCCACTCTTCCACTGTAAGTGCCACCACCACCCCAAAACAAAAGGCAAGGGAATGCGAGGCAGGGATGCTGTGAGCATCCAGGGAGGCTCAGGGTGAGTGAGTGTACAATGAGAGCCAACGAAGAGCCTGGAGTCACAGCCTGCTCCAGTCCCTGAGGTGAAGAAGTGTCCCTGACCGCACAGTGTCCTTGCTGCAACGTGATAAAGGGACACCCTGAGGTGCAGCATTGAAGGGCAGAAATGTCCTGTAAATGGATCAAAGATGTGCCCTGAGGGCTTTAAGAGGTTGGCACACATCAGGTGCCAATATCTGTGGATGTAGGGTGCATGTAGCCAGTGCCCATGGATGTTGATGCCCAGTGCCCAACATGAAGCTCCTTTTGGAGCAAGTGACAAGCTGACTTTGGGGGAGTGGGGGGGGTTGCTATCACTGTCAGGCTGGAGAGATATGCGTGGGGTGATGCCAGGGAGGGATTTGAACGCCAGGATATTATTAGAACACAGATTTTTTTTGGTCATTATCACATTGCTGTGGGGGGACAAAGTTGCTAGGCGCAAATTAGTTTCCAATTTTCACACAACACAGACTACACTGAAAAAGTGTTTCATTGGCTTAAAGCACTGAGGTTGTGAGAGGTGCGATATAGAACATAGAACAGTACAGCACAGTACAGGCCTTTGGTCCATGATGTTGTGCCGAACTTTTATCCTAATCCTAAGGTCCATCTAACCTCCACCGCTACCTTCTACTAGCATCCATATGCCTATCTAATAGCCGCTTAAGTGCCCCTAATGAGGCCGACTCCACTATCCTCTCCGGCAATGCATTCCACGCCCCGACCACTCTCTGAGTAAAGAACCTACCTCTGACGTCTCCCCTATATCTACCTCCACTCACTTTAAAACTATGCCCCCTTGTAATAGCTACCTCCACCCTAGGAAAAAGTCTCTGGCTGTCTACTCTATCTATATCTCTGGTCATTTTGTACACCTCTATCAAATCACCTCTCATCTTTGTCGTTCTAAAGGGAAAAGCCCTAGCTCTCTCAACCTCTCAATACAAATGCAAGATTTTCTTTACCTTGTAACCTTCCTGTAAGTCAGAAAGTTGATGTAAGTGTCACCTGAGGAAAGTTACTCAATAAATTCACCACAACCTCAGCAGGTGGGTAAAATACAATACATTCTGTCTGGAGTGGTTCGGCTGCTTTTCAGTGCCTCTGCATTAACTCTGCAGCATTTGTCAAAACTGGAAGCTGTTTGGGCATGTCTGATGTTATGCAATGAACAGGAGAACTGTGCAAAAGCTGTGCCAATTCTCAATATTCCACTGTGTCGTAAGCTGCAGATGAGTATCTGTCTCAGAAATTCTCACACTGATGTTAGAGGAACTTTACTGACACAGAGCCACAGATTAGTGTTTAGATCAAGTAATCTTTCATGGGAAATGATGTATTGTCATCCCCATGCTTGCTGACCTACATTGGTTCCTGCTTCCTGGTAGCACCACACTGTTAAAATTCCCAGCTCTTTGTTCAAATTCCTCCCTTCCTATTTCTGCAACCCCTTCCAACCAGCTGAGATTTGTAGCCTGCCTCCAATTCTGATTCTGGCACTCATTTCCTGATTTCTTTCGCTTCACCATTAGCAGCCGTGATTTTACCCTGGGTCATAAGCTCTAGAATTCCTCTAGAATTCTCGTCTTCCCTGCCTTTTTCCCCTCTTTTTAAGAGTTACCTCTTTATCCAAGCCATTGGCTGCCTGAGTTCCAAGAGCTCTTAATGTGGCTCGATGTCAAATGTTTGTTTGGTAATGCTTCTGTGAAGTGGCTTAAGAGGTTCTAAGCACTATATGAGTCTTAGAGTCATAGAGATGTACAGCACGGAGGCAGACTTTTAGGTCCAACTCATCCATGCTGACCAGATATCCTAAATTAAACTAGTCCCATTTGCCAGCTGTTTGCCCATATCCCTCTAAAGCCTTCCTATTCATATACCCATCCAGATGCCTTTTAAATATTGTAATTGTACCAGCCTCTACCACTTCTTCTGGCAGCTCATTCAATATATGCACCACCCTCTGTGTGAAAAAGTTACCCCTCAGGTCCCTTTAAATCTTTCCCCTCTTACCATAAACCTACGACCTCTAGTTTTGGACTCCCCCACTCTGGGGAAAAGACCTTGGTTATTCACCCTGTCCATTTCCCTTATAATTTTATAAACCTCTAAAAGGTCAACCCTCAGCCTTCAATGCTCCAGAGAAGATAGACCCAGCCTATCCAGCCTCTCCCTTTGGCTCAAACCCTCCAAACATGGCAACATCCTTATCAATCTTTTCTGAACCCTTACAAGTTTCACAACATCCTTCCTACAGACCAGAATTGAACACAGTATTCCAAAAGTGGTCTTAACCAATGCTCTGTACAGCTGCAACATGACCTCCCAACTCCTATACTCAATGCACTGGCCAATAAAGGCAAGCGTACCAAATGCCTTTTTCACCATCCTGTCTACCTAGGAACTATGAATCTGCATTCCAAGGCCTCCCTAGAACCTGACCATTAAGTGTCTAATTCTTGTCCTAGTTTGCCTTTCCAAAATGCAGCACCTCACATTTATCTAAATTAAACTCCATCTGCCAGTCCTTGGCCCACTGGCCCATCTGATCAAGGAACAAAGGTTGTTGCTGTTGTTATTGCTGACCAGAAAGTGGAAAGGTTTGTGTTTTTTATAAAGCCTTATCATGTCCTCAGGATCCCATAAAACATTTCACATCCAATTATAAGAACCAGTCACTGTGGTTAGTTCTGCAATCTCATTCTCTAGGCAGGAAATTTGACTCACTGGGGCTAGAGAATTGGTTAAAACAAAGCAGGACCTTGAGAAGAAACATTTACTAAATATTGTGGGCTATTAGTCTTTAAGAGGTAGTCAGATAGCAAATCAAGTAGTTGGCAGCAATTTAACAGATATCAAAAGGAATTGAAGGAAATGATCAGGTCAATTATTCAGGTTAGTGCAATATGAGGCTCAAGAAGTACATGCTAGGATCTCAGGAAAGCAACCTGCCACAGTGCCGAAGCCAGGAAGTCCCCAAATGGTATCTCAAACTCAAATATTAGGGTTGTCAGAACCAAGGGCAGTGATGGCTTCTGACCAAGTTACAACAGGCTTCCTCCTGTGCTAACCGAATGTTTTCACTCTCGGACCTCTCACTGAGGGATCATGGCAATTGCCACGCCTTGAACTGGGATCACAGTGGGCAAACAACAGGGAAGCAATGACCTGAAGGGTTTAAATAAGTGTAGCTGGGACAGTGACAAAGGTAATATCCACTTTTAAAAGGGAATATTGCACTAATACAGGTAATTACAGGCAATTATCTTAACATCCGTGGGAAGGAAATATTACAACTCATACTCATACATTTTATTTTGTCCTTATGGAAATTTGCGGATACAATCACTGTGCATAATTGTAAACTAAAAGGAGGAGATTGCATCAATACTACAGCCCACATTGCTCCAAAGGACCACTGAATAGAATAAAGGAAATTTTCTTGGACACATTTAACAAATTCCTCACCATCCAAGCCTTTAACACTATGGCAGACCCAATCAATGTTTGGAAAGTTAAAATCCCCTACTATTACAACCCTATTATTCTTACATATATCTGAGGTCTCTACATATTTGCTCCTCAGTTCCCACTGACTACTGGGGAGCCTATAGTACAATCCCATCAAAGTGATAATCCCCTTCTTATTTTCTGACTTCCACCCATATAGCTTCAGTGGGTGATCCCTCAGAAATATCTTCTCTAACTACAGCAGTAATGTCTTCTCTAATCAAAAATTCCACTCCCCCTCCTCTCTTGCCTCCCTTTCTATCCCTCCTATAGAATCTGGAACATTGAACTGCCAGTCCTGTTTGTCCCTCAGACAAGTTTCTGTAATAGCTGTGACAACCTAATCCCACATTGCCATACATGCCCTGAGTTCATCTGCCTTACCTGTAAGACCCCTTGCATTGAAATAAATGCAGTTTAATTCTTCAGAGTTACCTTGTTCTCTGACTTGCTCTTGCCTGTCTTTTTTAAGTAACTTGATCTCTTTAGCTTCAGAACCACCCCCATCTATCTCTCTATTCTCCCACACTCCCCCTCCGTCCTAGTTTAAAGGCTCTTGAATAGAACTAGCAAATCTACCACCAGGATATTAGTCCTCCTCCCGTTCAGGTGAAACCTGCCCTTTTTGAACAGGCCTCTTCTGTCCCAGAAGAGATCCCAATGATCCAAAAATCTCAATCCCTGCTCCTTTCACTAGCTCGTCAGCCATTGATTTATCAGTCCTATCTTCCTATTCCTACTCTCACTAACATGTGGTACCAGGAGTAATCCAGAGATTACCACCTTTGAGGTTCTGCTGTTTAACCTCCTGCCTAATGTCCTATATTCACTCTGCAAAATCTCAACCTTTTGCCTAACTGTCATTCTTACCAACTTGTACAATAACTTCCGGCTTCTCACTCTCCCCTTTGACAATACGCTGCAACTTTTTTGAGACGTCCTTGATCCTGGCACCACAGAGGCAGCGTACCATCCTGAATTCATGCCCACAATTGCAGAAATTCCTGTCCGTGCCCTGGATAGAAGAGTCCCCTATAGCAGTTACTCTTTTGAATCATGATAAATCTCACTTAACGTGAGGTGCCCAAGATCTGGCTGCCACTCTTATTTTCCTCTGAGAGACTATCCCCTGCAACAATACGCAAAATGGTATATCTGTTTGAGACAGGAATAGCCACATGCGACTCCAGCACTACCTTCCTACCTCTCCTGACTGTCACCCATCTATCTGACTGAACCTGCATTGCTACCACCTCTCTAAATCTGCTAACTATCACATTGTGTGTCTCCTGTATGCTCCTCAGTGACTCCAACTGCCTTTCCATCCAATCCAAATACTCTGATGTTGCATCCTTAATAACATCCAAAATCCAACCATTTTGTTTAAAGATCTCCAATGAATGTTAAAATTATCGGGTTATTATAACAGTCAGGCTAGATTCGAACGGCACGGTGGCTCAGTGGTTAGCACTGCTGCCTCAAAGTGCCCAGGACCCGGGTTCAATTCCAGCCTCAGGTGACTGTCTGTGGGGAGTTTGCATGTTCTCCCCGTGTGTGTGTGTGAGTGCTGCAGTTACCTCCCACAGTCCAAGGATGTGCAGGATACGTGGGATGCCAAATTGCCCTGTAGTGTCCAGGTTTGTGCAGGTTATAGGTGGATTAGCCACAGCTAATGTGGGGTTATGAGGATGGGATGGGGTCTGAGTATGGACGGGAGCGTCTTCAGTGGGTTGGTGCAGACTTGATGGTTCAAATGGCCTCTTTCCGCACAGTAGGGATTCTATGATTCTAAAGAGAAAGTAGTGGTATCCAATATCAGTATCTCATGAGGGAGGTTACATGCTGAACTCCTGCTATATTTAGTCCCTTAAACTGGAGTCTAGAAGTCCAATGTTTGTGAACCAGCCTATGGTATTTAAATTGTTAAGTCATCCTGTTACCTGGTGATAGTGTCAAAGATGCAACATGAAAGACTCTTTTAGAGCTTTCTGAAGAAGGGTCTCGGCCCGAAACGTCAGCCTTCCTGCTCCTCTGATGCTGCTTGGCCTGCTGTGTTCATCCAGCTCTACACCTTGTTATCTCAGATTTTCCAGCATCTGCAGTTCCTACTATCTCTGAGACTCTTTTAGGGCCAGTTTGAGCTACATTCGGGGCTGCTGTTGTGTAGGCATGTGCATAAAGAGAGCTGGATTAAGACCGCTCAAATGTAGTTAATTATTAGACGCCTGAAGAATCTCTGTTGTGTTTGATGTCACTAATTGGACTGCTCTATAAAAAAAAAGACTCATCTCATTGTCATTTGTCAATGGCCTTTTATGGAAGTCAAGAAGTCTCCATACAAAAAAAAAGACTGACAAAGGGATCAGTCTTCTTTTTATATGGAGATTACTTGATTTCCATAAAAGGCTATTGATAAATAAGGGTTGAAATCACACCTGAAGAGTATCAAAAAGTGACATCTCACTTCTATCTCCAAATAGTCCCATTGAATTCAATTGAATTGCTGGACATTTCAATTGTCTGCTGAATCTTTGAGGTATAAGATAGGGAACAGTCCCGCAACTTAATAAGATCTCAATCTTCTGGGGCCTGAATAGACTGCATTTTCTCCTGTGGAGGATTTTTTTTATTGGTCCCATGAGGAAAAAGCTCTTCCCCCTCATAACCCCACAAAAAATTGAAATGAAGAAGCATAGTTCCTTCAGCAACCCTTAAAAAGCTCTCCCAGGCTGACCTTTACCCAGTCCTTTATCCAATTATTTTTCTCTCTCTTTTGGCTCTATCCCGACCGATCAATTACTCCTACCCGCTCCTCTCAACCCATCTTTTGCATAAATAACATTTTCTGAGCTACCATCAGTTCTGAAGAAGGGTCACTGGATCCGAAACGTTAACTCTGCTTTCTCTCCACAGATGCTGCCAGAATTGCTGATTCCTTTCCAGCAATTTCTGTTTTTGTTTCTTTAAACACTGTTGTCTGGGCCATGTTATGGGGATGGAAATGAGTAGTGCATAGGGGAGCAATGCACCAGTACCTTAGAGTTGCCAATGGAGTCCTATTTGCAATGTGCACAGTACACATTACATGTAGCCATGGTCTGAACCACACAGTCAGTCCAAGGGCCTTCCCTAAGATGGGAGCAATTGGGGCAAGAGGATAAGCAGGGATGCCAAGTGACCCAATGCCATCTCGGGCACAATGCCTCTTGGCACTGAGCCCTGGGGTGTGGGTGAGAGAGGTGGGGGGAGGGCAGCCAGAATTGAACGTGTTCACCTATGGTAGCGTAACCAGCAGCAATAAATACCTTGGCGTTTATAATGTGTCGGACGTGACGATAAAACACAATTACCCTGTTTTTAAACTTCCCACTGGAACTTTTCCTTCAACAAATTCAAGTATGTGGTAGTGCTCGGATAAACATCGACAGTAAGCTCAATAGCAAGTGGCAATTGTAACAGTTCTTTGTGACTGAGTAAGCACACAGGAAGGTGAATGAGAACTACCTGCATGTAATGTACGAAACAGTTCCTGCTGTAGCTGCTACTGATTGCATCGAATTCCTGGAAGACTTTGTTCCTTCATTCCATAGATTCCAGATAATCATGGTTTGGCAGAAGCATTGATTCCATCAATTCCCCTTTTCTACCTGCATGTAAATACCACTGTGGCTCCTCTTATCAATAGTTATTAATTTGTTTGCCTTTTTCTTTCGATCTTTATACTGGAAATCCAGCTACCATGTCTGTGTGGAGTTTGCACATTCTCCCTGTGCCTGGGTGGGTTTCCTTCAGATGCTCCAGTTTCCTTCCACAGTCCAAAGATGTGCAGGCTAGGTGGATTGGCCAGGCTAAATTGCCTGTAGTGTTCAGGGATATGTAGATTAGGTGGGTTATAGGGGAATGGGTCTGGGTGGGATGCTCTGAGAGTCAGTGTGGACTTTTTGGGCCAAAGGGCCTGTTTCCACACTGTAGGGATTCTACGATCTATGATCTATGTTGAAATGAAATGGATAAGTGAAGGTACATATAATCACGAGTGAGGACACTTACTTAAGGGTTTGATGGAAGAACAAAAGAATAGGGAAACACTGCTAAATGTTCTAGTATCCATACTGTACACTTGAGGTTTTTAATAGCTAAAATTGGCAACTGTAATTGGACACAGAGTTATAGAGTTAGACAGCACACAGATTTCCGGAGGTTAATCATGTGACTCCCAGTCATTAATTGCCTGATCGGTTTGTCTCCTGCCTTCGCTCACCAACGGGAATGTGAACTGAATCTTGGACACCTTATTGGATGAGGTGATGATTCATCTAAAAGCCATTCCTCATCCATCTTCAACATGGTTCATAACAAGGAAACAGCAACATACCAGCACATTGAACAAAGTGCAAAGCTATTGCGACACCTAATGCATTTTTTTCTCCAGGATGGTTCCCCACTGACAATTAAGCTTCAATCTCTTGGAACATTACAGCAGAAGTAGAGAGTTGGCAACTGTATTCATGCCAGGTTAGACTTTAGCTCAGTTGGCTGGATGGCTGGGGAGTGATGCCAACAGCATGGGTTCAATTCCTGCATTGGCTGAGGTTACCATGAGGGTCCAGACGAAGGGTTTTGGCCCGAAACGTTGACTACCCTGCTCCTCAGATGCCGTCTGACGGCTGTGCTTTTCCAGCTCCACATTTATTGGCCCTTACCATGAAGGGCTTTACTTCTCAACCTCTCCCTTCAACTGAGGTGTGGTGGCTCTCAGGTTAAACTCCATTGAGAGAGTGGGACCATGGTAACTTCACCTTTGCTTAGGATTTAGGGTTAGATTCTCTGAATCACAATCTGACTTAATTGGTTTTGTTGCTTTATTGAAAACTGTGTTAGTTTATTATGTCACTGGTTTGGTAATTACATTCATGGTGCATTTATGGAGCTAAGTCATCTCAAGTGACCCTCAGGCTGCTTAGTGTCACTGCAATTAGTCCAATAAAATTCACCATTATACCATGAAATATAAAGAAATTTACTTTATCATCCTGAATATTTCACTTGTTGCTGTTTAATACTGACAATAATCCCAAGGCTAGCAGCACTGTTCATGGTCAGTTTTTGGAAATTTTGGAAACTCCAGGCTGCTCAATCACTGTCAAGTGGAGTCAATGATAGACCTGTCCGTCCTCCCTGGACCGACCTATCCCCTCCCTAACTCCCCACCTACACTCACCTTTACTGGCTCCACCCCCGCCTCTTTGACCTGTCTGTCTCCTCTCCACCTATCTTCTCCTTTATCCATCTTCTATCCGCCTCCCCCTCTCTCCCTATTTATTTCATAATCCCCTTCCCCTCGCCCATTTCTGAAGAAGGGTCTAGGCCCAAAACGTCAGCCTTCCTGCTCCTCTGATGCTGCTTGGCCTGCTGTGTTCATCCAGCTCTACACCTTGTTATCTCAGATTCTCCAGCATCTGCAGTTCCTACCATCTCTGAATCAATGATAACACCAGTCTGTTGTGAGTTGTGTCGGTGAATGTATTGTTCCTGAATTCCCACCACCCTAACCTTAAATGATTCTTGGTCGAACATCACCTCAATTTTAAAATCCTTACCCTTGTTTCCAAATCCTTCCAGTTTGCCCTTTCCTATCTCTATAACCCTTCCAGCCCCATAATGGTGTCTGTGCTCCAATAATTCTGTGCTCTGATAATTCTGTGCTCCGATAATTCTGTGCTCTGATAATTCTGTGCTCCTTGACCCACTCCAATTTTCAGCATTCTGGCAATGACAATTGTCAACTGCCTAGGCCCTAAATTCTTGGAATTCTCTACGTGAAACCTCTGCCTCTCCACTGATCCCTTTTCTTTTCAGACACTCCCTAAAACACACCCTCTTGAATGAGCTTTCCATCACCTGCCCTAAAATCTCCTAATGTGGCTCTGTGTCAAATCCCCCTTGATGTTCCTGTGAAGTTCCTTGGGATGCGTTTGTTCTTTGTTGAGTGGTGTTGTGGGGTCTTTACAGTTATCTGTACAATTAGGCAATGGTCATTTTAACACTTCATCCACAAGGCTTCCCCAGCACCCAGATCTGACAAGGAGTCATGTTGACCCACGCTTGTCTGTTCACAGATGTTGCTGGACCCATTATGTTTCTCTTGCACTTTCTGTTTTTATTGCCTCAACAGTAGATTGAAATGCTGTCTGTGATTATGCGTCGACATTTGCATGAGAAGCACAGCACATAAATGGATGCTTCTGTGTATGTACGTACTGTGGTAGCACTATAATAGCCTTCAGACTCAGAGGTGAGGTTGGCATCAAAGGAGTTAGAATCATGCAATAAAGTGATGCTATAAAGTTTTAACAATTACACAGATTATTCCTTTCAGTTTCCTGCATTAACAGGCACTCAGACATTGTAAAATAGTGGCCACAAGCTTTTTAACAGAGTTATAGTGACGATGATGTAAATCGAACCCTGCTCCCAAAACTTAGCTTAACTGCAAACCTAACCTTAAGTACAATGCTAAATTTAATATTAACCATTATCACAGTCCCATCCCTAATCAATATTAAATTCAACCACAATCTTATCCATAGCTTCAACTGTAACTGTAACACCCAATAACCCTAATCTCAAAAGATGAAATCAGTATTAACCAATTAAAGATCAAAGTTGAAATATAGCATTTGGCAGCTCAACATTTGCTTTGATTTTATTTTCCGGTTCTAAATGTGACTCTACTTCTCCTGAAGATAGTCACTCTTGATGGGAAATAATTCTGTATGTCTCTCATATGACAATATGTCAGTTAAATCAATGAATATTGCTACGTTATCAAACTAAGAGAAGGGATGTAGTCATACTTAATCTCATCCAAAACTGGAGTTCATTCACTCCCTAACAGGAGTCACATTTTCCTACTAGTTTAAAACTACTATACCTGCTGTATGCTTAGCCATGTATCATCCATGACCTGGAATCTCCTCCCTCACCCTTTCTTCTCTCTAACTTTCAGACATTGTCTAGCACTTTGGCCACAGTTACAATCAAATTCCTAGTTTCTTTCTCTTTTTAGCTATGCCTTATTCTGCCTCTGTGGGGCACGTTGAAATGGTTTTCTGAGCTAAAGAACTGGTTTCTCACCCCCACATACAGAGACTGCGTACGGGTGTGACAGTGTTGACCTGTCCCTGGTTGTTTTCCTGGAGATACAATCGGCATTCACAGAACCTGCAAGGTTTTGAGGGTCGAGGGAGGGGGTTAAATGGCCAATTGTCCAATGTTGACTGGTGGCAGCATGATGGGGGCCAGTGCTCCTGACAGGTGCTGAGATACATGTCTTCAGGATATGTAGTGGCAAAATGTTGACACTAGCTCATATGCTGATTCTAGTTCTTAGGGTATGTCAACCTACCTTTTCAGGATATATGGTGGTAATGGTTAGAAAAGCTTCCGACAGGTTTTGAGACCACTTCCCACATGACCACCAGCTTGGCTGCAAGTTGTCCTGTGGGAGTGAGAAGTGTTTCTCTCCAGAATGGTTACCTTGCTGCTTCTATAAGAGGCCATTCTTTACTATAAATGCTCCAAAATTGCAGACAGTGTGTCTCCATCTTGAGGCACCTCCTTTCTCATTCTTACGTTGCTGCTCCAGAACTGCGTGGTCTCCTATTGACCCCACCCACAGCTTTATAATAAAATCTAAACCTAAATTTAGGAGCCTGCCTGCCACCTTGCAGTGAATGGTGAACACATCCATCACTAATTCTCAGGAAAAATGTTGGCGGAATATGGATTTTTATTGATGATACTGACAAAATAAAGCCGATGGTGACTGTTTCCAACACAGTGAGGGATTATGACCCCCATTTCACCCTCAAAGAGAATGCTATGTGTTCCATATAGTTGCTCAACAATTGTGAAGATCAGCTCTAATGACTACCATCAAGTTCAGCATACATAGAATGGAAGACTATTCTTTAGATCTTCAGGGCTTGTACATTTACACTTGGAGACTTTTTTTTTCCTTTATTCATTCATGGGATGAGGGCATTGCTGGCTAGGCAGCATTTATTGCCCTAATTGCCCAGAGGGCAGTTAAGAATCAAGGGTCTGGAGTCACATATAGGCCAGTTTCCTTAGTGAACCAGATGGGTTCCCCACCCCCCAAAACAGTCAACAATTCATTATGAGACTCTTAATTCTAGATATTTATTGAATTCAAATTCCACCATCTGCTGTGGTGGGATTTGAACCCAGGTCCCCAGGATATTATCTGAGTCTCTGGATTAACAGTCCAGCAATAATACCACTAGGCCATAACCTCCCTTTGTGTCCAGTGTTGGCTGTGCAGACATGGATGTTGGGGCACCAGACAGGGTGAGTGCTGGGCATTCAAGATTGCATTAAATCTGAGAGCTCAGAATTAGCATTTTGGCAATTAGCCAGAATTAACTTTAGCAAAGTCTAAGCAAGAGGCAAAAAGATGATGGTAAGAGTAGGGATTCTCCTATCAAATCTGTTCACAAGTAATCAGGTTTGACGTTTGCCACAGAGAACTGGCATCCAATGGGGTAAATTACTGAGAATAGAGTGTCCCCAGCACCCAATAATTCAGAGCCTGAAAAGTATCTCACAGTACAGAAAATGTCCCGTTGGAGGGGAAACATTAATTAGTCCCTGAAACTTTGTTGGAATACTTTTCATGAGTAAAAGCAAAGTTTCCCAGATTTTGTTTTTTTTAATTTGCTGAACTGGTTTACCATCCTCAGCAAACAGCATCGCTAGGAGGTGGCCGATAAGGAATGAATACCGAAAGAACTGCATGAGAAACAAAAAACAGAAATGGCTGGAAAAGCAGGGTGTTCCGTCCTGAGGAAGGGTCACTGAGCCTGAAACTCTGTTAACTCTGCTTTCTCTCCACACTTGCTAACTCTGCTTTCTCTCCACACTTGCTGCTAGACCTGCTGAGCTTTTCCAGCCATTTCTGTTTCTGTCGGCAATAGGAGTGTCTAGTTTCAACATCCCCAGGTGCAGTGGGCTGGAATGGCCTTGAAGTCTTCTTATGATCCATGTTTTTATGAGCTAACCAGTATTAATAGTAGCAGAAGGGATGAAACGACACATTCTAAAGTGCACACCCCTGTACAAAGCAATTCCGACACACGAGTACTTTTCAGCAAAATGATCACCCAAGAGATATTGTGTTCCGAAGTATCTGAAACAAACAAGTCATTTCAGTTATAAACAGGCTTGTGGAAGTCAGTAACGCTGGTGGTACTGTACGGGGGATTGCACACACTGTAGGCTTGTACAATCAAGTCAACTTAACACATGCGTAGGGCAAAAAAATATATCTTCCCACCTTCGTTTACCTGTGAGGCATTTTGGGTGTTGATCCATCTGGGAAAAATAAAACCTTTGACCCACCTGACTCAGGTTTGAGTCTTTTGTCCCCACCCACTGGAGTCATTCAGCTCAAAGCGGAAAGCAGGGAGAAGTTGAAACGCACTCACAGAGAGAGAGGGAGAGAGAGAGACAGCAAGCAGTTGGCACCGGGTTATCCATCAGCTTGTAATTTGCCCACTGGGCTTTGGGACCCTCTGCTGGCTCGTTTGGAATGGGCAACATTTTATCCTGCATCCCAAAGAGGGAACGTCGGTTACGGAAATCCACGAAAAAGTCGAGAGATCAATGGTACGTAAAATGTAGTGTTAAACAGCAGGAGAATATTTAACTTCATCCAACTGTCGGGGAGCCGAAACGGAGCGGTGAAATGCAAGGAAGCGCTCAACTAAACATTTTTAAAACATTCAAACATTTGGAACGTTGACAAGGACATTATCGGTTGAATCAGGCAGTTAATACAGCCTGGACGTTTCAACACTTCTGAGCAGCTTAGATTTTAACTTTTCTTCAGTTAAACAACGACCTTCACGCTGTCACTCAGTAAAAGCAGTTCATTTGAAATAAGAGTAGAACGTGCAAAGTTACACATCAGTGGTAACTTCAACCACATCGATTTTAACAGGCACCTTGCGTGAAACACACACTAAACAGAAACTCTGGCAGTATCTATAGAGAGTCTGGCATATGCCTTTTCGTTAAATCTGTTTTATTTTCTGTCTCCAGAGTTTCTGCAGCAATTTGTTTTTTTTCAAAAAGTGTGCTTCAGATCTTCATTACTCGCAGTGCTTTGTTTTAATTTACACGTTGAATGCATCTCCTGCTGGTCTAACTCAACCACAAGCCACGAGGTGTATGTGGTAATCGAGCACTGCAGCGTGCACTTTATGTTCGGCAGACTGAACGACTGTGTGCAAATGATACGCGGAACAAGCGGCTGAAAGTGTCGCCCCTTGCATTGCTGGCAGAATTTAAAGGGGCATTTTTGTACAAAATCTTCATTTTAATTTTTCAGTTCCACGTGCTGTATTGGTTGGTTTGTGAGACATCGCTCTGAAGTTCAGTAGATTCATTTTGCAACGTGATGTAGGAGAGACTCCTGGTTGGGGTTTGAAAGAACGAGAAGCCATCTTATTGAGAGATACAAGATTCTTAGGGGACTTGACAGGGTAGATGTGGAAAGGTTGTTGCCCCTTTTGGGAGAGTCTGGGAGCAGAGAGTGTAATCTCAGAATAAGGGGCGGCTCGTTTAAGACAGAGGTGAGGACGATTTTTTTTTCTCTCATCTGGCTGTGAATCTTGGAATTCTTTACCGCAGAGAGCTAATGAGGCTGGGTAATGAAGTATATTCAAGGCTGAGATAGACAGATTTTTAATCAGGAATGGGAATCAAGGGTTATTGGGTAAAAGCAAGAAAGTGGAATGGAGATCTGCCGTGATCCCATTGAATGGGGGAGCAGACTCAATGGGCTGAATGGCCTATTTCGTAAAAGAATAACATACAGATTCCCATTGCCAATTTCACTTCTGGTTTAGAATTTTCTTTCTCATATATGTGAAAGAGTTACCATCCAACTGCAAATTATTCTAACGCATGTAATGCTCATCTCTTTGCAATGTTTTCAAGGTCTCAAGAGTCAAGTGTTATATTCAGAGATAGTAGGAACTGCAGATGCTGGAGAATCTGAGATAACAAGGTGTAGAGCTGGATGAACACAGCAGGCCAAGCAGGATCAGAGGAGCAGGAAAGCTGATGACGTTTCGGTCCTAGACCCTTCTTCAGAAGACCCTTCTTTCTGAAGAAGGGTCTAAGCCCGAAATGTCAGCCTTCCTGCTCCTCTGATGCTGCTTGGCCTGCT
>NC_063362.1:8088193-8140530 GCF_021869965.1 Rhincodon typus
TCTGAAGAAATCTGATTTCTGAAGAAGGGTCTAGGCCCGAAACGTCAGCCTTCCTGCTCCTCTGATGCTGCTTGGCCTGCTGTGTTCATCCAGCTCTACACCTTGTTATTTCAGATTCTCCAGCATCTGCAGTTCCAACTATCATAGAAATAAGGCCATCTGGGTAGAACTTTGAAATTAAAAAAAGGACGATTGCCTTGCTGGGATTATGCTATGGTCCTCCCAACAGCCAGAGAGGGATAGAGGAGCAGATATGTAGACAAATGTGCCTGTAAGAATCACAGATTAGTGAATGTTGATATGACAGGGCACAATATAATCCACAGATTGCTTTGAGTGGGCAAAATGAAACTAGGACTTCACTGTTTGGGGCGGCACAGTGGCTCAGTGGTTAGCACTGCTGCCTCACAACATCAGAGACCTGGGTTCGATTCCACCTTCGGGTGCCTGTGTGGAGTTTGTATATTCTCCCCATGTCTGCACGGGTTTCCTCTGGGTGCTCCGGTTTCCTCCCACCATCCAAAGATGTGTAGGTTAAGTAGATTAGCCATGCTAAATTGCCCGTAATGTCTAGGGATGTATACGTTAGCTGGTTTAGCCATAGGGAATGGGTCAAAGGGGGGTGGGGTGGCACTGGGTCTGGGTGGGTTGCTGTTTAGAGGTTTGGTGTGGGTTGAATGGCCTGCTCCCACACTGTAGGGATTCTATGTATAAATGAACAGCATAACACAGAGGGCAGATATTTTCTCAATCAATCTGTGCAGAGATGTTACGATCTATTCTCTGGAGCAGGTGGGACTTGAGCCTGTGTTTGCTTATGTTCAGACATAGTGAAACTATGACTGCGCCACAAGAGCCCTCAGCACAGAGGTGTACAATTTGTCTTTTCTTTATGTTTGCTAACAGGGGGAGCTTCCACTTAATGCCATAACGATATTTGAACAGGACGAATTTGACAGCGATTCAAATACACTCCTGATAGAAGGTGGGTACAAAGCAAGCACCCATCACAATATACGTTTGTATAGCACCTTTTAAATAGCAAAATATTTCAAAATGGTACGCAGAAGCATTATCAAACAAAATTTGATGGCTAGCCACATAAGATGATATTAGCTAAGATAACCAAATGCTTGATCGAGGGACTACTTTTTAAGGCTCTTAAAGATGGGGAGAGGTACAGAGTGAATTCCAGAGCTAGGAGCCGACATGCCTAGAGGTTCCACTGCCATTGATGGAGAAGCGAAAATTGGAGAGGCCAGAATTAGAGAAGTATGGACATTTCAGACGGATATGTGAGACTCTGGAGGATGTGACAGAAATAGGAATGGGGCAGAGCACTGGAGGGATTTGAAAATAGAGACAAGAATTCGACACAAAGCCAATTATTCAAATTCAAAAACAGAAGGTACTGGATAAACTCAGCAGGTCCAGCAATATTGTGGAGAGAGGAAACAGAGTTAACATTTTGATCCCAGTGACCCATCTTCAGAACTGGACATGAAACCTTAACTCTGTTTTCTCTCCACAGATGCTGCCGGACCTGCTGAGATTTTCCAACACTTTCTGTTTTTGTTTCCGATTCCCAGCATCCGCAGCTCTTGGTTTTGCAATTATTCCAATTATTGTTTTGTTATTGATAAAAATATCTGGACATGTGTCTTGTGCAAACAAAAGGGGTGGGACTGTGACAGTCTCGAGGTTTGTGTAGGTGCGTGGGTCTCGAGATTTGCAAGCAGGTATGAGAGGGACAAAGACTGCTGTAAAAAGACACAGATGTATTAATCTTCGTTTATATCCCACCCAGGCCATTTACTAAGAGAAGTTCTCTGATTCTGAGTGAATAAGTCTCTTGATCCACACTTTTCGAACTTTATACATCAGATCTCCCACCCAATCCTGTGCCTGTCCTAACAGAACTAACATATATCAGAGAGTAATTGCCAGTCCCACGCTGAACCCATCAATCAGTTAACATCCCTGTGGGAGATTGCCAGCTGCTGAATTTTGTATAGATTATCACGAATTAATTAACTTTTCTGTATTTGCTGTTATATTTCAGGTAAAATGATCAACCAAATCATAGTGTCGTCACAGAATAGAATAGCTCACCAGAAATTGATACATCACCTGAATGCTGCAGGGGTCACAGTTCAAAAAGCTCCCCATATCAATAAAGGACGTGATTACAAACATTCTCCACAGTGCAGAGATCAGGTAGATGCTATTTACAACACATTCAGACATTTGTACCATTCGACAGTGGGAAAGACTGCAAAACAATTTTTTAACATTAAAGACTTTCTTCCATCTTTTTATGCAATTAAGTAGTGGATCTGAATTTGTTTATTTTTGCGTTTCCCTATGTTATTGTAAAGCCTTATTGTTCCTAACGGTATTCATTATTTGCTTGGAACTTTGTTCCATTAGCGTCAGAGAATGTTGACGCATTTGGGTGAAATTCCTTTCTCCATAATTTTAACTAAAGAATTTAGCCCGTTTGTAACACCTGGGTGGGACCTGCAGTCAAATAGCAGATAGATTAACATCATGCACGTGCATTAATCGTATTCCTAATTTATCATTTCAGTGTTGTTGCTTTTCATTGCGAACAGTTGGCACCTCCCTAGCTATTTCATGTAAATTGTATCAGTTGCCTTAAGTGAAAGTTATTTGGTCTTGCATCGAGCTCCAACCTTCTATTGCATGATTCAATTTTTTTGGATAATTCAATCTTTTCTATGGATTGAATTGACTTTGAAAGATTCAGTGCAAACTATATATGCTACATGAGATAGTGGAGTCGATTACAGATGGGAATGGACATTAGTCATGCTCCCAGAGGCAGTTTCATGTGCCCACAATCTGACCCTAACCACGGACAAAATCTATTGTTTTTTTTATTCCTTCACGGGATGTGGGCGTCGCTGGCCAGGCAGCATTTATTGCCCATCCCTAATTGCCCAGAGACCAGTTAAGAGTCAGCCACATTGCTGTGGGTCTGGAGTCACATGTAGGCCAGACGAGGTAAGGATGGCAGTTCCCTTCCCTAAAAGACAATAATGAACCAGATGTTTTTTTCTGACAATTGATAATGGATTCATGGTCATCATTATCCAGAGTTCCTTTTTGTTTTTGTCTTCTTGTCGCTTTGTGATTAAAACCTACGTTAATTATAGTTTGCAGACAAGATCAGTCCCTCATTGGAATCTCACAGGCATGTCAACAGCCCGATGACAGTGTATGGAATATTCACATTTCCCCAGAAACCGGTCGAAATGATCTCCACGTCGGAAGACTTGCCTACGCTGGTTACTACAAATGTGACACATTCAATCACCTCTCCTGATTACGTGGAGCCTTACACACCTCCTCCAATGAGGCTCTCAGTACCAGCCGAACCCTCAATGCTTATTTCAGTAAGTGATATTTTGTTCAATAAAATGTTACAAAATTACCTTACAATTCTGTATATATATTACCGAGTTATTTTATTTAAGTTAAAGCCATTGTGAAGAAGAAAAGAAAATGAGATTTGCAGGGGATGCGACAATTTATTACCACTCTTGGAAGCAAATTGAAATGATGGAAATTAAAGAATTATTTCCACGTTTCTGGTCTGTTCATAACGTAGGCTGACATAGGATGGAATGCATTGCCTGGGAGGGCAGTAAAAGTGGAAAGTCTCACAATCTTTAGAACGTACGTGGATGTGCACTTGAAATGTTATAACATTCAAGGCTTTGGGCCAAGTGTTGGAAAATGAGATTAGTGCAGATAGGTCAGCACAGACTTGATAGGCTGAACGGCCTCTTCTGTATGACTCTGTGACATGTAACTTGCATGTAGCAAGATCCACGTTCAATAGTGATATCAAACCACTAGGTGTTTCGTTTAGATAGTTTTGGTTGAAGAAGGAATGTTGACCAAGATGTTGGGAGACCTCCTTACACTTCAAATGTGGCATGAGATGTTTTCACTTCTTTCTGAACGAAAGGTGGAAGCACATCTAACACTGGTTAAACTTCTCATCTGAGAGCTGGCATTCCTAATAATGCAGCCATTGGAAAGTAGTTATTGACTTTAACAAAAAGGTTATACAAATGCATAATAACTCTGCTAATCAGGGTTAAGAGAGCTGTTGCAGCCTAGTTCCCAACTGCACTACAAAATTCCCTAATTTCCTCACCTCTTAACACTGATTGGCATTGTCATTGGACTTTAGGACTGTCGGGGTTCAGAGAACTCTCACTGCATAGTGTCCAAATTCCTCATGTTTCTCGTCATTTGATGCTGGTCGGCATTCTCATCGTGACCTTTTCTTTTATATATCCGTGGAATGCAGGCATCACTGGCTGTCCAGCATTTTTTGCCCACCTCTAGTTGCCCTTGAGAAGGTGGTGGTGAGTTGCCTGTGTACCACCTTTATCAGGGTGAGCTTGATCCATTGACCGAAAGTCCTCCTCTGACCCATGAACTGCTCAAATCTTCTAGTGTACATTGAAATTAAAATCATTGAATGAAGGCTGTCCTGTACACACGACTCTTGCATCGTGTTTGCTTCATGGTACGTGTTGTTAACTGTTCTGTCAGAGGATGATATGTCAAATATGTGGCTTTTGGATGGTGTTTCAGCTGTAGTAACGGCCTGCATTGATTTCAGTCTGCATACAAGCACAACTCTTCGCCCCTGCCGATCCGTACAAACAGTATGAGATTCTCAGAACGGAATGCCCTTGCCTTATCCCAGCCTCCACCTTCGACTTCGGAAAATTTGCTTACTGCTGAGCATCGTTTGTCCCTGGGCTATGCAGATCCTTTTCCAGGTTTGAAAATGCGGCCAGCAGGTTCTGGGGACAGATCCTCCCATCAAAATGTAAGTAGAGAGGTCGAATTTGCATATTTGCAAATATTCCAGTGATGAATAGCATAGAATTACTTGGTCAACAGCACTGAATCAGGCCATTTGGCCCACCTAGAATATACTGGCATGAATATGATTCTGCTTCATCCAATGTTATCAGCTATGCTTCTGTTCTTTTCTCCCTTATTGAAGTATGGAATCTGATTTTTCCAAACTGGCTGTCTGGAACAGCAACTATGTTAGTACCACTTCTCTATGGAATCTCTGAATAGTCATTACATTTTTTTGTTTCTATATATGTTGTTTGCCCTTAAATGCATCCAAACTGTTCATCTCAAGTACTCCACGTGACAGCAGAACCCCTATTACTTCCTGTCTATCGGCCAGAAGTTTTAGGCTGAAGCTTGTTTTGACATTCCTTCAAGCTGCACTGTTTCCTATTCGTATAATAGTTGTCTTCATTTTCCTGCTTAGGCTTCTGCAATCTAGTTGTAAGAGCAAAGTTCGGCGAGTGTCAATTCTTTGTCTATTTACAGGGAAGAGGGGAGTCAATCAAATTCAGTAATATCGGAGTTTGCCAATGTATTTAAGAGAAGTTATTTTGTTGTCCAGTCTAAACAAATTTCTCATTTATTGAGTTTAGTGCAACAACAGTTGATAGCTCCTCAACAGGGGCCGGTTTATCTCAGTTGGCTGGATCGTTGGTCTGTGATGCCAACAGCATGGGTTCAATTGAATTCTCATCATCAGCTGAGGTTACCATGAAGGACCCTCCTTCTCAGCCTCTCCCCTCGCCTGAGCTATGGTGACCCTGAGGTTAAACCACCCTCAGTTATCTGTCTCTAATAAAAGAGGAACCCTATGCTCTGGTAAGACTATAGCAATGCAACAACGGTTCCTCAGTCCTTTGTCTCTTTGATTCTCAATTTATCCTGTTTCCCTTTATTGATGTAAACAACCTTGTATCTAATTTTTTAAAAATAAGTTAAATTGTGCGCTGCAATAGAGACTGGCCATTTAAGTCCCATTAGATCTGGTGGGGTTCCTGTATTTTAATGCAGCCTGAGGTTTCAGACTAGCTTAACAACCAATCCCCAGGACCATCCTTTCTGTTTAGCTATCACAATATTATTAAAAGTATTCAACTCCTTCATAAACTAAATTTCCCAGGGATTGTCGTCAAATCTTCAAATTTTTAAATTTGTTTCACGGTTGCATGGCAATGTGTTTTTTTTTAATTGTCCATCCCTAATTTCCCTTGAACAGAGAGGCAGATAAGGACAGTGATGATTCACTGGGCTACCAATCCAGAAAGCCAGATTAATGTTCAGTGGGCATGAGTTCAAACCTCACTATGGCAGATGGGGAAATTTGAATTGAATAAAATCTGGAATTAAAAGATAGCTTAATAGTGGCCGAAATCTACTGTTCTTTAACTGCCCTCTGGGCAACTTGGAATGTGTAATAAATGTTGGCCTAGCCAGTGATACCCATATCCGATGAAAGGATTAAAAAAAACCTTTCCATTGTCTTGCCACATGCTCTAAGGCTTCTCTTTAACAATATCAGTGCACTTGAACAGGATTTAAATGGATTAACATGTTGTGATTTTTCAAAATCTCCCATTTACCAAACACCGACAGACAGAGTGCAGCCCACATTATTTGTGTGTTTGTGTGTGTGAATGCATGTTATATACACATCTGGGTTTGGGAAGTTTTGATAAACTTTGATAAACAAAAGATTGTTTTCAACAGTTGAGCTGACTTTATTACTATGTTTTTAATTTGGTCAAAAGCGCCTAGAGGTTTGTTGCAGTGAAATATTGTAATCTGTTTGCTGAGTGAGCTGACATAAATCTTCTTTTCTGCTTATTTCAGATGGCCGATAGTAAAGGTTCATCAAAAAAACTGCAATTGAGAAACTTCAGGACGTCAGGAACCAATATTTCTAGTTCATCTCCTGTTTCATTGCATCCTGGCAGCTTTACAATCGACTGTTCACCGAGTGATGAAAGTTTGAACAACGCTCTGTCTCCAACTTACGCTGTACCTTACATTCCATTTAAGCTACGACCAGCCCCTCCTGCAAAGCCTCTTTGGCTCAGAGAGGTAAGCAATACTTGGCCAGTACAAAAGTAGAACTGGGTCAAATATACAAATGCTTAGTACCTAAGATTGGAATCAGTAAACATCGAACACTTGCGTGTGACTGGAAATATATTAACCTTAAGAATGTTTACTTGCTTTGAAACTAGTTCTGCTATTGGAGATTGGAGTTCCACCATGCAGTACTAATCACTAAGCACATTAATATACCCTATTACTTTGAGTTAAATGGATTAAAACTTCCTTAAAATAACAAATCTGTGAATGCAAGCATATATCTAATCATTTTATTTCACGGGGCGATCAAGTATTTTGACTCAGTTGGAGGCAATCATGCTGTAATGTTCGGAGTCAGAAGTCGCATAACACCAGGTTACAGTGTAACAGGTTTATTTGAAATCACAAGCTTTCGGAGCACTGTTCCATCTGATGAAGGAGTAGTGCTCCGAAAGCTTGTGATTTCAAATAAATCTGTTGGACTGTAACAAAAATAAAGTTGCTAGAAAAGCTCAGCAGGTTTGGCGGCATCTGTGAAGGGAAAAAACAGAGTTAACCTTTCGGGCCCGGTGACCCTTCCTCAGAACTGGACTGTGACCTGGTGTCCTGTGACTTCTGACTTTGCCCACCCCAGGCCAACACCGGCACCTCCATGTAATATTCAGAGGTTGTAGTTCAAGTCCCAACTCTGGTGCGTTTTATCCAGGTGAACACTTCAGTGAGTCCCCAAGAGAATTGAGGACACAGTCGTGCTTAGCTGTGACACTTACAACAACCTGCCTATTCTCCACCTCTGTTAGGAAAGACAATTGAGAGACTGAGCTGCTATCCAAGGTATCACAGCTTCCTTGCAAAGGGCATAACGGAAAATCGGAAAAATCAAAATGACCAAAATCCTGACATGGTGAGGATTTCACTTGAGTTGATGCCAAAACAGACAAAAACAAACATAAAGATCAATCTTCTCAATGGCACCAACTGGCAAGATTGCATGATTTGGGATAGGGCAAGCATTCAAAAGGCAGACAAGGGCAATTTTATTTACATTCTTTAGCAGATAGGAATCCAATTCACCAGGATTCCTGTGATAAGCGATGGATCTACTCACAGTGACGTTTCTTCAAAATAAATATTTACAATTTTGGCGCAGTTTGCAAAATCCTTGTGACAAATGGAGCATTCATAATTCTATTGCCTTTCAGGCCCTGTCCAGGCACAATTCCTCACCGTTACCAGATGGAAGGGCAGATCAGAATGTACCTCTTCGAAAGACTCTGACATTATCACAGCCTCCAGCCAGATCCAGCGGCAGTTTTGGAAAGAATCTTTGTCCATTCCCACCCAGTCACCACAGTGACCCTTTGTCACCTCTATATGCTGAACCTTTCACAGCTGCCAAGAAGCAGTTAGTCGCATCGTCTGCTGCAGGCGTAAGTACATTTCAAATGCACACATATTTCTCGTCAGAGAAACGGAGAATGCTGTAAAGGCTCAGCAGGCCAGGCAGCATCTGTGGGAGAGGAAAAATTGCAGGGTTCACATTTCAGGGCAGGATTTTGATGAATGATCGTTGAGCTGAAAGATTGGGCTGAATTTTACTTGGGGTGGAGGTGGAGGAGGGGGGGAACAAGAATGTATTGCTTTCCCTCTTAACACCCCCTCACTCCTTACCAAACCCCACAGCCTGCACTATGCTCCCTGCCAGTCGCACTCTTGTAGAGTTGGCACCTGGATGAACACATCTCCACAAAGAGGTGTCATGGACACCAGAAAAAGTGCTTCCACAGCTTTTTTGGAAGGGGAAGGACCAGCATGCTTAGGGGTGGGTAAAAGTGGTGAGGAAAATGGGGTTTTTGTAGACCCGGTGAGGAGATAACCTACCTCCTGTCAATTTTGTTGAAAATACAGCCTTCGATGTTTTGTCCACCTTCCGTTATATTATATGCACACACATTAACACCTTCTCAACCTCACCCCTCGCCTGAGGTGAGCTTAAACTCAGCACCAGTCATCCCTCTCTAATGAGAGAGCAGCCCAAGGGTCCCATGACGGATAGAACACACACGTTCACACACAGATATACACATATACTTAGGGAATGCTGGAGAAGCTCAGCAGGTCTGGCAGCATCTGTGGAGAGAGAAACAGGGTAAATGTTTCGAGAACTCTGAAGAGGAATCATGCCAGATTCAAAAAGTTAACTCTGTTTCTCTCTCTCCACAGATGCTGCCACACCTGCTGAGTTTCTCCAGCATTCTCCCTGTGCTGGCTTCAGATTTCCAGTATCCATAGTATGTTATATTGGGGCAGCACGGTGGCTCAGTGGTTAGCACTGCTGCCTCACAGTGCCAGGGTTCGATTCAACCCTCAGATGACTGTCTATGCGGAATTTGCATATTCTCCCAGCACCTGGGGGAGGTTTCTTCTGGGTGCTCCGGTTTCCTCCCACAGACCAAATAGAATCCCTACAAAGTGGAAACAGGCCCTTCAGCCCAACAAGTCCACACTGACCCTCAGAGCATCCCATCCAGACCCATCCCCTTGGAAGTGCACCTAATCTACACATCCCTGAACACTACAGGCAATTTCCCATGGCCAATCCACCTAGCCTGCACATTTTTGGACTGTGGGAGGAAACTGGAGCACCCGGAGGAAACCCACGCAGACACGGGGAGAATGTGCAAACTCCACACAGACAGTCACCCGAGGCTGGAATCGAACCTGGCGCTGTGAGGCTGCAGTGCTAAACACTGAGCCACCGTGCCGCCCCAAATATGTGCAGGTTAGGTGCCAAAAGTGTCTAGGGATGTGCAGGCTACGTGAATTAGCCATGGGAAATGCAGGGATAGGGTGGGGTCTGGGAGGAATGCTCTTCATGGGGTTGATGTGGACTTGATGGGCCGAATGGCCTGCTGCCACACTGTAGGGATTCAGTACACATATATGCATGTACTGATACAGTCATAGATACCAACATGTGCACCATGAATAGGAGTAGGGCACTCAGTCCCTCGATAACATTCTAATTGTGGTCCTTAACAGCCACTCAACTGGGCAATAGTCAGCCTAAGGGTGGGTGGCCTAGTGGGTGTTTTACCCTTTCACCGTACTCAGGGGTGGTGGCAGGTGCAAACTGAACTGAGTTTATGTGCTCCCCGTGACCCGATCCTGCCTCCACGACAGCACGCCCGGAGTATACCTGTAAGAGAACTGTCAGAATTCCTCCCTGATTGTTTCTCCCCATTGATCCACTGATGCCACCAGACGTGCTGAGCATTTGCAATATTTTCTGTCTTTATTACAGAGTTCCAGCACTCACAGTCTTTTGTTTTATTGTAGTTTATTTTAATTGTTTGTTCTGGGCATTATAGGACAAACAAAGATAAGTGGCAACCTTTGCAAGCTTTGACGAGAGCGGAGAGCAGATTATTGATTTTCTGTCACTTTCCGTGCCTGCTTTCCCACCCTCCCTCCCTCTGAATGGACCAACACCCTCTTCCAGTGTTGCCAGCTCTACTTGGATGTATTTCTGTAGTTTCATCACATAATGTTTCAACTCCAACTGACAAAACTCAGTCAAAGTACTTTTTCTGGTAATCTTTATAACCATTAAATGGAAGTATTCCAAAAAGAGTTCACAATTTAAAGAAACTTGCCTGAGTATTCAGGAGATTGGTTGATTAATTTTTAAATCCTAAATCCTGAATCCTGTGAAGCAATCACAGATGCTTAACAAACCTGTCACTGCGATGGGTGACGCTGCAGGCTGAGAGAAAGTCACCCCATGTGAAGTTGCTCCTGCACTTGAGACACCCACACACACACAGACGGACTTACACGGACTCAGACACAGACTCGCGCACAGATACACACACAAGTATACAGCCAGACACAGACTTGCACACAAATATATACACACTCGCACATACACACACACATGCCCAGACAGAGGCACACAGATACACAAATACAGACCTGCATGCACAGATACACACATGCACAGATCATACACACTCTCACACACACACACACACACGCGCGCACATACACACACACACACACATCGACTCACACGTCACATGTACAGGCACAAATGGACAGATAAATACACACTGGCATGCACAACACAGGCGCACATATACACAGGGGCAAACATACGCACATAAACTTGAGTGTACAGACACACACAAAGACAGAGAGGCACACACAGATTTTGGAGCATCCTGCTTTAGTTAGATTTATTCTTGAAAAGGAAACACTTGCAGGATTATGTCCAGGGGAGTGGGACTATGTGGATTCCTTTTCAAAGTGCCAGCAAAGGCACATTTTACTGACTGGTCTTGTCGCAGACAAGGGAGAGAAATAAATTGAATTATTTTCAGTGTTTTCCTCTTCGCTCTGAAACAGTTGTGATTTATTAAAAAAGGTTCTAAATTTTTCTTCCCTTTTAAAAGTAGGCAGTAACGTGTTTCTCCCAAACCCTGTCTGTGAAATCCAATTAAACGTGACCCACTGCAAATTCTTAAGGGTTGAAACAAGATAGGGTTTATTGCTACGTTCAAAACATAGGGAATGGTTCGTCTGTCTCGTTCACAAAAACAGACATCCAAGAAATAAACTTACAAATTACTTAAAATCAAAGTTATCAGAATTAGTTAACATGAATTAGACGTTCTAATACGTCACTCTCCAGGAAAAGTTATTTTAATTGGCTGTGTCCTTTTCACATGAGAACCAATGCAATTGGATTGCAATTGAAAGTTCAGCAGCTGTATGTGAGGACTTCACAGGTAAAATCCAGGATTCTTTGCAAAAAATCCGACTTTTGAGAGAGATAGAGATCAGAGGCAGGTATTAGCTAGGCCTGGAGCTGCCTACTCTTCTGGTGTTACAAGCAAACTCTGAAAATTATTCAAAAACTGTATAATTAAAGGCAATTCAAACAAACAAATTCAGAAAGAGTCGTGTGAGTGAGCCTTCAGCTTGGCCATTCAGCTAATGAGCTGGTTTTTGTTTTCTCTGTCAAAGCCCATTTAGTGTTTTGGAGCAGATAGCTATGGAGCCTGTCTAGCACCAAATCAAGCAATAATGAATTTGAATTGCCTCAGTTGTTAGAAACTGGCTGAGGTAGACATCTGGTCTTCTAATACTTTGTGCTGACTTGGTAAGAATAGTTATAGAAAGCAAGGTGTGTCACAATTCAGGAGATGATTCATTCGCTTTTGTCCTGGTAATTGCAGGAAATTTCTAGGAGTAGTCAATGTAACCATTTTGTGTTCATTTTAAAATCCAGCAAGAATCCATTTTTTGAAAAGAAAAGAATTTAAACTAAATAATATAGTTTAATTTAAAAAGCTTTCTCTTCCTGCACTTTGAGTGTCGAGGCTGCCTGTGCTGTATCTTTCTCTGAGATTATCATTAGGTATAACAATAAGGTCCTACACTATCACTATCTCTTCTATTGTGTTGCACTAAGATAACATTTATTTACAATCAAATGACTTAACTTTAGAATTATGCTGTTTGTTTTCAACTTGAGCGCACAGTTCAAATGTACACATTGTGGCTCTGTTACTGGACCACTAACCCAGCGATGTGAGTTATAAACCCTCTACAGCAAAGAGGAAATTTAAGGAGTAGAACAGTGGTTCAGTGGTTAGCACTGCTGCCTCATGGTGCTAGGGACCCGGATTCGATTCCACCCTCGGGCGACTGTCTGTGTGAAGTTTACATGTTCTTCCCATGTCTGTATGGGTTTCCTCTCACAGTCCAAAGATGTGCAGGCTAGGTGGATTGGCCATGCTTAATTGTCCATAGCATCCCAGGATGTGCAGGCGAGGTTGATTGGCCATGGGATATGCAGGGATAGGGTAAATGGGAGAGTCTGGGTGGGATGCTCTTCTGAGGATTAGTGTGGACTCAATGGGTTGAATAGCCTGTTTCCACAATGTAGGGATTATAAGATAAGTTTGATTAATTACTAAGTTTGGAATAGAAAAGCAGCATCAGTAATGGTGACCAGGAAGGTCTCCTCTGGCACACTTTAGGGAAGGAAGTCTGCCATCCTTACCTGATCTGACCTACATGTGACTCCAGACCCACAGCAATGTGGTTTATACAACTGCCTTCTGAAATAGCAAAGCAAATTACTCAGTTCAAGGCCAGTTGAGGAATAGGCAACAAATGCTGGTTCCATCAGCTGACACCTACATCCTGTGGATAAATGAAAAGGAGATAACATGCCAGAAAAGATAAGATTCCTGCTCAGCAATAAAACTCAGGAATAATTATCAGCCATGGTCAAAGAATGGCAGGAAGTGGTTTCTTTACAAGCAAATGTTCCAAGGTGTTGATGCAATACAAGTACAACTATTGTGGTCCATGCTATACTTAACAGGTGCGTCAGTGTAACGTAATGTTCCTCGCAATCTTTCATCTGAGAAAAAATGCCATTATAAACAATGTGTCACCAGAACATTAACCTGATGATGCATTTGTGGGTAAATAAGTAACAATAGAAAACTGGGTACCTGTGTGAACCTGGAGAACTTCCAAAAGTTCAGGATGCATCTGTAATCTGACCTGAATTCCTTTCAATATGATGATAATCCCTTCTGCATGCTCACTGACCAAGTCATCCCAGTTCCAAGCAAAGGCTGAAACAGTTCAAAGCTCAGTGCAATGCAGAGGCAGTAAGGGCAAAATATTGCAGATGCTGGAAAGCTGAGACAAACTCAGAGAAGCAGTCATACCAGATTTGAAATGTTAACTCTATTTCTATCTTCACAGATGCTGCCAGACCTGCTGAGTTTCTCCAGCGATCTCCATGTTTATGACATGTCAGTAACTGTCATCTAGAAAGATCGCAGAATGGAAGAGAGAATTGGCATTTATGTAGCACCTTGCTTGGACCTTGGGAAGTCCCAAAATTCTTTGCAGCCAATGAAGCACTCTAAAATACAGCTATTGCTTGATGCAGGAGCTAAATAGCACACAACAAACAGCAATATGATGGTCTGTTTGTGATATAGGGATCAGGAAATCGCAACTTGGTTCAGGAGGACTTAGGTACACTGTTGAGACAGAATAGAAGAAGGTTACATCTAGATATTTTTCTGATCACCCTCTTCATAGATGCTATTACTTACTTCTGGGGTGAGTGAGACTTGAAGCCGGGCCTCCTGGTCCAGAGGTCAGGATGCTACCACTGCATTACTAGAGCCCTTAACAACACGTCCAAAGATGTGCAGGTTAGGTGGATTGGCCATGCTAAATTACCTGTAGTGTCCAGGGATGTACAGGTTAGCCATGGGAAATGCAGGTATACAGAGGTAGGTTAGGTTGTGGCTCTGGGTGGGGATGGAGGGTTGATGTGGACTTGTTGGGCCAAATGGCCTGCTCCTACACTGTAGGGATTCAATGATTCTATGTCCAAACTTGCTGTGGCAGTGTATGGTCCTAACCACCTGAAATTGGATGTCTCATTCCTAAGAGTTTGTCTCCTCTGAAGAAACTTGTAAACACCAAACTAAAAGTCATTCAAAGACAAATGAAAATCTTTGTTTATATTTTGTACAGCCTGTCAGGAAACAGAGTGGTGCATTGGCAAGAGACCAGTGGAGTAACACGCATCAGTTGGCACTAGAGTCTGTACCCCGCTCTTCCTTGCCATCATGTTCCATGTCTGGGAGCAGTACTTGTTCATTCGTGGATGAAACTCCCTTGACTGACCCTCTATCTCCACCATATGCAGAACCATATCATTCACAGCCAATGTCTCATGCTGACCATTTCTGGATGAGAGAGGTATGTTTTGTTATGACTGGGGCTATAGCGTTGGGAACAAACAGGGACAACATTTCAAATAAATGTCCCTCAACCTACAGTGCGCTAAAGAGTGGATTTTTTGTTTGCACTTGGAGGGACCTGGGAGGGGACCGAGTTGGCTATTATGTACAAGTGGCAAACCCTCCAATTTTGCTGGCCTTTAGTTCTTATTTTTATTTTTCAGTCATCCTGTTCAGAGGTGTTATCGCACACCTCTAGAGCATTTAAGATTTGAGCAAAGGCCTCCTGGTCCTGAGGTAGAGACATCATCACCGTGCTACAAAAACCCTATTATTTGCTGTGATACCTGGATTAACCTGGGACAGTGAAAGAGAGAACTGGTCTGCACAAGTCATACAAAGATCTTAAATCTCTGTCTGAAGAACTGACCGATGCTAACTAACATTGTTTGCTTGAAATTCAATGGTTTCTCTGCACGTGTGTCTCAAATATAAATCAACATCTATTAACAGCCCACACCCTAAAGTTTAATAATAAAGTTGTTAAGAAATTGTTTAACTGCGATCATTGACAAAGATATGTGAATGAATCTACATAAGTACAGTTTACACTCCAGATATCATTTCAGTCTTAAAGGCTAACGTAGTCCTTCAATTATTATTCCTTTATATATAGTTGCAACTCCTGATTGAAGAATAATTGAAATAAATTCTAGCAGATGCAATGCTAAGGATTTAGGAACAGAAGTGAGAGAATTATGGCTGATCTCTCCCTCAAATTGTAGTCCATTGTAGACCTTTGGGGGTGTTTTGTCTATTTCCTTCTAAGTGTTGGGGCAAGCGTGTTAGGTGCGAACTAACATGTCTACCTCCAACTGGATAACTCAGCCTACTGCCTGCTTTATCTGCTCAATAAGAGCTGACAGGTGAGCTACATCCCGCTGTCACAGCCCTTGTTACTGCCAACCAGCAGCCTCTGGGTCCTAAAGTTCTCCGACTGAAGCCTGCTCCTCAGTGGATCCAGCGATGAGAAAGTGAGTTGTTTTATTCTCCTTCTCATGTCACGCGGAGAGGTGTGTGTCAGACAGATGCAAGAGTAGAGGGTTGGCTTTCAAAGGCCACCATCTAATTGCTCCAAGATTAGGACCCCCACACATCAACCCGCACCCCCTCATGCAGCTATCCATGGGTCCCAATCAGGAAACTAGCCATCCCATCTTGCCCAGTGGGGAGGCAGGTGATCAGAAAGAGTGGGTGAGTTGAGGCCCTCAAATGACTATTAATTGACCACTTAAGGACCTTAATAGTTGGTGAGCTGAGAAAGTTCCTCCTGGACCTTTGCACCTCACACTCAATCACTGACGTGGTGAGAAAGGGATGCAGGACCAACCTCACTGCACTATTTCCCCTTCCTGTCACTTCAGCCGAGTGGAGGATCATAGAGGCCCCAGGGTGTTAATAAATATCATTTTTTAATTCTAGCTCTCAAAGAGAGAATTCAGTCAAATATATTCATTACTCAAAGTGCTATTGTATTCAACACGTACAATATTTCCATTCTCAACCATCCCTCCTTTTTTGCAGGAAGTATCGCGGAGAGGAAGTGCTGATTTTCCTGTCCATTGTTCAAAAGGTACATGATCCCATTTTAAAACAAAATAAATAGTTTTACCCCCTCTCCCCGACCAAGGGAATGACCATAGCTCCGATTGGATGGCGAACTTCAGACCCTTAGCTACTTGGCCACTGTCCAATCAGCCAAAAGCTTTCAGGTGCCAGGCATTGGAGCTACATCCATTTGAGTGGAGTTCCTTATTAGTCAGGCACTCTGCCCATGTCCAAGAGACTGGACTGGAGAGATGGCCATGTCATGGTAATGTCACTGGACCAGAACCCACCGCTGCTCTGAGGACTTGGGTTCAAACCCCACCAGGGCAGATGGTGGAATTCAAACTCAATTAATCCAGGATTAGAAACTAGTCTTAGTGATGGTGATCATAAAGTGATCATTCATTACCACAAGAAAGCCCCATCCACAAGAAAATCCTATCTGGTTTACTTAATGCCCCTCATGGAAGGAACATGCCGTCGTTACTTGGCATGGCCTGCATGTGACACTGGGGCGGCACAATGCCTCAATAATTAGCACTGCTGCTTCATAGCACCAGGGACCCAGGTTCAATTCCAGCCTCGGGCGACTGTCTGTGTGGAGTTTGCACATTCTCCCCAGTCATGAACAAAGAGGGCTTTTATAACTATCTGGTAATTTCACAATCACTATCAATGAAATTAGCATGAAGCAGGTTTTAATTCCCACTGCTGCTGCCTTGAACTCATATTTCCCAAGCAAGATTGTAGCTCCTGGATTCCTAGTTTAGGAATATTATTGATAAACTATCTTTCTTCAGAGGCTGACACTGTGCTGAGGGGGTGCTGCTCTGGATCCAGTTGTAAACTTAGGCTCCTAATCGCCTGTCCAGGGGATGCAAAAGATTCTTCCCATTTCTCAAAGAGGGACAAAGAACTCACCTCAACAAACACTGCCAAAAACAGGAGACGGGGGTTACTTTAGAAGAGGCTTCGCAGTGGGGTTAAAACTGACTCAGAGACAGTAGGAACTGCTGATGCTGGAGAATCTGAGATAACAAGGTGTAGAGCTGGATGAACACAGCAGGCCAAGCAGCATCATAGGAGCAGGAAGGCTGACGTTTCGGGCCTAGACCCTTCTTCAGAAATGGGGGAGGGGAAGGGGACTCTGAAATAAATAGAGAGAGGGGGAGGCGATGATAGAAGGTGGATAGTAGACCAGATAGGTGGAGAGAAGACGAACAGGTCAAGGAGGCGGGGATGGAGCCAGTAAAGGTGACTGTGGGTGTGGAGTTGGGATGGGGGTTGGTCAGTGAGGAGGGAGGGGTGGGTAGGTGGGAGGGAAGACGGACAGGTCAAGGAGGTGGGGATAAGACTAGTAGGTAGGAAGTGGGGGTCAGGATTGGTCAGTGAGGTGGGAGGAGCGGATAGATGGGAGAAAAGACGGACAGGTCAAGGAGGTGGGGATGAGATGGGCTGGTCTTGGGATGAGGTCGGGGGTGGGGAGACTTTGAAGCTTGTGAAGTCCACATTGAGACCATTAGGCTGCAGGGTTCCCAGGCGGAGTATGAGGTGCTGTTCCTCCAGCCTTCGGGTGGCATCGTTGTGACACTGGAGGAGGCCCAGGATGGACATGTCGTCCAAGGAGTGGGAGGGGGAGTTGAAGTGGTTCGCAACTGGGAGGTGTTGTCGTTTGTCATGAACCAAGTATAGGTGCTCCACAAAGCGGCCTCCGAGCCTCCACTTGGTTTCCCTGACATAGAGGAAGCCACATCGGGAACAGCGGAGGTGACTTCTTGTGTTCTCTGTGATTGGTCGGACTCCCTGTTAACCCATAAACAGCATTTCCAAAATTAACTGATTGCTGGAAGACCTTGAGAGATGATAGATGTCCTCGTCTGCGAGGGACCGCCAGTGATGACGACAATTTTGTTGCCAGTTTGTAGATGTACTGGGGAGGGTGGTTGTGAGCTGCCTTCTTGAACTGCTGCAATCTATGTGCTGTAGATTGTGCTAGAGCCACAATGACATTAAGTTGGGAATTCCAGGATTTTGACTCAGCTGCTGTGAAGGAACGGCAATATATTTCCAAGTCAGGATGGTGAATGGCTTGGAGGGGAACTTGCAGGGGGTGGTGTTCCCAAGTATCTGCTGCCCTGATCCTTCGAGATGGTAGTGACCTTGGGTTTGGAAGGTGCCACTGTGAATTGAGCTGAATCCCAAACTGCAATGCATTGTCATGGCTATCATGAGTGTTGCATCACTCAACCTCCAGAGAAGGAGACAGGAAAACAATTTGGTTTCGAAAAATTAGTTTACGATGCATCACAGAACGGATCCTTGGGAATGATTTCCTTGTTTATTGGCTGTCGTGTGATCAACATTGCAAGAAATTTTATGCCGCTTCCTTGTTTATTGGCTGTAGTGTGATCAACATTGCTAGAAATTTTATGCTGCCTGCTATCGATTGTCCCAAATAAAAAGGTTTTGAAATTGGGCATCAGCACGCCTTTGGAAACAAGTGAAGGTTCTATTGCTATCTACTATGATGCAGTATATTCCACTGCAGTATACAGAGAGGGATTGTGTGTAAAGGAGCTCAATTATATTTCTATCTGAAATCAAACAATTTCTACTCTGTCATCATGAATTCCTTCCCCATCTCACCCACCATCCCTCATCCTTGTGGGAGTCACACAATGAATAATCAAAAGGTGCATGTTTTGTAAGTTGAATTTCAAAACCTCAGCATTTTTGGCTAATGCAGACACCACAGAACTGAATACCTTATAGTGCCGTCATTTCATCGACACTAGGAGTTGGAGCTTCCACAGGCGAATGGAAGTCAATCAAATTATATTGCACCATTATTCCCAAGTGGCATTATTCCAGCTCACTTTTCCTGATAATGTTTGGTTAAAGACTTCATCCTGATTGTTGAAGCTTTTGACTTTGTGAATCATATGCAGCAATTCGTTAGCAGGCATTAAGATGACTTCAGCCTTCACATTGCTGTTCATAAACGTTCAATCCAATTTGTTGATATATCGGCAAGATCTTGTTTGTCTGGTTTTAGGAGTTCTGCGGAGTTCAGGAGTAATGCCATGAACAGCCCTTGCTGAACCTCCAGACTCGTAAACCTCAAATAGGATGATTCGAGATGAAAGAAATACAAGCATGAATAGAAATAGTAAGAAATGCCGATGCTGGAGTCAGAGATAACACAGTCTGGAGCTGGAGGAACACAGTAGGCCAGGCAGCATCAGAGGAGCAGGAAAACTGACGTTTCGGGTTAAGACCTGTCTTCAGAAAATGCATGAATAGATCTTTCTGTGGATGTTGGTGGAGAGTTTGAGTTTTGAAACCAAAGGCTCGTTGAACTTGTTTAACTATTTCAATGCTGAACTCAAGCTGAAATGCAGTTCTCCCAAAGCAAAATACTACAGATGCTAGAAGTTAGAGGGTTTGCTTAAAATAGTCGACATTCTGAGAAAGACAGAGTTAGAATTTGAAACCTTTCATGAGAATTGGGAATAGCTAAGGGCATAATAAGTTGTAAGCAAGTGTGAAGAGAAGGTTGTGAACAGGAAGGGATTAGTAGAAAAGTAGGAGAGAATAGATGTTTATGATCCTGCCATTCACACCTCCTCTGTTCGTGTCTTGTGTTTCTTTATTTGCAGTTCTGTCATATTTACCATGCTCTTTGGCTTCGCACCATCTATCCTTCTATCATTTAAACTCTCCCGCCTAAACAAAGATTAGCAGGTTAGAAAAATCTGGATGCTGTGATTTATGGAGAATGATACAGAAACCGTTTGTTCATTATTATGAGCAAGAGAACAAAAATTGACACATGATATCAGAATACAAAGAGTTAAAGCTGCAACTTTTTAAAATTTTAGCCCTTCAAACTCAGGATAAAATACATTTAGCATGTTTTTTTTTTCTCTCCTTTTTTCAGATGCCTCCTCTGAATATTACGCAATTATACAACTTTTAGACAGCTACCAAGAAGGTGATTTTGTACTCTATATTATCTTATAGTCAATATGTCTACATGGAAAGTCTCCTTTCATCCTATTGTCCAAGGTTTATTGAGCAAAAGGCCCCAGTCTAATGCTCAGCCTGTAGTCAGTTACCTGTCCCAGCTTGAAGTGACCTTCCAATGGGTACAGTGCCCCCGGTTTGAGGAGAGAAAATCCAGCAGTTCCGTGTTTCCATCATGGAGCTCTGGTCAGATGAATTGGGAAATAATGTTTGAGCCTTAGTTCTGACAGGCACCGCTGCAGAAAATAATGTTCCTACTGGAAAAGGCAACTGAGGGCTGAGCAGGTGGGTGACAAGAATAGTGAAGCTGCCTCTTTTGGAAGTAGGTTAGATTGGGATTGGCAATATTGCCTAACTTGTCAAATGATCTGCCTATAATTACAGCCCGTGCTGAAACACAAAGAGTTGTTTCTTCATTTGGCTGAAACTGGTAGAATGAACTATGAGCAGATAGATATTCAGGTGTGGCTGGGAAATGGACAAGACATTAGACAAAATTCTCTTCAGATCTGATTCAAAATTGAATTGTCGCAGTGTTCAGTGCATCAGGCCCAAACCACAGTACAAAGGTGAAGGTAATATTTGATGGGATGCCAATCTTTGTCATCGTGTGAACCCACATCTCTTGAATCTTAATTGCACAAAACTAGGGTTATATTTCCTTGAATTCAAGAAAATATAACCCCAGTTTTGTGCAATTAAGAATTCAAGAAAATATAGGGGATGATTTGATCAAACCTTTCAAGATAGAGGAGATCAAGAAACTATTTCTCCTGGTTGGGGAATCCAGGACTAAGGGGCAAGTCTAAAAATTTGAGCTGACCCTTCGGGTGTGAACATAGGAAAAACTTCTACTCAGAAAGGCAGTTTGGCACTCTGTTCAGCAAATGATAGGCAATGCTGGGTCATTTGTTAATTTTAAAATGGAGGTTGTTGGTTTCCTGTTAATTGAAGGCATTAAGCTGTGTGTGAAGCAAAGATGGCCCAGATCAGTTGTGGTCTCAATAGACAGTGAGCAGCTAAATTGACCTCCTCCTGTTCCTAATTTCCATCTGATGTTTCATCAGATTGCTGGAACTTTTCAATTACATTATTAGCCCTGCTTTGCAAAGTCTTCAAATGATTCTAATAGGGCATTAAGCATTTGGAAAAATGCAGTTTTTCAACAATAACAAGTAAATCTGCTGGATCAGACCAAAACCACCACCAAAGAAGAATAAGCCCTTATCATTGGGAAAAACATAGGCTCTTGCCATCAGACAGTTGTAGTGGGTGGTTTAATGTGCACTAGGTCTGATTGGCAGTCAGCAGTGACAGGGATGAGCTGAGCTTTGTAGCTCTAAGAATAGTCTCAGACCTTATGGTTTCCCCTCTGCTATCAGATTGCGCAGAGTTGAAGAGTTTATGCAGAATTCATTTTGCTAGGAGTGATTTCAAACAGGTTAACACCCTGTCTGAAAATGTCAAACATCCGCACACTAATAGTTGCAGAGTGTAATTAGGGCCTTTGCTTTTCTCGTAATGGTGTACTTGGTTTTATACTGAGTCCTGCAGGGTTTGTGTAACTGTGCCCATCATTGTATTTACAAAAAATAAAAAATAGCAGGACCTATTGAGGTCTAGACTTGGAGAGATAGGTGTTTTGACTTCTCTGAATGGAGCAAAACTTAACAAAACAGGTGTGAACCGACATAATTCGTATCAACCTTGGAATTTGATGAAGCATATTCATGTTTCCATTGTATCATTCAACTATTTTATCAATTTTAGTTACGCTAAGATGTGCAGCAGGGTACCAGTAATTGGTTTGGCCTGACTTGTACTCATTGGGGTATATTTAACTCATTGGGGTACATATAAGATCCTAATTTCCCAGCAGGAAAACAATGGGACAATAACATGAGAGTTCGTCAGGACGGACGAAGGATTTCAGCCCAAAATGTTGACTTTCCTGCTCGTCGGATGCTGTCTGACCTGCTGTGCTTTTCCAGCTTCACATCTATAGACTCTAGCTTCCAGCATCTGCAATCCTTCTTGTCTCCAAGCCCCATTTCTGAACACTGCTACCCCTTTTCCCCACTGAAAATGGGATCAGCGAATTTATCTAATTGCTTCATTTTTGCTTCCTGATTGAACTAATTAGCTTCTACACTAATGCTGTGCTTAAAATTTGTTAATATCTATTTAACATTAACTAGAGTGGAGAACACAGTATTTATAAAGAAGAGGATTTTGTGCCCTGATTCCTTCAGTCACTTAGTGGGAAAAGGCACCTGCTGGTGTTGTACTGAAATCTATAAGTTAGCAAACTCAATGTTCAAATTATCACTGCGAAGGAAGGATAAGGAAAATGTGACACTTACCCACCATGATTCTTTGGCATTGGGTTATGTCTCTCATATTCCACTTAATCCAGGCCGTTTTCCCTAACTCTTCAGATGAGGCTGTGTGTCTACTTCAATAGCCAGATCACACTAAGTTGCGTTATTGGCCTTGACAGATCAGAGTTTTGAATGAGGAAGACCATCAGAATATCACAAATGAGAGCAGGAGCAGGCCACATAGTCCTTTGAACATTGCAACACCATTCAATAAGATCAGGGCCAGTTTCCTACCTTACTCCCAATTTCACCCACCACATATTTCTTGATTTCCTGAGTAGCATCACTCATCTGCAAGATTCTTCTCATAGAATCCCTGCAGTGTGGAATCAGGCCCTTCAGCCCAACAAGTCCACACTGACCCTCAGAGCATCCCACCCAGACCCATCCCTATACTCCACCTAATCTACACTGCAGGTAATTTAGCATGGCCAGTCCACCTAGCCTGCACATCTTTGGACTGTGGGAGGAAACCGGAATGCCCGGAGGAAACCCACGCAGACACAGGGAGAATGTGCAAACTCCACACAGCCAGTTGCCCGAGGGTGGAATCGAACCCAGGTCCCTGGCGCTGTGAGGCAGAAATGCTAACCACTGAGTCACCGTGCCACTTATGAGTGCTCAAATGAGAAAGGCTCCCAATCTAATGTTTTACCCAGTGACCCCTGTTAGAAGGCACATCTTATCTTCGATGTCACCTTATTGACCCAACCTCATCTTGACATGTGAAGAACGTGCATTTAGCGGAACAACTGGTGGTGTGTTGTCTTTGCTGGACCCAAGGGTCAATGTAAATTCAGCCTAGGATGCTTCAATCTGTCCCAGAGTAAAGACTGAAAATTGCCCACGGTGTCTTCCCGAAGGAAGGAAAGCAAAATGTGAAAACGTATTCTCCTCAAGAAAGCAAAAATGAAGCACTGAGTGTAAGGGATGTGGGTGGGGTTGGGGTCTTTCTGATTGGCTCACTACCAGTGGCATTGCCACTTCCAGAGATGTTCATTCCTGCCCAATGCCAACAAAGAAAGACAGAAAACTATTTAATCAGATTAGAGTACAGTGATACAAATAAAAGTTAAACCCTGCTTCACAATGAATCTGTGAAAGTATTTCTGTGAAAAGGAATGTATAGCGATTGTAACTGTTTGAGGAGTTTAACTCTGTGATCTCCACCTCTGCAGGCAAGAACATAAGTTGGTACAGTGACAACACCAGAATGTCTTTAACATCGTCTGAACACACCTATGCAGAACTTGAAAGCCTCCAAGATGAATCTGATTATGAGTTTTGGGATTTTGACTTCAAGCAACAAGAAATCCCACATCTTTCTGCCCAGACCCTCATGAAGCTACGACAGCGGGGGATAGTTGATTCAAGACTGCAGGGACGGTTGCACAGATGGTCGTGAACACCTTCTGAGATCTTGTGCTTTGCCATATTTTGGGAATACTGTCCTGTTTTAATAGTGGATGTAATGCAGCAGACTGGATTGTGGTTTACTGCCTTATATTGAGTTCTAATGTCAAAGCTGAGACTTCAAGGAGAAGTTCAAAGAGTCTTTGAAGCATTTCCTTGTCCTGCAGAAATGGGTCATTTAAAAGGTGGGATGCAGGGCCTAGTCAAGACATCCAGTCACTGTTACCAGTCCATCACACCTTCAATACACTGTACCCAGTGTTCACTTGAGCTTTGCTGTCTTCGATTCCAGACTGCGTACAGCTCAAAACAGTTGCAATACCTGTGAAATAATACATGATATGAGCTGGTCTCATATCATCACCTTATGTTTCAATTATATTAATTTTGTCATAAGCTCATATTTTTAATATTTTCATTTGCTTTGTGAATTCTGTTTGCTAACTGCAGCATATGTATAAAAGGATGCTGAGATTATCCTAACTGACTAAACATTAATAATTTGTCTGAAGTTGCGTGTTTGTAACAAACTCTGTACAGTAATTATGTCGTTTTTGTTTAGAATGTTGAACCATTTAAATGAAGCTTCCTTGATATTTCTGTGTTGGTTCTCATTTTTCTGAATCAAGTTGACAGCAGGGAATAAATATCTGGCTAATTTTGCCTGATGCAAAGTGTCAGAGATTCTGCATCATTACAGCCCCCAAAGCCCCAGCCCTGACATTGTCAGCGAGGTTTTGAGTGAATAGAGGTTACTTGGAGAAATTACCAAGGTGTTATACTTTGTAATATAAACCAAGCCATTCAGCTCACCTAAATTGTTGTATGAATTGGAGATTTCTGTGTCATAGGGTCCTTAAAGTGCAGAACCAGGCCATTCAGCACATACCAACCCTCCACAGAGCATCCCATCTCTGTAACTCCACATTTCCCATTGCTAATCCACCTAGCCTGTACACAATGGACAATTTAGCATCACCAAATCACCTAACCTGCACATCTTTGGATTGTGGGAGGAAACCAGAGAAGACCCACACAGACAGGGGGAGAATATGCAAACTCCAGACAGACAGTCACCCAACGGTGGAATTGAACCCATATCCCTGGTGCTGTGAAGCTGCAGTGCTAACCACTGAGCCACCGTGCTGCCCAATACCTGTTGTATTCAGCAAAGGTTGTAGATTTTCAATCCTTCATGGCTTGTCAGTATCTCCGGCTGGGCTAATGTTTGTTGTCCAATCCTAATGGCCCCTGAGAAGGTGTGGTGAGCTACCTTCTTGAACTACTGTGGTCTATGTGATGCAGTGCACCTATAGTACTTGTTGTGAGCTGACAGGCCAATAGTTTAGCTTGTAGTGTTAACACAGTGTGGAGCTGGAGGAGCACAGCAGGTCAGGCAGCATCAGAGGAGCAGGAAAGTTGACGTTTCAGGTTTCTGAAGATTTTCCGAAATGTCAACTTTCCTGCTCCTCTGATGCTGCCTGGCCTGCTGTGTTCCTCCAGCTCCACACTGTGTTATCTCTGACTCCAGCATCGGCAGTTCTTACTATTTCTATAGCTTGTAGTGTGTCTTCATTGAACCGACTGTAAAACATACAAATTTGTATGCTCTATCATTTACACTGTGATTTACTCAAATTACCCATTATGCAAATAACTGCTCCTATGCATTAGGAAAACTGTCTGTAATTCCACTTACTCCCTCTTCTGTCAGTCTCTTTACATGCATGGCACACGTGGGCAAAATCAACATTTCTTTCAATACCTGCTGGTTGAGATGATGTTCTGTCTGATTCTGTTCTAAAATCTTCTGAGTTGACCTTTCCAATTTAGGTCAATGCTTTAGACATTTCTTTTTGCAATCTTGTCATTGCACTAGGCTCTCAAGCTGATTCGCTCCCTTGGATTGAGCATTGCGCTCTCACAGAGACTCAACATCACCTTCCTCCAAATTAAACTGCCACTTTCACCTTGCTATCCATTCCAAAGAACTTCATGTCAACTTGAAAATGGCAACAACTATACCAGGGCAACACAAGCTGAGCAGATACTAGAAGATACGTGTTCTCTGTGTGTACCACCACAATGGATTTCTTTCCATAATTGAAGTGATTCAGCAAAATACTGCATGAGGTAGAGACAAGGTAAATATTACTGAGCTATAGGAAACGAGGGAGTCAATATGAGTCAAAAGAACTAGCAGACGACCATTTGTTTAAATGGATTTCTCCTGTTATATTAGACTCCACAATGCTGTAAAAATATTTCAGGCAGTTCCCTTAATCACAGGCACAGCCATGTCCGAAAAGAAAAGGCCAACTTTGTTGTCAATTGCTCTCACATTAGTTCAGTCAAATAATAGTGTTGAGTTTGGCCCTTTACATCATTGAGTCAAATGGTAAATAACACTGATCTCAATATTGCTCATTGAAGAACATGGGTTCACACGTTCCACCAATCTGAATAATTGTTCTTAAACCCTATTCTCTGCTTTCTGTAGCTGTCTATTCGGTCATATTCCTGCGTTGACTGTCCCCTTCTCATAGTTGTCCCCTCATCTGCTGTGCCTGAACTTAGAGTCCTGACCCTTTCCATAATCTCTGTCCTATGATTTATTCTGGAAACTTTAATAATCTCTGCTGAGCCCTCCCCTCCTTTGACTTATTCCATAATTTTCTATGCAAGTGAACTCACACTCCATTATTTAACTTAAAGCCTCATCCACAGCCCAGCAGATGCGATTCACCAGGACTCTGGTCCCAACATAATTCAGGTGGGGCCCATCCCATCAGAACAGCTCCCTCCTTCTCAGTCCTGGTGCCAATGTCCCATGAATTTGAACTTGTTTCTCCTACACCAATCTTTGAGCCATGCTTTATGTCTTTAATCTTGTTGACCCTATGCCAATTTGAGCATGGCATGGTAATAATCCAGAGAATATTACCATTTTGGTTCTGATTTAAATTCAACCCCTAGCTGCTCATATTTCTCTTAGCAGAACTTCTTTCCTCTTTCTACCAACATTGTTGGTACCTACATGGACCACAACAATTGGATCTTTCCCTTCACACTCCAGATTCCTCTGCAGCCCAGATGAGATATCCTGAACCCGGGCACCAGGCAGGCAACACAGTATTGGGAATTGATGGATCTGACCATGTTGCCATGGAATGTCCCAATCAATTGAAATTCCTGTCTCCCTTGGGAATGTGTATACAGAAAAAAACCTTGCACCACAAGTCCATCAGGCAGCGGCCCAAACACAATGTCCCCTCCGCCCTTGGGTAAGGGAGATGTTAAACTTGTTGGATGATTCCCCGAGCAGACTCTCAAAGTCATTTGGTGGCATACCTCATCGGCAGAAATTTCAAACTGACAGAGGATCTCCCTTCTTCCCTGACCAGAGTCCCACCTCCTCTGCATGTTGTCTTCGGGGAGAATAGCCATTACCCACACTCTTTTGGGATGTGCCTTTGTGAAGAAGATGCAGAGAGATGTAATGGGTTTTGTTGAGGTTCATCCCGAGCAGCGTCAGCACTCTGTATTCTACGGGCTGTTCCTGTGATGTCTGCCCAGACAGTGATCAACTGCAGCTTGAGGACTGTCCACTCGGTGACATACATCCTTTGATCTGCCTGAAACGTGTGGGGTCTTCTAGTGCAAGTCACTAAGTGTAGCAGACCTGCACATTTCACAGTTTGGGACTCTGTGCCGAGGGTCAGCCACTGCAAAGGCCCAATGTGGAAAGGCCACACTCCAAAGCCTTAGTAAACTGAGGGACTAGAAACTGGGTAAAATCACTTGGGCTGTATGTCTGCTTCCTTTAACCTCATACATGTGTCCAGCTTCCCCTTAAGTGTATCTATGGTATTCACTTCAACCATTCCCTATCACAGTGAGTTCCACATTCTCACCTGGAATTTCTTCAGAATTTCCTCTTGATTTCTTTTGGAGTCTACCTTTTGTGGATAGCCTGCAGTGATGCTCTTCCTCAAAAGGGAAACTATCCTCTCCCTACCCACGCTAGCAAAACGTCAGGTTGCCTCTCAACCTTCTTCATCCACACTCAACCCAACGTGTCTCAAATGATTAATTCTTCTTGTTGTTGAGAGAAGAATATTTACCAAGATAGTGGGAGATCTCCCTTGCCTCTCTCAGCAGGGACTGGCTCAGCTTGCATTCCTGCTGCCTATGGCAAGGCCTAAACAATACTACATGGTACAAAATGAAGTAGAGCAAGATAGCAGACAAAGGCACATCTCTCCCCGACGCGCTCAATGCTTTCTATGCTCGGTTTAAGCAGAATGCCAGCAGCATGGTGACACCTTCCCCGACAGCCCCAGACACAACTGTTCCCTCTGTCACCACTGCAGGTGTCAGATCCATCTTCCTGGGAGTCAACCCAAGGAAAGTGACAGGCCCAGACAGTATCCCCGGCCGAGCACTCAGATCCTGTGTGGACCAACTGGCGGAGGTATTCACCGACATCTTCAACCTCTCCCTTCTACACACCGAAGTCCCCACCTGCTTTAAGTCCCCACCTGTACATCCTTTGCTTACTATGATCTGCCTGTACTGCTCATAAACAAAGCTTTTCACTGTATTTCAGTACCCGTGACAATAAATCAATCAATCAATCAATCATTCTGCAACTTAGATATCAGAATGAATTACAGTATTAATAAGGCTTATTTGTCACACCATTTAATGAAAGAAAGATGCGGACTTTGTTCCACATGTGTGGCAACATTGCTTCGACTTGACTCTAGGAATAACCTGTGTAGCACGTTCAAAATTTGATTGCTGTTGTCCCTCAGCCCTGCTGACAAGTTTTGTTTCCAGTTATAGTTTGAATTGACCTTCATTGTGTCAGCGAGTTTGTCGCTACATTGTCAGCTGTGTCTGAGTTGGCAGCCTGTAGGTCAGAACGCTGTGGGCTCCTACCTCACTGCAGGGACTCAAGTGCCAGGAGCCTGCTGAAGTGCCAGTGCAGTATTGAGGGAGTGCTGAAATGTCAGAGTGTTGTCTTTGAAATGAGTTGTTCAACTAAAGCTCTATCTTGCTCCCCTCAGGGACGTTCAAAAGATTTCAACAAAAGCATAACACTGTGGATATCTGAAGAAGAGTTGTAGGTGCCTGGAAACATTGACATTTCCTCTCTCCACAGATGTTTCCTGACCTGTTGAATACTAGCACCACTTTCTGTTTTTATCGTAGAAGATTTCACGTTTTCACTGGTGTCCTGGCCAATGTTCATCATCCGAACAACATTAGAATAAAGGACAGATTGTTTAATTGTGACTTCATTGTGTTTTATGGGAACTTGCTATGCACAAATTAGCTGCCATTTTTCCTGCATTTCAACAGTGACTGTGCTATTTTATTTTATCAAAGTAAAGCACTTTGGGTTGTTTTAAAGTTGCACAAGGAGCTATACAAGTACGAAACATTTTCTTTCCCTTGTTTCATTGTTGTGCAATTCGCCATTGTCAATTGGGGTACTTGTGGAGCAATGGCAGCATCCCTACCTCTGAACGAGGAGGGCTGGATTCAACACCCACCTGCTCCAGAGGTGTGTGTCTGAAGTGGTTGATCAGGGAAATATCTACCTTTCTTTACAAACATTTACACCGAAGCCATCCTGTCAATTCTACCAACGCTCCTTCTGCCTCAGGCAAACTGTGGAAAGATTCAATACTAATTACCTTTCTGCTCATTGCAGAATAATATCTTCCAGCAAAAGTGATCATTCGCTTTGATTGACAAAAGTATCAGCGCCTCTATCATTTTCAACATGACACCGCACGTCCTCATATTAAACTGAGCAAAGACCACCATGACAAGAGATTTGACTGACTGTGGAACAAAGCACTTTTCAATGCCACAGCTAGTTTTTGCCACATTTGAATAAAATACGAACCTCGCCCCATCAAGTCACACGTATATCTTTGTCAAGAACAAAGGGGCAGATCTCGGCATCATTCCACAGTCAAACAAGGGATAGCAGCTGATTGTCATGTTTTACAACATGGATCTACATATTGGGAGGGATGTGAAACCAGTTGCCAAATTGCTAGTGTACAAAGTTACAGGCAAATACTTGGATTTTGTTGCATTGTTTAATGTTATAGCTTTACAGGTTGAATTCCTGAACATTCATTCTTCCTAAGGTTCTTTATGTTCGGAGTCCTGGAGAGCCAAGTACTTAGAATTTTCCCTTTTTGCACGTGTCCTGAAGTATCTCACAGCAGAGATGGCACTGATATTCACCAGCAAAGCTGGAAAAAATACAAGAGCAACAATATGTTAGGATATCATGTTATGGTTGCACAAGACATTGGTTCAGCCACATTTGGAGTACTGCATACAATCCTGGTCACCCTCTTATAGGAAGGGTACTATTAGGATGGGTGCAAAAATTGATTTACTGAGACTGGAGGGTTTGAATTATTGGGAGAGGCTGAATAGGCTTGGACTTTTCTCTCTGGAGCCTAGGAGGTTGAGGGGTGACCTTATAGAGGTTTATAAAATCATGAGGGGCATAGATAAGGTAATTAGCAAAGGTCTGTTCCCTAGGGTAGTGGAGTTCAAAATCTAGAGCATAGGTTGAAGGTGAGAGGGGAAAGATTAAAAGGAACCTGAAGGGCAACTTTATCACACAGAGGCTGGTGTATACATGGAATGAGCTACCAGAGGAAGTGGTAGAGATGAGTACAGTACAACATCTAAAAGATATTTGGACACTATATGTTTAGGAAATGTTTAGAGGGATATGGGTCAAACACAGGCAAATGGGACTAGTTCAGTTTAGGAAACCTGGTTGGCATGGATGATTTAGGCCAAAGGGTCCGTTTCTGAGCTATATGGCTCTATAATGATGAGCTGAAACATGGTTTCCCATTTCTGCCCCACTTCGTGTGTGAAATACTAGTTGCCTGGGCTCCCAATCACCATCTGTTACATCGGAGGGGGTTGGTCTAGCTCAGTTGGCTGGATGGCTTGCGATGCAGAGTAATGGTAACAGCGTGGGTTCACTTCCCACACTGGCTGAGGTTACCATGAAGGGTTCTCCTTTTCAACCTCTCCCCTTGCATGAGCTGTGGTGACCCTCAGGTTAAACTACCACCAGTTGTCTCTCTCTCTAATGGGAGAGCAGACTTACACTGTGGTAACTTTGCATTTTGTTACAATAGCCAGTTTCCCTCCATTCGTGTGCAGTGGGCTGCTTAGTTCGAAAAGGCACTGCAGTTTTGCCTGATTCTGCTGTCACCTGCTGTCCTGCATGTTTTCCAGCATGAGGCGCTTCTGCTATGCCTGGGGCAGGTTGTAATTCCAACAATTTACAGCAGTCTGAGGTCCGTGACCTCAGTAAAAGTGAACGAGGAGGGTTGGGACTTTGTCATTGTACTTGACAAGTCTGGAGACATGTTTCCTCATTTTAGCCAACACCAGATTTCAATACTGTTGTCGGGGATGTGGGCATCATTAACAAGACCAGCATTTTGCTGTCACTCTCACCTCAGTGACATCTCAATCCTAATTCTGCCATCTCTTCCCTTGGCTATCCACCCCTTCTTCCCAGTGCTGTCTCCCCCACACAAACCCTTACAGTGTGGAAACAGACTCTTCAACCCAACGAGTCCACACTGACCCTCAGAGCATCCCACCCTCACACATTCCCCCTATAACCCACCTAATCTACACACCCCTGAACTCTACAGGCAATTTGGCACGGCCAAGCCTAGGCTGCACATCTTTGGACTGTGGGAGGAAACCGGAGCACCAGGAGGAAACCCACGCAGACACGGGGAGAATGTGCAAACTCCACACAGACAGTCGCCCGAGGGTCGAACCAAACCCGGGTCCCTGGCGCTGTGAGGCAGCAGTGCTAACCACTGAGCCACCGTGCCACCCCATGAATGAAGGCAGCTACTGATTCCCCTCTGTCTATTTCTGGTATTACTTGCTTCCTTTGAACCCTGTAGGCAGTGGCAATTAGATTTTGAAGCATTGAAAGGACGTATCAGGTGAGCACAGTTTTACCTCAGCTGTGGCCGGGGTATTGAGGCTGCTCTCAATACAATGCAGGAAGAGCAATGAGCTATGGATGTGTTGTTTGTTATACAGTCTGTTGTATGGATCAGCACCACTGCCACAAGACAGCCAAGGGTCTAGGCCTGAAACGTCAGCTTTCCTGCTCCTATGATGCTGCTTGGCCTGCTGTGTTCATCCAGCTCTACACCTTGTTATCGCCAATGAACTGCGTTGGCGGCATTTCCTGCTTTTGTAAACATATACCTGCACTGTTTGAATACTCACCAACTTTCCACATATCTGACTGGGAAGCTGCTGATTTCATAGCCCATGAAGCACAAGCAAAACAAAATAAACAGAGATCTTTCCGAGTGCGGGACAGACAGGAATGTCTTCTCCCTAAGCGTAGAAAAACAAAGATAGTTTTTTTTTAAAGTTACTAATCAAATTTGAAATCCTTCCTTGCACAGTGAACAATTGCAAAGGGTAGTGGAGATAGAGACCCTCAAAACAGACAGTCAGAGTGGCTGAATGTCCTGACACATCATATTTGACACACTTTTAAATTTTAGGTTGAAAACACTGGGGAGATCAGAATCAGTCAGCCTTTCTGTTGTGCTATTACATAGATTCCAGATTAGACAGGCAGAGTATCTTTGAAATAGTTATATGCTGTCATGCATGTGACATTGCAGTATGACATTTCCCACCTTCAGTAGCTCTTTCTTAACCGTGTGTTCAGTCAGTCAGTTATGTGTATGTAATGTACAGTAACATCAGTAAGCACAGAATCCACTCTATGCACGAGTCTGCATAAGCAATGTAAATAGTTAGTGTTGCTCATAAACTTCAAGACATTTGTCTCAATAAGAATATGATGTCCATGGCGCATTTTGCATGAGCTAATGTATGTAGTGCAGCACACAGACCACATCACACAGCTAGTTAGTGATAACTAAAGTGTTGGAAAGGTGTTAACAGCATTGATAGTTGTGAAGCATCCTTTTCCCAACAATCATTTCTCATTATATACCTAGGTTCAGACCTGAAGTTAGCAATTCAGACTAAAGCGCTGAAGCAAAAAACAGTTGTGTGCATTCTCTCTCTCTTTAAAATAAAATAGGAGGTCACGGCTGACCTGACTTTTTCTCTAAAAACTAGAGTTTAGAAGGACAGTTTCAATCTGCTGCAGCTCTCCCAGAACAAAATACAGCCCAAAATATTAAAACATGAAGGTTTTGTGCATTTAAAAAAAGCCTTATCTGTGTCCAAACATCAGACAATTCTGTCATCCTGCTTCTTTGAAATGGGGCAAAAATTTTAAAAAGCATCTATGATGTTGTTGCTCAGTATTTTGCTTGAATGCCACCTCTACAAACAGAAGCCTGCAACTTATACAGAAAGAAACAAGAAATAAAATAACAGAAATTAAATAAAAATAGCAGTCCTACACTAACACAGGTTTTTATAGTAACACGTTTAAAGAACATAAAAAGCACAATGAAGATGGAAAGCAAATATCTGAGTATGGATTGGTACTTAATAAAATCCAAAAGAACTGATCATGCTGTAAATCAGAAACAAAAACTGAAATTGCTGGAAAAGCTCAGCAAGTTTGGCAGTATCTGTGAAGAGTAATCAGAGTTAATGTTTCATGTCCAGTTCTGAGGAAGGGTCACCGGACCCAAAACATTAACTCTGATTTCTCTTCACAGATGCTGCCAGACCTGCTGAGCTTTTCCAACAATTTCTCTATTTGGGTATGGATTGGCACTTCATTGACAATTGGTCAAAATTTCAGTTATTTAAACAATGTATCAATTTATTCTCATTAAATCAAGGATAAAGAAAAGAAAATAATCAAACTCCTTATTTTTGTTGGAAACAAGGGATTAAGAAGAGTTAAATCCCCTGCTGTTTCTTTAAAGATTTTCCAGATTTGAAGTTAATTTTCCAGACTTTAGAGGACAAACTTAAAATTCAAATCAACTTCAGGATACACTGACTCACGTTCATGTCCTACTGGCAACAACCAGGTGAAACAATTGACCAATTCATTAACATAGGTGCTGATATAAAGGTTTGGATGTAATTTCACCAAAGCTTGCTTATTTGAAAGGCTTGTGGAACTGATCATTTTCTCCTCACCTAACAAATCCTTCTGAAAGCCAAAGAATATACTATTGATGCATTGCTAGAAAAAAGACGCTGGTTCACAACAATTGTAGCAAGTCAGTAGCATCTTGGCTCTTGAACAATTACTGCAACCGTCAACAGATTCAATGGAACATCCAAATCTTGTATGAGATATGGATTGTCTCACCCACCATTACAGTCGTCCAGTATTTCAGGACACACGCAAACTATGTTCTGCAAGAGGACGCTGGTTTAAATGTGAATGACTCCAATTGCCCAGGGAAACCGAAACTGCAACTCAATGCTCCACAGCAGCACGTGAAAAAGAGTCAACCAAGGAAGGATGTCAAGGTTACTTCCAAAGCTCAATTCATAGTATGTGCATATGAGTGGAGTCCAAGAGGTGTCTACAATGCCACGGCCTACAGATCCCTGTTAGACAGTACAATGCGGTCAATTTGACACATTACACTGATGCTGTCAGAAAACCTAAAGTGTTTGCTTCCATGCAAGTGATACACTCCAAAAGGAATGGACAATATGCGCTAAATGCCAAGAATGACTGAAGTGCAAATATCATCCTTAATGCATCTTACAAGGGATCTTACAAGAAAACTGTTGTGCAGTCCACACATGATAGGACATCTGCTTTCAATGGACCTGACATCCCATGCATTGGAATCATCCATCTTCAATGTTAATACAGTTTCTCGGTGGTGGACATTTTTTACATCATTGAAACCGCATGACCAATTTTTATTGGTCTACCAGCGTAGAAGGACTACATCTTATTATGATTCATGAGGTAAGAAAGCTGTCAGTTAAAACACCAAGAGTCAAGGGTATCCATCAACATTAACAATTAAGAGAACTTATCCTTCCCAATTAAATTCATTCTGAGCCAAGGTGTAAGACTGTGATGCCTATTTTCCACTTCCAAGGACACAATTACATTCTGGACACTGACTCCTTCACCAAGTTCCTTTCGGTGCCATGTCTCAAAGATACCACCAACGCAACAGTCATTGACAGCATTTAAAATTCTTGTATGGGTGTGGGTATCGCTGGCAAGGCTGGCTTTTGTTGCTCATCCCTCATTGTGTTTGGGCTGATTGACTAACTCAGAGGGCAGTTAAGAGTCAACCACATTGCTTTGGTCTGGAGCCATGCGTAGGCCAGATCCCGGTAAGGATGGCAGGTTTCCTTCCCTGAAGGACATTAGCGAAGCAAATGGGTATTATTACAATGGTCACGTGGTCACCATTAGGCTGGCTTTCTTAGATAAAGTTCCAAATGTTTCATCGAATTCAAATTTTAGCCATCTTGTCGTAGTGGATTCGAACCCATGCCCCTGGAACACCAGCTTAGGTCTCTAGATTATTAGGGCAGTGGCAATAAGACTATGGCAATAGCTCATGTCAGCTAACATAGAAAGGACACTCAGACCGTAGTATATCGGCAATGGTGTTTGACCCAAGCAACCATATCATGGTGGCACATCACTAACAATAGAACGCACAAAAACTCATGCCTTGACGATCCAGTCAATGAACAATTTCAAAAAGAGGGCTGTCCATTTCACAACGGGCTGATTGACGTTTGCCCTGTTTGTACATATTCTGGTTCATTTTCTCTGGCAGTGCATCAGTTAATAGGCTGTGAAGCATTTCCTTTTTACATTATGGTTGCATAGTTGTTAAACAACTTATTCTTATGCCTGCAGTAAAATAATATGGACAAGTTATCAGAGAAAGTTAAACCCTCAAGTGTCGGCATTTTCTTCACGAGTCCTGGGACACAAAAATAACAAAAATGCTCATAGCAAACCGTGAATATATCCCAAGGTGGAGAAGCTGTTTTGTGATTACAGTGTTTGTTTGTTTTACTATGGCATGAGAATTGGTGAAGGCAGAGTCAGCCTGGGATGTGATGGCTCCCATGGCCAAACAGCCTGCAATGCTCACTGTGAAGATTGAGAGCAATCAGAGATCCCAGGCTTCAGAAAATGTCAGTGGCTTCGGGAGAAATGAGCAGACAATTGGAGGGAAAAATAGTTCAAACAAACCTTCACCTCTGCTGAAAGGCTGGGCTTTGGTAATGATTTACCAAATGATGGTCAAGAGTCTTTTTTTCTGTTCAGACAAGCTAAGTAGAAAAGCCCAGAGTCTATCTCGACTGGATTGAGAACAAAACTTTTAGCTGTCAGAGCTAATCTGAATCACAGTCTAGATTGCTAGGAATCTGAGCTGGCACATGGGCCACCTACAGGGATGCAAACTGAGATAAACATCAACTGCTCCTGGAGAACAATAAGCATTGTGAAAGACGCTGAGCATTCTGCACTAAATTACTGCGCTTCCTGACCAAGTACTGCAGACTGGCACAATCCAAAGTCCAGAACTGTGTGCTGAAGGCAACACTAATGACAACAGCCTCTAAAAAGGCTGAAATGTGAAAAGCCCATTCAGGTCCTCCTGCCGTAGTACACTGAGAAGATGGAAACTGTATAAAACCCCTTGGGGGCTGCACGTTAAAACTGAATTACATTTTACAATGTAAATATAATCTACAATTGCAATTGCAAGTGTAGTGAGTCACCTCAGGGTGTCATACACTGGACTGAAACATATAAATCTGCATTTCCTGCCATGCATTGTCAAATTTGAACAGTTCAGTGATGTACTCTTTGCAAATTATACGAGTTAAGTATATTTTCGGAATAAATCAAAATAGATGGTAGAATGGAACTCAGACAGGCAGGAGACCGGGCCTGTTCTTTCTTTCAACTTGCAGCCTGGATAAGTTTGTTCAGTTGACTCAATAGTTCTGAAGAGAACTTGTCAGGTCTGGTACAGCTTAGGATGTGTGCCCAGTACATTCCTGCAACTATAAGTCACATCAATTAGGATTTTGGGGTTAGCCTATCCCGAGTAGGACAATTATCCGAGAGCTCAAAGCTCAGATATGGCATCATTTCACTCTCTCTAATTAACCTGAGCAAATGAATTAACGCGCAACATATTCTCATTCAGCAATAGATATCACGTCAGTACTACTTCCCTAACATGGCAGCTTACCCAGAGCTCATTAAGGTTCTTCTGATACTAATACTGGGCTAATATTCAAGTCCCACCCAACCAGGGGTGTATTGTAACATGTGTGAACAAATTAATTTAAAAAGTTTTCTTACTGAGTTCATTCAAGAAGATGATGGGCTTTATTTTTCAGAATGCTTCTGAAGTCCATTCAGTTTCAATAGGGGCTATCTCCTTCTCAAACTCCACAACACAGCTCACCTAGTCAAGGTTGCCTTGTAGGCAAATTCCAGCGGCCATATGCTCCCCATTCCACTCAATACCAAACACATCTGAAATAACTGCACAGAGGCCGGTATGCCATCACCCTTTGTTTACATGTGGAGAGTCCTTGACACTGATTCAGCTCCCTCAGAGCCAGCTCCCAGAGTGAGCAGAACCTCCAACACTCTTGTGCATATCTGCCAGTCAGGGCTCCCTGATTGGAACAAATTAACAACCCCAAGCAGGGAACTCATATTCTGAGGCTGTCCTCATCAAAATCAGTACAGCACCCTTACCTGGTCTGGCCTTTGCGTGACTCCAGACCTATAGCAACGTGCTTGCCTCTCAACTGTCCACTGAAGTGGCCTAACAGACAACTTTGTCAAGGGCAGTTAGGAATGAGTAATAAAAACTGGCCTGGCCCGTTGTGTCAGCCATGACTCAGTTGGCAGCTGTGTTGGATTTTTGGTCTTTTGGAGACATTAGTCAAGGTGCTACAGGCACCCTCAGGTGGGCACCATCTCGAAAGACCGGCAGGGGCATTTTCTCTGGGGTCCTGAGCAATATTTGCCCCTCGATCATCATCACTATCAGTGTGCTGCTTGTAGGAGTTCACCCTGCATTGTGACTCTGACATTGTGAAAGGTGCTATATGAATGTAAGTTATCTCTTTCTTCCTCCATGGTGCTGCTTGAAAAGGAGCCCCTACCATGACCTGTCTCACAATCACCCAGACAAAAGCACACAGATCAATTATCTTCAAACAAAAGCAAAAGACTGCAGATGCTGGAATTCTGAAATAAAAGAGGAAATACTGAAGTAATTTATTTACCTTCACTTCTTATAAATCTCTCTCCCAGATCCATAGAAAAGATGTAAAATGAACTGATTTACATTATTCACACAATGACAGGAACCTGTAACTATACAAAACTGCCTTTGTGAGTGATTTACAGTCAGTAAAAACCTTTTTCTTAAATGTTTGCCTCATCTGCAGCATGGGTTCAATTCCTGCATTGGCTGAGTTTACCAGAAAGGAATCTCCTTCTCAACCTCTCCCCTCATGGTGATCCTGAGGTTAAACCACCACCTGTTGTCTCTCTGGTGGAAGAGCAGCCCTATGGGACTACATTGACTTTACCTCATCCATTGTTGAGCAATCAGCTAAATCTACAATACAATTGTAGTTAAAAGAAGCAAGGTCCAATTTTTATAGCTTAGCACTGGTCGATAAAGAGGGGCCTAGTTAGCTCTGTTAGCTGGAATGCTGGTTTGTGATGCAGCAAACACCAACAGCTTGAGTTTCCACACCACTGAGGTTACCATGAAGGACTCTCCTTCTCAATGTCTCCCCTTGCCTGAGACATTATAACCCATAAGTTATAAACTCATTGTCTTAGTAAAGTGACTGAATAAAGTGCTGGAAAAGCTCAGCAGGTCTGGCAGCATCTGTGCCATTTCGAATGTGGTATCCTTTGGAACTCCAAGAAAGAGTCATATTGGACTTTAAACATTAACTTTTCTTCCCCCTCCATAGATACTGCCAGAGCTGCTGAGTTTCTCCAGCAATTTCTGTTTCTATTTCAGATCTCCAGCATCCACAGTATTTTGCTTTAACAAAACCTATTGAGTGAGTCATGGGTAAGTCATTGGTTGATGTAAATCGAAAGACACATTTCAGAAAAGTGAAAGGATGAGGATTAAAGTGCAAAGACATGTATGGGAGAAGCTTGTAGGTGGGTTGAGTTATGAAACATTTTAATGCCTGTTTGAACACACTGCAACACTCAATTGTTAGTGGACACATACAACCAGCAGTCAATTTAACAACATAAAGCACTTTCTTTAAATCCAGCCTTTTGCAAGACATGTTTGCTGCACCAGTGAAATTAACTTCTCGATAATGACTTCCACAACCAGCACGGATTAGTATTCACTCTATAAGCTACCTCTCTGTATGGTGTTTTCCATCATTGTCTGACTTCCTTCACCTTCTGAGTACTTCACTAATGCATTATTTAGTGATCCAAGGTCAGAATTGCCATAAGCTCTTGTGCTTTCAGATGTGTTGGAACTCCTAAAGGACACCAGTGATGTTTGCCCTTGCTGTGTTGGATGTAAGTATTTATGCACCAAAGACTTAATGATAGTCAATAAATTAATTTTCCTGGGTTCATGGCTCCCTCGCTTTACACGCTTGAACACAGAAGGCACACGCAAAAAAAGCAAAGCATCATCATCCCCTTCCTCTCCAAAGTCCTCGTAAAAATACTCATAAATTTCAGGGCACGTGATGGAATAATCTTCCTTATGTTTCCCTTTCGCAGCCGGCTTTAATTCCAAACGAGGTGAAGGGTCCCAGCTTGTTGGAAATTGACTGTCCTTTGACACAGGGGCAAATGCTTGGGCATTGACATCCTCTTCTAACACATTATGTGATTGAGTGCCATTGGGAGCAGCAGTTTCTCCAATATCATTGTGCTGGCCCTGGAGCAATGTACTGTCCCACAGTTCTGGGAGAGTGTTGGGATCTTCCTGATGTCCCTTCGAGTATCTAAATCCAACATCTAAATGGTCATCCTTGACCATCTCTATATGGTTCTTATAACAATCGTGGTCAAGCACATTTTCAGCATAGCTGTCCATGTCTAATGTGACGCTGGGTCTAGTGCAGGCACTCCTGTCGTGAGAATGGTTCACCATAGTGCGGGTGATGGAATTGGATGGATGTATAGAGTATGAGGCTTCGGAAGTGGAAGTCAGAAGATGCTGCGGGGTTCTGGAAGCTTGGAGACTCTCGCCAGAAATCAAGAAACATTGCTGCCCCCTGGACGGATTGCCCCTTGGCATCGTGTGACCGGTAGCCGTCAAAAACTGGTTTACGAGTTCCAGCTCCAGTTCTTCTTCAGCGGCAGACAAGACATCCTCGGAGGGGTAGATCACGCTTTCGTGCTCCAAAGAAAAATGCCCGGCTAAAGTGGGTCTACCTCTGCTCCGAAACATTGCCTGTCCCTCTCCTCTGTCTATCCTCCGCATGCATGGTATAGCCACGTCTGCTGGGCCAGGGGAGTGGCGAGATCTGTTAAGATTGACCCTCTTGCTCCTCTTGGGGTGAGAGCGTAAGATCTTCTCCGAGTCCTCACTGAGGTCAGAATCTTCCGAGGTGGCCAGGGAAGGTTTTAAGATGCATTGGCACTCCTCAGGAACGCTGTCGAACAAAGGCCAATCTCTCTCCCCCTGGTGGAAGCTGCAACCAAAATCATCCATATCTGAAAACGCAGAGAGGTGACAATTTAGCAAAGGAAACAGGCATCGGTTGTAAGGTTTAAAGAGCTGGAATTAGTTTCGTGCTTGCAGGCTCAGAGACTGCAAGTTGACTGTTCCTTAGCGCAAAGGCACATGCCAAAGACATGTGGATACATTGATTGCACACGAAATGTGCCTATTGCCATGTTGTTTAAGGCATGTGATGATCATTTAGATGTTAGATGCAATGCCTCTTCCAATGGGGATCCTCGCACCAGGATCAAACCCATTTGCTAAACTGGGTACACATTAGTCTTTCTGAGGGCATGTAACACAAGCATACTAGCCATTCTTGAAGGGAATGGCATAAACTGTCACATGTTGTGAGTTCCACAAGTGTCCGTTCTCCACAGACCTCTGCCAAGCTTCTCACATCCAACTTATCCCACTCCCGAAACTGGTGAGCAGATTCACACTGTAAGGGCAAGCTGAAACATTCAACATCTTAGAGAGCCCATTATGAAATGTCACCATTTATGGACTTAAACCTTCGATGTGTACCTGTTCTTTACTGGAATAAATGATTAGGCAACTTGAGAGGGAAAGGTTTTGTCTTCTGCATTTCAGACTTGTTGCTCTAAACACTCCTCACAAGATGGAGTAAAGGCAGTCAACAATTATCCAAAACACTGGTGTGACATACAGCTCCTCCCAGGAGAGAAAGTAACCCTAACCTTTTGCAGATAAATCCCATTCGTGTGAACAGCATTACAAGACAGCTAGTCATTCCTCAGCTGATGTAACTTAAGGGACCTGTTCTCCAACTGTTAATGGAGACAGCCTCTGAATAGACAATCCCTATGTCATGGTGCTTTACTGGCAGACAGCTTGCCCAATGTGCCATGATTCCATCAAGGACAAAAAATACACACAATTTGTTTTAAAATGAGACCGTGTCAGGGGAAAACTTACAAGGGTCTAGGCCCGAAACATCAACCTTCCTGCTCCTCAGCCTGCTGTGTTCATCCAGCTCCACACCTTGCTATCTCAGCTGCTTGACCCCTGACTTCAGCTGATGCTTCTATAGCATCCCTACAGTGTGGAAACAGGCTATTAGGCCCAACAGGTCCACACTACCCTTCTGAAGAGCATCCCAACCAGGCCCATCCCAGTAATCCTGCATTTCCCATGTCTCATCCACCTATACCTTTGAACACTACAGGCAATTTAGCCTGGCCAATCCAACTAGCCTACACATCTTTGGACTGTGGGAGGAAACCAGAGCACCCGGAGGAAACCCACGCAGACACAGGGAGAATGTGCAAACTCCACACAGACAGTTGCCAGAGGGTGGAATTGAACACAGGTCCCTGGCGCTGTGAGGTAGCAGTGCTAACCACTGAGCCACCGTGCTATCCTGACCCCAAACAAGTATCAATGGACACTAAACAGGCCAAGTGTGACATCCTGCTGAATGTACACCATGTATTGCAAAACTTTACCCAGACTTCTTTGGCATCAACTTCCAAACCCACGACCTCTGCTGCATAGGACAAGGGCAGCAGATACGTGGGAACACCACTCCCTACAGGTTCCCCTCCAAGCCACACATCATTCTGAGTTGGAAATATATCATCGTTCTTTCACCATCACTGGGCCAAAATCCTGGAAATCTCTCCTTTAACAGCATTGCGCATCTACCTTCTTTTATAAAAACTGAAAGAACTGTGGATGCTGTAAATCAGGAACAAAAACAAAGTTGCTGGAAAAGCCCAACAGGTCTGGCAGCATCTGTGAAGGAAAAAGCAGAGTTAACGTTTCGGGTCCGGTGACACCTCCTCAGAACTGATGGTGACTAGGGAAACATCAGTTTATATGCTGAACATAGGGAGGTGGGTGGTGTAGGGAGTAAATGCAAGCTGGAGGAATAACACCTCGTTTTCCGCTTGGGGACCCTGCAGCCCTCCGGACTCAATATTGAGTTCAATAATTTTAGGGCCTAAACTCTCCCATGTCCCAGCCCCCTATCCCACACACCAGGCCTTGTTACCACATAGCCTGCCATTACACACCCCCTGTTGTTAGTCACTAACAGTCCCCATTAACAACTATTCACCCTCCCAGCCTGATCGTTAGCAACTCCTTTGTCTGTCCAACTGTCTCTCTCTCTCTTTGGGCTCTATCCTATCGTTTACTCCATACCCCACCCACCTCCCTATTTTCTGCATATAAACTGACGTTTTCCCAGCCACCATCAGTTCTGAGGAGGGGTCACCGGACCCGAAACGTTAACTCTGTTTTTTTCTTCACAGATGCTGCCAGACCTGCTGAAATTTTCCAGCAACTTTGTTTTTGTTCCTTCTTTTATATTTGTTCATGGGATGTGGGTGTCACTGGTGAGACCAGCAGTTACTGCCCATTCCTAATTGCCCAGTGGGCAGCTAAGAGTCAACCACACATGCTATTGGTCTAGAGTCACATATGGGCCAGACCAGTCAAGAATGGCAGATTTCCTTTCCTGAAGGATACAAGTGAGCCAGATAGGTTTTACATCTACAACAAGTAAACTGCAGTGGTTCAAGAAGCCAGCTTCTATCACCTTCTCAAGGGCAATAAGGGATGGGCAATAAATGCTGGCCTAGCCAGCAATGCCCACATCCCTGAATGAATAAAAAGTAGTCCCCAGTCTGCGAATCATTTGTACAGTTTTCTAGTTTGTGGAAAGCTATACTTTGAGGCCTGCGTAGACTCGTCAGGGATTGTCATGAAAGTGGGCAATGGGAATGTGGATTGTCTGAGCCCCATACTAAGTTAAAACAGACAAAAACTACACCAGATTTGTGACTATCTGGGGAGTACTAGATATCCAAACCTCAAAGCTGCAGCAGGCTGTCAGTGACTTTGAAACATCACCTACTCCTGAAATATCTTAGCAAATAGATATGGGCAATTGCTCCTTCTTACCTTGCTGTTCTATCATCACATAACGTTAGCAACTCATATAAATGATTTTCCGATCGAAAAGCTACTCACCTTTGCTTCCTGCAACAGGTACAAGATACAAAGGACAGGGAACTAGCTTCCACGGCTACGTGTGCACTGTCCCAGAGTTTGACCTTTGCTGGGACACACTGTCCTTTAGTTACAGTAATATCAGATTATTAAAAATAGACCTGACTGTCATCACATGGACTGCGTTTGACTTTGCTTCCTCCAGTGCGATAGTCAGCAGTGTTATAGCATTACAGTCCACTAATAGAAATGACAGAGAAAGTCAAACTTCAATGTGATTTGTGATGAATCCAGGGATATTCTTGGGCTCTGCATTTTCTGTGAGGGATTTCTGGGGGACGGTGTTACCGAGATCATTTCTTTTTTATTCAGTTACAGGATGTGAGCGTCACTGGCTAGACCAACATTTATTGCCAATCCCTAATTGCCCAGAGGGCAGTTAAGTGTCGACCATGTTGGTGTTGGTCTGTAGTCACATGTAGGCCAGACCAGGTAAGGATGGACTTTTCCTGACATTCAGCGTCATTAGGTTCTTAATTCCAGATTTTTATTGAAATCAAATTTCACCATCTGCCGTGGTGGGATTCAATCCCAGGTCCCCAGGATATCACCTGTGCCTCTGGATTAGCAGTCTGGTGATAACACCACTAGATCATCACCTCCCTGAATCTACAGCATAAGCAGAGTACGGCCTGTCATGGTGAGTGTGGCCAAATTATGGCAGCTCGCCATCTTGATCCCATGCTCTCCCCATCCCCGGTGGAATAAATGTCATCCTATGACATAGATTACTAGTTGGTTAGGAGCTAAGGGCACACGGGGGTCTTCCAGCATTGATGAGGTGTGACAAGATGTGTTGCCTGAGGGATTTGAATTGGGTGTCAAATCCCGTCCCTAGTGGAGGGCCTGACTGAGAACTGCAAGACCGACAATACCGAGAACCATATTTCAAGAAAGACGGAAAGAGCTTGGAAAGGGTACAGAAGAGTTTGTCAGGGATAAGGAACTTCAGTCATGAGGGGAGATGGAAAACTTCAGGCTATTCCCTTTGGAACAGAAAACATTAAGCGGTGATGCAATGAGGTTTACAAAAATAGTTCTGGATATAAGAAACTTTGGTTCATAGAATCCCTACAGTGTGGAAACAGACCATTCAGTCCAACTTGTCCACATTGCCCCTCTGAAGAGCATCCCACACCAACTCTTTCCCCTACCCCTGCATTTCCTCATGTCTAACCCACCTAATCTAAACATCCCTGGATGCTATGGGCAATTTGGTCATGTTCCCTCCAAATATGATGGGCCAAATGGCCTCCTTCTGCACAGCCACAATTCTGTGATTCTGTGACCTTCTGGAGGCTTCAAAATGATGAGAGGCTTTGATAGAATGGCTGGAAACAAACTATTCCTTCTCTCAAGAGGAGTTGAGGGGTGACCTTATTAAGGTTTAGAAAATCATGAGGGGCATGAATTGGGTGAATAGCCAAGGTTTTTTCCCCAGGGTAAGGGAGTACAAAACTAGAGGTCATGGGTTTAAGGTGAGAAGGGAAAGATTTAAAAGGGACGCAAGGGATAACTTTTTCACACAGAAGGTGGTGCCCGTATGGAATGAGCTGCCAGAGGAAGCGGTAGAGGAGGGTACAATTACATTTAAAAGACACCTGGATGGGTATATGAATAGGAAGGGTTTAGCAGGATATGGACCAAATACTGATAAATGCAATTAGGTTTATTGAGGATACCTGGTCGGCATGGACGAGTTGGACCGAAGAGTCTGTACAACTCCAAGACTCTATGGTTAATAACCAGAGGAGAGAGGTTTAAAATCATTGGTGCAAAATTTGGAGGGCACATTCGGAGAAATATTTTCATTCTGTTGGGACCTGGCACAGCCAACCTGAAACTAATTCCATAAAGATTCTTAAAAAGGAGTTTGACAAGTATTTGAGGACGAGAAATTTAGAAGCTTGCAATCAAAAATGCCAGAAGGTGGGGCTAAGGTGTTCTTTCAAAGAGCCAGCCCAGGAAATGATGGACTGAGTGGCCTGCTAGACCATGTCAGGCGGCAGCTCAGAGTCACCTAGATTGCTGTGGGTCTGGAGTCACGTGTAGGCCAGACCAGGTAAGGATGGCAGATTTCCTTTCCTGAAGGTGATAATGAACCAATTTAACAACAGTCAATGATAGTTTTGTGTACACCATGACTGAGACTAGCTATCCTGATTTATTAAAATAATTTATATTCCTGCCATCGTGAGGTTAGGACTGGTAAAGACAAAGTCACCACAGGCTTACCAGATTATAGGACCATTCTTTCATTAGAGAGAGAGAGACCTGAGGGTCACCGCACCAAACGTAAGGGGAGAGGTTGAGAAAGTGTGCCCTTTGTGGTAATCTCAGCTGGGTGTGGGAGATGAACCCATGCTGCTGGCATCACAAACCTGCTTTCCAACCAACTGACCACTAACTAGACCCTGGCTTACTAGCCCAGTGACACATCTGCCAAACCCGTGCCTGGGATTCATTTTCTGCAACATCAACCTTTGGAGCGAGCTGTAAATCATTCACGCAAAGGAGCCAACTCATCGACAAGGAAACCAAGCCCAGATGAGTAACAGCAATTGAACATCTCATCTCTGACATCCCATCTGCGATACTAATTTGCATTGCCAAAGCTTTTCCAAAAATGATGTGCCATCACTGAAATCACTGATAGAAGGCAACGGGGAAAGGAGGAGAAAAACAGCTTCTCTCCACAAAAGTTACCTTCCCAAGTTGAGCATTGCTCTATGTGTGAGTACACTTATTACAGGCAACAGTTCAAGAGCTCCCCCTCATGGCACATTTGGTATCTTTGCAGCTGACTGCAGACTTGAACCACTTAGAACAACTACCTGCATTTACATAGCACCTTTCACATAGTATAAAGCTTTCCAACAGACTTCACTGAAGTACGGAAAATTTACAGCACAGGAAGAGGCTGTTCAACCTGTTTGTGTCGTGTTGGCTGAGAAAGAAGGGCACAGGCTGATTCCACTTACCTGTCCATGGCCTTATTTGGGTAAATGCAATAATGGTTTCTGCTGCTCCCATTGTTTCAGAAAGTGAGTTCTGGACCCTCTGGATGAAACAAAATTTCCTTCAATTCCCCTCAGAGACTGCAGGAGGAGGATTAATGTCCTTCTCCACTCTGCTAGGGCAGGTATCACCACCTTCTCTCTAATAGATCACACTCACTCTATCTCTGCTGCTACATACATCTCCCACCCAGGCTCATGCTCTATCACTCCCATATTGTCTGCAACATCTTCCCTCCCTCACTGTCACACACCCCGACATGTGCCACCAGTAACCCTGCATGCCCTTTGCTCAGCCTATTCACTCACTCAGGACACCTCACCATCTGCCACCTACTATCGTCTCCCTTAAAAACTGCTCCTCTCTCTCATTCCAGGAAGAAAGCAGCACACTCTAGATGTGGGGGTAAGGGTCCATTCTTTCAAGGGAGATGGCAGAGACCAATGTCTTCAGGTGAAGGGGCAAGGGTCAATGTCTTCAGGGGAGAGAGCAGAGTGTACTGATTGTAACAAAGTCAGCCAGGTGGACTTCATCGAAAATGAGTTGCTGATTGGAGCTGGTAATCTGGTCCAATCAGGGAGCCCTGGCTGACAGATACAAACAGGAATGTCAGAGGTTCTGAGATAACAAGGTGTAGAGCTGGATGAACACACCAGGCCAAGCAGGCCCAGTACGCGGAAAGAATGCATTACTTTTTCCAGGCAAATGACATTGGGGCAGATGAAAAGCAACAAATAATTCTCCTGACAGCTTGTGAACCCACGGCTTTTTTTGGTTATTGGGAGCTTATCTTTCCCTCAGTCACCAGACACTAAAACCTTTCAAGACTTGTTGGATTTAGTTAAGGAACATTATGATCCCAAGCCTCCTCAAATTCTGAGATAATATGGTTTTCACTTGGCAATTTGAGAATCATCCAGCTCTACACCTTGTTATCTCAGATTCTCCAGCATCTGCAGTTCCTACTATCTCATGTCAGAGGTTCTGCTTACTCTGTGAGAGATGGTTCAGTGTCAAAGACATTCCATGTGTAAATAAAGGGTGGCTTGGTGATGGGTTACTAGCCTCAGTGGAGTTATTCTGGTGGCAGTGAGAGTGAAGCATGTTCCTGAAGAAACTTGCTTGCAACAGTCATCTTTGACTTGGGGGTAAGCATTTCTGGCATCATGCCATTATTTTAGAAGCTTGACTTGTTTGACTCTGCTGTTCAAGACTTGGCCCAGTACGCGGAAAGAATGCATTACTTTTTCCAGGCAAATGACATTGGGGCAGATGAAAAGCAACAAATAATTCTCCTGACAGCTTGTGAACCCACAGCTTTTTTGGTTATTGGGAGCTTATCTTTCTCTCAGTCACCAGACACTAAAACCTTTCAAGACTTGTTGGATTTAGTTAAGGAACATTATGATCCCACGCCTCCTCAAATTCTGAGATAATATGGTTTTCACTTGGCAATTTGAGAATCATGAGAACGTGTGTCTGGATTTTTGACTAGGTTAAGACAACTGGCAGAGGCATGTAAGTTTTGTTAAGCCTTAATGAGATGCTGAGAGATCCTTTGATATGTAGAATTAATGATACAACCATGCAAGGATCCAAGCCAGCAGGCCATTGTAGTTGCTGCTGGTCTATGAACTTGAGGCAGCAAAGGAGTCCTACTAGACCCAAATTGATTAAGAAAACTCATAGGTCAGTATCCAGGAGAGTGCACCCCTGGAAAGTTGTCATACATCTGGTTTGGAATATTTAAATTGCTTGGCAACAACCAAATCAGAACCAATCAAAATAAACTTCTGGTTCAATGGTCACCCAGTTCTGATGGAAATTGATACTGGCACCTGGGTTAGGGTTAGGGTTAGGGTTAGGGTTAGGGTTAGGGTTAGGGTTAGGGTTAGGGTTAGGGTTAGGGTTAGGGTTAGGGTTAGGGTTAGGGTTAGGGTTAGGGTTAGGGTTAGGGTTAGGGTTAGGGTCTGGTGACGCAGAACCTGACCCAATGCTAAAACACTCCGCAAGGCATTACAAGAGAAAGGATCAGCCTATGACCTCAGACCCAGAGAGGGAAGGAAGTCGTGATTGTAGTGAGGTCAGCCAGGTGGACTTCACACAAAATGAATTCCTTGATTGGGGATGTTAATATGGTCCATCAGGGAGCCCTGGCTGACAGATGTAAACAGGAGTGTCAGACATCCTGCTCACTCTGAATAGCTCGATCAGTGGCAAGGACTCTCCACGTGTAAATAAAGGGTGACTTGGTGACAGGATACTGGCCTCTGTGGAGCTATTTCACAGAGGTTGGAGTCTTCAGGTGAAGGGGCAAAATTCAGTTCTTTCAGGGGAGACAGCAGAGGTCAGTGCCTTCAGATAAAGTGGCAAGGGTCAGTGCCTCCAGGAGAAGGGGCAAGGGGTTGGTATCTTCTGCTGAGGGGTGAGTGTCTGTATCTTTTGACTGAAGGGGCAAGGGTCAGTCCTTTCAGGGGAGGGGCCAAGGTTCTATGGCAGTTTAATACATTGTGAACCTGTGCATTTTTCACCCTAGTTGCATTAAATGATGAATTTGCTGAGAACATAAACACGAATGGAGCCCAATTCAACTCTAACAGAGCTAAATAAATAGCATGACAGAACGACACTGTGATTCATTGCTGTAGGCAGCCTTACTGTCCGTGAATATGTCAACAAGTGCTGGTTTCGGGCCATGGGAACATTCCTTCAAGCTGTTCTTTATGTTTGTATGAAACTATATTTGCATTTGCCAGAGAAACCTTTATCTCAGAACTGATAGTTGTCTTGCAAACATCCATAGTTTCATGGGAAATGGTGACCATCCCTGTTCACAGAAACTCCTGAGGCATGTTGAGTCTTGCAGCTAAACGACAGATGCTTATAATTGAAACTATTGGTACTCCAGGACTATCAGGTTAAACGTGGCTCACGGAGTTGGTTTCTTTGTGCAATCTGCCTCTTGTCTATAGACTAACCTGTCCCAAATAGGGAGAGGAGTACATTCAATGTCTTCCCAATGTCTTGGACTGAAGGGGAGAGCAGATGGAGAGAGTCAAGTTTAATTTCATAAATTTTCTTTTTCCATATTAGTTATGCCCTTCAAAGCTTCAGGCACCTTTATTTGTGCTTTTTTTTTGCCTGTTGACACTGATTTCTCAATTTTTGGACAATTCCATTTCATCTATTGGTTAGTTAGATGGGAGTTCCTTGGCATCTTGCTTCATAGGGACTAATCAAAATAAATGGACAGACTGTGAAATAGCAGAAGGATTACAAGGTGCGTGTAAAGTTTTTTTTATTCACTCACAGGAGGACGGTGTTGCTGGCCAGGCCATGTTTATTGCTCACCCCTAATTGCCCAGAGGGCAGTTCAGAGTCAACCACATCACTGTGGATCTGGAGTCACATGTAGGCCAGACCAGGTAAAGGTGGCAGTTTCATTCCTAGGTGTGAACCAGATGGATTTTTCCGACAATTGGCAAATATTTCATCTGAATGAGTTCCGTTGGATTAATATACATGAAGCAATTATACCTGTATAGATCAGGAATATCTTATTTGGAACCTTGAGGGTGTAAAATTAAATGCTTCTTCCACTAGAAAGCACTTTGAATATAGATGGGTGCCAAGGTAATTTATCAATAGGGACAGACATGGGAATAGTCTTTGGAGGGTGAATTTAGGAGACAGGAAATGCAAAACCCATCCAAAGAGTTGGATTTGAGACAGATGTTAAGTGGAGAGGGAGGTTGAGATATTCAGGTGATTGGGAGTTTTGCATTGGAAAAGGGGGTTTGTGTGTGAACCAATCTTTATAGTGATACCAGCAGTTGGCACTCGTTTCACCCTTTCAGACCTTGTCCAGCAGTCAACTGTGTGCCAGTAACTGGCAGCAATGATAGAAAGAAATCCGCGATGGGCATAACAATCCATTCAATTAAATAGTGCTGACTGCGGCTCAGTTGACAGTATGCATTAATATGACCCAGTAGACTGAGAGTTAATAAGCAGCCTGAGTACAAAAGTCTAACTTTGAGATCCCAGTGTGGGAGTGCTGCATTGGTAGATGTGCAGTTTTTTTGATGAGGTATAAAACTGAAGCCTCAGCTGTCCTTGTGAAGGATCTTGCAGCAGGACGCAAAGCCCTGGCCAATATTGTTTCGGTGATACTAGTTGTGGAGATGAGATCATTTGGCCATTTTCAGTTTGCTGGTTGCAGAATTTGCTGTGGTCAAATTGGTTGCATTGTCCTCCAGCTCACCAATGACCAGACTGCAGGAACTAAATGTGTAGTACACTGGGATTGAAGTTCTTTTTGAAGTTGTGTTTTTTTTTGTTGGCAATCATTTTGTTTTCATTCAGTGTTCATATCTGTAGCATTTAACAAAGTGAAGGGAAGCCTCTTGTGTTTTGATGTGTTTTTAAATGTATAACTACAGAATTTCCACATTAGGAAATGATTGCAATAGAGCAAGTCTATAATTTTCAGTGCAGGTTGCTGTATCACTAATTGTCCTGATTATAATGAAAATATATTCACAAGGAGCTAATTCCCAGTCTATCTACATCGTTAGAGAGAAAGGTATAATTATCAGAGCCGGACGCCAACTCTCCGACACCTCCTCCTACTGCCCCCTTGATCATGACCCCACCCCTGAGCACCAAACCATCATCTCGCAAACCATCCACAACCTCATCACCTCAGGTGACCTCCCACCCACGGCCTCCAACCTCATCGTTCCCCAACCTCGCACTGCCCGCTTCTATCTCCTTCCCAAAATCCACAAACCTGAATGCCCTGGTCGACCCATCGTCTCCGCCTGCTCCTGCCCCACCGAACTGATCTCCAACTATCTAGACTCCATTTTCTCCCCCTTGGTCCAGGAACTCCCTACCTATGTCCGTGACACCACCCACGCCCTCCACCTCCTCCAGAACTTCCAATTCCCCGGTCCCCAACACCTCATCTTTACCATGGACGTCCAGTCCCTCTACACCTGCATTCCCCATGCAGATGGCCTTAAGGCCCTCCGCTTCTTCCTGTCCCGCAGGCCCGACCAGTCCCCCTCCACTGATACCCTCATCCGCTTAGCCGAACTCGTCCTCACACTCAACAACTTCTCTTTCAATTCCTCCCACTTCCTACAGACAAAGGGGGTAGCCATGGGTACCCGCATGGGCCCAAGCTACGCCTGCCTCTTTGTAGGTTACGTGGAACAATCCCTCTTCCGTACCTACACCGGCCCTAAACCCCACCTCTTCCTCCGTTACATTGATGACTGTATCGGTGCCGCCTCGTGCTCCCACGAGGAGCTCGAACAGTTCATACACTTCACTAACACCTT
>NC_063362.1:8155530-8184760 GCF_021869965.1 Rhincodon typus
CGCTGTACCCGGTGTGGCTTCCTCTACATCGGGGAAACCAAGCGGAGGCTCGGGGACCGCTTTGCAGAACACCTACGCTCGGTTCGCAATAAACAACTGCACCTCCCAGTCGCGAACCATTTCAACTCCCCCTCCCATTCCTCAGACGACATGTCCATCCTGGGCCTCCTGCAGTGCCACAACGATGCCACCCGAAGGTTGCAGGAACAGCAACTCATATTCCGCTTGGGAACCCTGCAGCCCAATGGTATCAATGTGGATTTCACAAGTTTCAAAATCTCCCCTCCCCCTACCGCATCCCAAAACCAGTCCAGCTCGTCCCTGCCTCCCTAACCTGTTCTTCCTCCCACCTATCCCCTCCTCCCACCTCAAGCCGCACCTCCATCTCCTACCGACCAACCTCATCCCGCCCCCTTGACCTGTCCGTCCTCCCTGGACTGACCTATCCCCTTCCTAACTCCCTACCTACACTCACCTTTACTGGCTCCATCCCCGCCTCTTCGACCTGTTTGTTTCCTCTCCACCTATCCTCTCCTCTATCCCTCTTCTATCTGCCTCCCACTCTCTCCCTATTTATTTCAAAACCCCCTTCCCCTCCCCCTTTTCTGATGAAGGGTCTAGGCCCGAAACGTCAGCCTCTCTGCTCCTATGATGCTGCTTGGCCTGCTGTGTTCATCCAGCCCTGCACCTTGTTGTCTCAGATTCTCCAGCATCTGCAGTTCCTACTATCTCTCACCTATACCTTCTCCTGTCCTCATCTGAATTGATGCAGTACGCAAACACCAAGTATCACTATATATCGAGGTTCTGCCTGACCCCTGTTACGAAGGATGTGTCTGACCTTGTTGCCGAGTAGTTGGAATGTTCCCTGTCATGTCCTTCGTGGAAAAATTTTCAAGCAGAAATACCTTTGACCACAAGTCCATCAGGAAATGGTAAGCACATAGCACCCTCGAGATCCTGCCGGAAAAGGAGAAGGTGGATCCTGTCAAGTTGATCTCTGAGCAATGCCTCATTGCCAGCACTTTCCAACAAGCACCAAGACATCGCTTGACTAATGGTGAGAAGGGCACTACCTGTGAGATCCTTCATGTACGCCCAGACTCTCTGTGCCACTGCCCTCAAAGTGGCTGCGGGGTGGTGTTGGGGGTAGAGACTATCTCTCATCTCCTGCTGGAATGTGCCTTTACAAACGAAGTCTGGAGAGATGCAGCAGTTTTTGTCAAGGTTCATCCCAAACAGCTCTACAATGCAGGACTCTGTGCTGTACGGTTTGTTCCCCAGGACGCACACTGGACAAACATTCACTGTGTCTGGTGAAAGACAGTCTTTGGTCTACCCGAAATGACCAAGTGTTGCAGACTGGCATATTCCAAGGTCCAGGACTATGTGCTGAGGAACAGACTAAAGCTTGGGGCAGCTGCTGCTAAGGCATCGTGGGGAAAGGAACAAAAACAAAGTTGCTGGAAAAGCTCAGCAGGTCAGGCAGTATCTGTGAAGGGAAAAACAGAGTTAACGTTTCGGGTCCAGTGACCCTTCCACAGAACTGATGGTGGATGTGAAAATGCCAGTTTATATGCAAAGAAGAGGGAGGTGGTTGGGGTAGGGAGTAAACGATAGGATAGAGCCCAAAGAGAGAGAGAGACAGTTGGACAGACAAAGGAGTTGCTAACGATCAGGCTGGGAGGGTGAATAGTTGTTAATGGGGACTGTTAGTGACTAACAACAGGGGGTGTGTAGTGGCAGGCTATGTGGTAACAAGGCCTGGTGTGTGGGGTGGGGGGCTGGGACATGGGAAAGTTTAGGCCCTAAAATTATTGAACTCAATATTGAGTCCGGAGGGCTGTAGGGTCCCCAAGCGGAAAATGAGGTGTTGTTCCTCCAGCTTGCGTTGGGCTTCGCTGGAACACAGTGGAGAAAGGACTCCGTTTGAGATCTTTTAGCTAAAGCACAATGGGTATCCATTCAGTTAACAGACCACCAACCCTGGTGCCTCAAATGTACATTACATAATATGTTGCATAAGTAAGAAATGCCTTTGGGTTGTTGGTACTGTCAGAGTCAAACTGCAATGCTTGATCTCAATGGTCTAAGACTGTACAGAACTGAACTGCTTTAGTGACTATGTGTATATGAATATATTTTTCATGGATAAAGTATATTTTTGAATATAATAAAATGTCTGTATAAAGCAGGTGAGCATGTTCATTAAGGTACTCATCATGAATGTGCAACAGACTGGGGTGAGACAGGCTGAGGTTGGAATAAGGCACATGACTAATACTGTCTAATGAAGCTGACGTTATGAAGTTTCACCTCACTTGTGTACATCTGCACATTCAGGTCTGGACTTGAACTCTCTGAGCCATGTGATTGACCCACTTGCTCTTGACAGGTCACGTTATTCCCTACGATTGCCCACAACTATCCTTGATCCCTGACCCTTACGGGGGTCAGTGTTGGTAACAGCCTTAGTTCATTCCTGGGAAGTTATTGTATTCATGTCAGCAGCCTGTTCATTTATGCCTCAGTGGCGCCAAACCAATACTTGCAGGCAGCCCTTTGGAAGACTCTGTAATATTGCCTAGATCTCAAAGGCATTATACTGCTAAAACACCTGGAAAAAAAATCACGTGACATGTGTTACTATCAACAGTTAATTAGTCAGTCAACTATGTATATAATGTAACAGTAACCCAGGCTAAATGTACATTTGAGATATAATAATGTAAATTATTAACATTGTTAACAAAGTTCTGGACATCTGTCTTAACAAGAACTCAGTTTTCCTTGCAAATGCTGTAAGATCTAACATTGAAAGAAGCACTTAGAGTATATCTTATTTGCAGTGATGTCTTATCCTAAAGAAACCACATCACATGCCAAAGATTTGACTCTATAATCTAGGGGATAATTGTATTGTCAAATGCCTCATCTTTCCAATGAGTTATTAAGCAGTGACTCTGCCTGCGGTCTCAGGTGTACCTAAAAGATCACATTGACATATTCTTCAAAGAACAAGGGAGTTTTTGCACTTATTTTTGAACCAGAGCTTAAAGTGATCAGCCAATCTGGTTGCATTTTGGAGAGAAAGTGTTACCATTTCAAGCCAATGACCTTGTATAAGAATACAACAAATTGGCCACTTCTCCTTGAATTTTATTTTGTTGTGGTATCTTCCAGTGACTAAAATGAGCTGTTATGTCTCCTGCATTATAACAGTGACTTCAGAAGGATTTCTTTGGGACATCCTTGAAAGTGGCTATAGAAATCTTTAGTGTAGCTGACAAAGAGAACATGGAGACTGGATGGAGAAGCTTGGAGTGGTGACTACATCATTCAACTTGGCCAAATTGGTCAGTTTGGAGAAGGGGGAGCAGTAAGGAAAAAGAGGAAATTTTGGGGAGAATGTTCTGGAAAGCTAGATCAAGATAGCTGAAAGCCTGTTAGAGTAGAGGTACAGAACAGAATATTGATGCCCAGATAACAGAATGGAATGTTCAAAAATGGGTGAAAGTGGCAAGAGAGCTTTGGAGTTGATGAGGTGGGAGGGGAGGAAAATCTCTGAAGAGACCTGTAGACACAGGGATGGATATTATTCTCAATGTTGGAGGCCAGTAGGAAACTGACATAAATTGGCAAAGCTATGTGAGAGGGGTAAACTGGACTTTGAGTGACAAATTTACACGAACACACACAGACACACACCAATCAGGAGCAAGTATCTTGTCAGATTTGTCCCATTCCCAGGCAAGTGGTCTTGAAGACAATGATCCAATCTTATTTTCCAGTCTTTTTTGAAACTAGTGAACTCCTCTCAGATCAGGTTGGGTGGATTGGCCATGCTAAATTGTCCATAGTGTCCAGGGATGTGTAGGCTAGGTGGGATTAGCCATGGGAAACGCAGAGTTACAGGGATAGGATAGGGGGTTAGTCTGGACAGGATGGTCTTCAGAGGGTCAGTGTTGACTCAATGGGCCAAATGGCCTGATTCCCCACTGTAAGGATTCTATGATTTCAACTTATGTTCCATGAACCCGATTCATGTACTGAACAGATCTTTGAGATTCACATCTTCAGAAGTCAAATCAACACTCCCCCATTCCATTATGGGAGTTCCAAAGCAGTGTCCTGGACAAAATCTCAACCAGGAGGGAAGGAAGGCAGTTTACAAAAACCTGAGTAGAGCAGCACAGCACACCTCACGGAACCATTAAAACATTCCAAATATAACAAAGTATCTTCAGTAATGATTGAATCTTTGCCCAGATACCAGAAAGACTTCCTTCCTTTCTTTATATTGTGTAATGCAATCTATAAGAACCTAACCAAGAGACAAGGTTACTGATTCATCATCTCAACTGAAAATAAGGTGATGGCTTAATAATATTATCGCCAGGCTGTTAACCCAGGGACTCAGGTAAAGTTTAGGGACCTGTGGCAGATAGTGATTTTGTGAATTTAATAAAGCTCTGGAATTAAGAGTCTAATAACAACCATGAAAGCATTATTAGGGGAAACACCCATCTGGTTCACTAATGCCCTTGAGGAAACAATTACCTTTATCTTGTCTGGCCTACATGTAACTCCAGAAATGCAGCAATGTGGTTGGCTCTTAACTACTCCCTGAGCAATTAGGCAGTGATGGACAATAAATGCTGGATTAGCCACATCTAACGACTGATTTAAAAGAAATATGTCTTCCATTAGCATGAGATGGTGGACAGCTTTGGGGAGTCAGGAGGTGAGTTACTCATCGCAGTATTCCCAGCTTCTGACCTGCTACTGTGGCCACTGTGTTTATGTGGTGAGTCTAGTTTAATTTATGGTCAATGCTAACCCCCAGGATGTTGATAGTTGCAGATTCAGTGAAGGTAATGTCTTTGAATGTCAAGTAATGGTGGTTAATTCCTTCTTTTGGAGATGGTCATTGCATCGCATTTATGTGGAGTGAATGGTACTTGCCTGCTGTGAGTCCAAGCCTGGATATTGTCCAGATCTTGTTGCATTTGAATGTGGACTGCTTCAGTATCTGAGGAGTTGTGCATGGTGCTGAACGTTGTGTAATCATTGGCAAACATCCCTACTTCTGACCTTATGGTGGAGACAAGGTCATTGATGAAAGACCTGAAGATGGTTGGGCCTAAGATACTATCTTGAGGGACTCCAGCAGAGATGTTCTGGAGCTGAGATGACTGACCTCCAACAATTGTAACCATCTCCCTATGGGGCAGGTCTGACTTCAGTCAGTGGAGAGTTTGCCCCCATTGATTCTCATTGATTGCAGTTTTGCCAGGGCTCCTTGATGCCACACTTGGTCGAATACAGCCTTGATGTCAAGGGCTGTCATACTCACCTCACCTCTGGAATTCAGCTGTTTTGTCTATGTTTGACCCAAGGCTGTAATGAGGTCAGGAGCTGAGTGGCCCTGGCGGAACCCAAACTGGGCATCACTGAGCAGGTTATTGCTGAGCAGGTGCTGCTTGATAGCGCTGTTACTGACACCTTCCCTCACTTTATTGACAATCGGGAATAGAGCGTGGGGTGATTAATTGCCAGAGTGAGATTCATCCTGTTTTTTGTGTATAGGATAACTGGGCAATTATCCATAATGTTTGGTAAATGCCAATATTGTAATTGTACTGGAAGAGCTTGGCTAGGGGAGCACAAGTCTTCAGGACTGTCATTGGAATGTTGTCAGGGCCTATAAAATTATTGCAAAGGTAGTGATCTTTGCAGTATCCAGTGCCTCCAACAATTTGTGATACCATGAGGGAAGAGAATTGGCTAAAGACTGTTTTTTTTTCATTAACGGGATGAGGACGTTGCTGGCCAGGCAGCATTTATTGTCCATCCCGAAGTGCCCAGAGTCAACCACGTTGCTGTGGGTCTGGAGTCATATGTAGGCCAGACCAGAAGGATGGCAGTTTCCTTCCCTAAAGGACATTGGTGAACCACATGGGTTTTTCCTGAAAATTGACAATGGATTCATGGTCATCACTAGATTCTAATTCCAGCTTTTGTTTTAAAAATTGAATTCAAACTCCACCAGTTGCCATGGTGGAATTTGAGCCCAGGTTCCTAGAATGTTATCTGGGTCTCTGGACTAACTGTCCAGCAATAATACCACTAGGCCGTTGTCTCCCCATTGCTGGTAAATGTGATGCTGGGGACCACTGGAGGAGGCCGAGATGGATCATCCACTTGGCACTCTGGCTGAAGATTGTTGCGAATTCTTCAGCTTTATCTTTTGTGCTGATATGTTGGGCTCTTCCATCATTGAGGATGGGGATATTTGTGGAGCCTCCTCCACCTCCTGTGAGTTACCTAATTGTCCACCACTATTCATGACTGGCTGTGGCAGCACTGGAGAGCCTAGATCTGATCCATTAGTTGTGGGATCACTTTGCTCCGTCTATCACTTGCTGCTTATACTGTTTGGTACCTACGTAGTCTTGTTTGGTAGATTCACCAGGATGACACCTCATCTTCAGGTATGCCTGGTGCTACTCCTGGCATGCCCTCCTGCTCTCTCCATTGAACCGGGGATTGATCCCCTGACTTGATGGTAATGCTCGAGTGGGGGATATGCCGGGCCATGAGGTTGCAGAATGTGCTGCAGTACAATTCTGCTGCTGTTGATGGTCCACAACACCACATGTCTGCCCAGTCCTGAGTTGCTCGATTTGGTTGAAGTCTGTCCATTTATCATGGTGATAGTGCCACACAACACGATGGAGGGTATTCTCAATGTGAAGGTGGGACTTTGTCTCCACGATGACTGCACAGTGCCGACTCTTACCAATTCTGCCTAACGTTCATGTAGCATGTACCTTGGGTCTCTTTCACATGTAACTGCGTGGGAATCTGTGTACTGCTGTTGCTCTTTGATGTGCCTCCTATCACGAGATTGAAGGCCCCTCTCTCACAGAAGAAAACATTTCACTCTCCTGGAGATAGCAAGAACCGTCGATGCTGGAGTCAGAGATAACACAGTGTGGAGCTGGAGGAACACAGCAGGCCAGGCAGCATCAGAGGAGCAGGAAAGTTGATGTTTTGGGTAGGGACCTCACATACCCACTCCATATTAGGTGGCAGCCGTTTTCATCTCCATTGCTTCCTTGTTATTTAGAGCATGATGAGTGGCAACAATGATTGCTTATCCAACATCTTAACATCGGTGAACTCCCAGATGTAGATATTCCCTTCTCTGTAGGCGTTCCCATCAACCCAAGTCCCAACCTAAATTGTTGATCTAAAGCTTTATCTGCCCACTTAAACCACCCCCAGCACCTGGCATATCAAAAAAACACAAGTAGCTAACCCTTGAATGTTGACCTGCATCCCCCCCACCTTCATTATCCCCACTGCACCCAGCTATTCTGGCTCCAATCCCCAATATTAGGTTGCCTAGTTTCCCTCCCACAGCAGTGGGGCTCTGATGATTGTCCTTGGTGTTTAGACACGACGCACTGTAGCCCACATATTGGAGGGACTTAGCCAGCCAGCTCCCTGTGATGGGAAATCAGAGCCCTGATATCTGTATGGTTCCAGACTCAGTTCCTCAGACTCCCTGGAAAGGTTGCACTGGACCCAGACCCATAGACTGACAGTGGCCCACACCCCAGACCCACAGGACTGACTGTGACCCATTCCCCAGACCCTCGGGGCTGATTGTGGCCCACTCCCCAGACTGGAGAGGTATGGTCCCCTATGAACCTGACTGCGCCAACCAGCTGATCACCTCATCCATGCCCCTGGACATATCAGAGGCTGCCCCTCACTGGGATCATCAGGTCCCTGGACTTGACTGAGGACTGAAACCTCTGAGACATTGAGACCTGACCATTAGCTGGAAGCTCATGCAGTATCTTTGGCACATGGTGCAGGTGTAACGCTGATAGAGCACAGTGCTATAATGCAGCCCCTTGACTGCTGACGGAGCTTTAAAGGCAGGGCCAGGAGCCAAAGCACAAAAGTTAAGGCAGGGATGCTGTGAAGTAGGTACAAACTGAGAGAGCATGCGAGCGAGCGAGCAGCCTTGTTCAATCCTTGAGTGTCCTTGCAGCAGCTTTGCAATGACAGCTGCTGGCATACACCAGAGAGCAGCATTAAAGTGCAGAAAAGTAGAGTAACTGGAGCGGCATGTACCATGATGATGTGGTGAGGTTGGTGTATGTAGCAGACCAATGTTTGTGTACGTGGAGTATACGATGCTGCTGTCTATTGAGTGTACCCATGAGATGTTGATGCCTGGCATCCATTGCGGAGTTTCAGAGGGGTTGGTAGCGAGCTGAAGTCACCAGATGCCCACTCAGATTTCCATGTTGACTTGTTCTTTGCCCCTAGTTTCACTCCAGTAGCTGGGAACATGAGGGAGTGTGAGAACATAATGAGGGTAATTATGAGTGATGTTCTCCATCGATACACCTCCTGCTGCCCACCAGCAAAAATCCTGTCTCATGTCCAGGGCTTAGTTGGAAAATGTGCCGTTTTGATCTCAAGGTTTGATATCCCACCCGACTTTCCCAAATTTCCTGCACATCATCTATGGCCTGGGAAGATTCTGCCCCTAGTAACTGAAACAGAGAACTCCGTGATGGCGATAATGCTAGGCTAGTGACCCACGCAGAATCCCAGCTACAAAGACTATGGACTACCTCTCCCATGCCCACAGCATGTTTCCCTGTGACTATCTCTCCATGTTCACGGCGTGTATGGAACATGTTGTTGTATCTCTGCCCCTGATCACACCAAGTTACTTGCTGTTGGGAGTTGCCAGTGAATTCTGCTCCCTCAGGTCTACAATGGTGGATAAACTGTCTCTTGACGCTCAAAAGAGCCCCCACCTGTGGCTTGCTGTCCAAGATGATGAAACAAGCAGTAAGTTGGAGTTGCTGAGATGAAAACATGCCTGAGATAACCTTGAGCTGAGCCTTAGGATGTTGCTGGTTGATAAGGTCTCAGCACCTTATTGGATGCCTGAGAACTATCAATGATCAATTGATGATCTGTCAAGGGAAGGTGTTTGGTGATTCCCATCTCTGCTGCCTGTGGCACACTAGTTGTGGTAGCCCCTTCAAAGGCAGAGCTACCAAAATGGTTAAGACTCAACTGATGGATTGGTTTCATTGGTTCAGGTACAATCCATGATGGAATACAGTCAGATACCCCAGAACTTTACTGTAGTCGGAGTCAGCAATCAGTAGGGTGCTTAAAACTTGAGGATGGCTGCAATTGTGACGTAAAGGCCTCAGACATCAATTAAAGATAAAATCATCATAATCCCAGAGAACCACAGCGTCACTCTCTCACTACAGAGAGAGAGTCATAGAGTCATACAGCACGGAATCTGACCCTTCAGTCAAACTAATCCTTGCTGAACATAATCCCAAACTAAACTAGTCCCACCTGCCTGCTCCTGGCCCATATCCCTGCAACCTTTCCTATTTGTGTACTTATCCAAATGTCTTTTAAATATTGTGGTTACACCCACATCCACCACTTTCTCAGCAAGCTCATTCCACACACAAACCATGCTCTGTGTAAAAAATTTGTCCCTCATGTCTTTTTTAAAATCTCTCTCCTCTCACCTTAATGTGCCCCCCTAGTCTTGAAATCCTCCATCCTAGGGAAAGGACAACTACCACTAACTCTATCTGTACCTCTCATTATTTTATAAACTTCTATATGGTCAAGAGAGAGACAGATGACTGTGGTGAGTTTATCCTGAAGGTCAGCTACATGTCAGGTGAGGACAGAAGTTGAGAAGGAGAGTCCTTGATGGTAAACTCAGCCAATGCAGGAATTGAACCTGAACTGTTGGCATCCTTGTATTGCAAACCAGCCATCCAGCTGACTGGCATTAATGATCACACCAGGGAATCAGTAGCTGATGGCAGAGGCAAAGACGTGGCCCATATCACCACAGTGACCAATGGCTACAGCAACTTGGCAATCAACATCAACACGCCAGAATGGTACTCGGTAACTTCACATGGGGACCTGCCTACTAAGGCCTGACTCACAGCATCAACAGCAATGTAGAATATTAGACTCATAGAATGCCTACAGGGTGGAAACAGGCCCTTCAACCAAACAAGTCCACACCGACCCTTGGAGCATCCCACCCAGACCCATTCCCCCATAACCCCCATATTCTGGAACACTACGGACAATTTCCCACAGCCAATCCAGCTGCACATCTTTGGACTGCGGGAGGAAACCGGAACACCCAGAGGAAACTCACGCAGACACGGGGAGAATATGCAAACTCCACACAGACAGTTGCCCGAGGGTGGAATCAAACCCGTACCCCTGGCCTTGTGAGGCAGCAGTGCTAACCACTGAGCCATCGTGCCACCCAGGATATAGGGCATAGAGAAATCGCACTCAAAATGGATTGTTTTCTGAGTTCATTATCTATCTGAAACGGACTGATGTCAATGAAAACAAAGGCAATATGCACCCCTTGTCCACAAGGAAGCCAATAGAAATCAATTTGCAGAATGGCTGCTTGATATCAGTTGTATTGTGTAAATATGAACTGTAATTGTCAGTGAAGGGAAGATCTCAGAGTATCACAAACTGTAGTACAAAAAACTCAGCTGTACTGCACGTTATATAACTTTGAACAATTATATTGTATACTTTTATAACTTTATAACAAGGTCTTTATTTTTTGAAGATTTGTTCATGGGGTAGATAGAAAATCCGTCACCACAATTGCACTTTTTATATTCACCACCAGGGGTCCTTGAAGCCAAATTATGAATTTATTGTGAACCGACTTGGGGTAGTTTTGGCCTCCTTTCCTATATTGTATACTTTAAACGATTTTTAAAAAGCTGGATTTTTATAGCCCCTTTCACAGCATAAGAATGTACCAAAATGCTTTAAAGCCAATAAATTACTCTTGTGTCCAGACACTGGTGTGGGAAACGAGCAACCAATTGGAGTTTTTCCTTTATTCATTTATGGGATGAGGGTGTCACTGGCTAGGCAGCATTTATTGCCCAGACGACATTCAGGAGTCAACCACATTTATGTGGGTCTGGAACCATATGTAGACTAGACCAGGTGACATTAGTGAACCAGATGTTTTTTTTCCCCCTTGACAATCAACAATAGATTCACAGTCATCATCAGATTCTTAATTCCAGATATTTCATTGAACTCAAATTCCACCATCTGCCATGGCAGGATTTGAACCTGGGTACCCAGAATATTACTTGGGTCACTCAATTAACAGTCCAGTGATAATGCACTATGCCATTGCCTCCCTCTCGAGCACGGCAAGCTCCCACAAGCAGCCTTTGCTGGTGGCTAGATGGTCTATTTTGATGCTATTGAGAAACAGTAAGTAAGAATCTGAGCGAAACTGTGAATGAGAAACTGAGTAAGAAAGTGTCAGTAGGAAACTGAGAGTTGGAAACGGTGAATGAGAAACTGAGTGAACTGAGGCAGCAGCAAAGTGACCATCCCCAAGACTGATGACGAGGGCACAGGAGAGGCAGTTTGCTGGTCTTTGTCTCAATGGGCCATCTACACAGTCCCAGTTTTGAGCACATTAACAAAGCATGAATAGTTGCTTGGTCAAACAGAACATGAATATTGATGAAACAGAGGCATGTTACTGAAACATCTGAACAGAAGTCTATTATATAAATGAAATGAAGATAAATAGAAAGATCCAAACTATGTACATATTTTAAATCATGGTAAAATATAATCCCATTGATCCCAACAGCACTCCTTTACAGTATGCAAACACCAGAGAGATTCCCTTCTCTATCATGTCTATAAGTACTTTAACTGTTGTTTTCCATTCCCATGCTTGAGTGTTTGATTGCCTGTTCCTCAAATATTCACCTTACTGAGCTTAGACTTTCTCAGCTTCAAATAACTCCTTCAAGGTTCTAACCATCCATTTCTGGTCTAGGACTTTCAAACTATATTTCTTATACTGAGGTAGCATATTTCAGAACAATTCTAAGCTACCTCTTTTCTTCTGGGGAAACCATTTTACATGCATAACTTCCACCAGGACTTTGGCACGCTGAAAGGCTTTTCAAGCTCTGGGTGTTTCATCCCAGCAGAAACAAAGTCAATTCCTGATCCTTGTAACTGAAAGCAAACTAGTGATCCCCAATGTTTGCTCTGTTCACTCATAAAACTCTCCCAATGCAGACAAATTCCCATTACCACTCCAGGAAACCTCTCTCTCTTACTGGCTTTAAAAAAATTGTGACTAGAAAATATTGATAACATCATTATACCATTCAATCACAGTCCAATACCCACATGCCACTAATTCAAAATCCAATCTGTAGAATAAATCAGATTAAAATAAAGATACAAATCGTACATCTTAGATCACAATGTCATGAATACTTAGAGTGGTCTATTACACCACAACAGTGACTACACTTCAAAGGGTTTTCAATATTTGTTAAGTCCTTTGGAATATCCTGAGATCATGAAAGACTTCCAATAAAAGCAACTTTGTTTGTCCTATCAGGGGCTTCAAGCTGAGTCAACAAGATAAATGAGGAAGGTTGAAGGAGACATTCATCATGATGGGATGTCAAGGAACTAAGAATAGGTACCAGAAACCTCAGAGCCAACATGAATCAGAAACTGGAATTAACCCCTGACTTAAGGCCTTCTCTAATTGTGGAGACTCACAAGCTGATCTTTGGTGTTTTAGTATGGGCTTGATAGATCTTCATACAAACTCAGGCCAGACTTCACTTTTAAACAATGTTCATTTAAAATCTGAGATAACACAATGTGGAGCTGGATGAACACAGCAGGCCAGGCAGCATCAGAGGGGCAGGAAAGCTGACGTTTCGGGTTGGGACCCTTCTTCAGAAAAAAACTCCAGCATTGGCAGTTCTAACTATCTCTCATTTAAAATCTGTACATTTTTAAGAATTGATGGGATTGGATGTCGCTGGCTTGTCCAACATTGATTGACCATCCCTAATTGTCCTTGAGAAGGTGATGGTGAGCGGCCTTCTTGAACCACTGCAATCCATGTGGGGAATAGGGACACCCCAGTGCTGTTATGGAAGGAGTTCCAAGCTTTTGACAGTGAAAGAACAGATATATGTTTCCAAGTCAGACATTGGAAAATGCATTAAATAAAAATAACGTGTTTGGATTGTGATACAATTCCAGGTATGCAGGACTGAGTGAGATCTCATCTCTCAGGATGATGTAATGTTTTCTTCACAATACATCCTGTCATTTTGGTAAACATTTACTTCAGATCTTTTCTTTTAACTTCTGGTTCTGTTTTGCTGATTAGAACACGTCTGTTGCTTCCCCTTGTTGCTTTGTTCCCTCATCGGAAACATCCTTCCTGAGTTTGATCTGTCACAATGAAACATGTAACTTTGTCTCACACACTGCATAGTCAGTTCGACCATCTGCTTGGGATGAGACACTTTGTGGAATAGCTTAGAAAAAGGCTTGTCTGATATGGTGGTGATAGTCTTGCCTCCCAATCAGTAGGTCATGGGTTCAATTCCTGCTTCAGGTGAGCCTAAACCTAGACTGACCCACAAGGGCAGTACTGAGGGTATGCTACATTGCCAGAGATACTGGCCCTTGGTTGAGATCTCAAACTGAGGCTTTGTCTGTTCTCACAGGTGGATGCAAAATATTCCCAGCAAAGCATTTGTAATTCCTCCCTGGCACATATTTAGGTCTCAACCCACTCTGAACAAAAGAATATCTTGTCATTATCTAATTGCTATTTGTGAGATCTTGCTGTGTGCACTTTGCTACTGTGTTTTCTACATTCTAACACTGACTTCACTTCATAAAGCACTTCATTGGCTGCAAAGTGTCATCAAAAGCACTATATAAATGTAGAGCTTGCACTGACAGCGCACTACACACCTGGAGGACCATCTTTTGGATGAGATGTTTAACTGAAACACCGTCTTCCCTCACAAGTGGTCATCAAAGATCTCTTGACACAATTTTTAAGTTTGCGGATGACGTGAAAATAATGGGGAGGAAGGTTTCAGGCTCCAGGATGCTCTAGGTGGCTGGTCAGAAGGCAACGGCAGTGGCAAATGGAATTTAACCCTGAAAACTGTGAGGTGATGTATTCTGGTAGGACTAACAAGGCAAGGGAGTACATGATGTTTTTTGGAGGGGTATGATTTTGTGAGCATGACCAAGTCAGGTTGCTGTTCAATTAATTTGTGAGGCACTTCTTCCAATTCTAGCACAAGCCCCCAGATGTTAGTGAGGAGGACTTTGCAAGCTGAGTGTATCATTGTCACTCCCAGTGCGCAGGTTGGTGATGATTGCTCCAGCTGGTTCCATGCTTTTTGAGGCGTTTTAGTATTTTTTTATTTCAAAAATATACTTTATTCATCAGAAAGTCTATATACATACATAGTCACTAAAGCAGTTTGGTTCTATACAGTAGCATTTGAAGAAAACAAACATTGGCATTTGACTCTATCCAACAAACAAATCTAAGGCATTTCTTAGAGATAGTAGGAACTGCTGATGCTGGAGTCTGAGATAACAAGGTGTAAAGCTTGATGAACACAGCAGGCCAAGCAGCATCAGAAGAGCAGGAAAGCTGACATTTCAGGTTGGGACCCTTCATTTCTGAAGAAGGGTTCAGACCCGAAACGTCAGCTTTCCTTCTCCTCTGATGCTGCCTGGCCTGCTGTGTTCATCCAGCTCTACACCTTGTTATCTAAGGCATTTCTTACTTGTGTAAGATTATATTTACATATATTTCAGGCACCTGGAAGGTCCAATAACTGAACGAATCCCCATTTAACTTCGGCTGAAAGGCGACAGACAGTGCCCCACTGTGCCTTGGCAGCACCTGCCCCAAGCTTTAGTGCGTCCCTCAGCATGTTGTCCTTGACTCTGGAATATGCCAGTTTGCAACACTCAGTCGGAGTCAACCCCATGCTCTGAAAGACCAACAGATTTCGGGCAGACCAAAGAGTTGTTTTCACTGAGTTGATGGTCCTCCAGGCGCAGCTGATGTTTGTCTTGGTGTGCATCCCTGGGAACAGAGTGTAGAGCACAGAGTTCTGCATCACGGAGTTGCTAGGGATGAACTTCGACACAAACCACTGCATCTTTCCCCAGATTACCTTTGCAGAAGCACATTCCAGCAGGAGGGGTGTGACAGACTGTACACCACCTCCCCACCCACCCACCATCGGCCCCCTGCAGTTTCGGGCAGACAAAAGAGCATCTTTCACTGAGTTGACGGCCCTCCAGGTGCAGTGGTCATTGTACAAGGATGCCATGCTTGGCCATCTCAAAGGGCAGTTAGCTGTCAACCACATTGTTGTGGATCTGGAATCACAGCAGATTTCCTTCCCTAAAATTAACCACATAGTTTTTATAAAAAGAAATGAACTTTTAATTTAATGTCCTAAATTCGCCCGTTCGCTGTGGTAGTATTCAAACACAGGTCTGCAGAGTATTATCTGCGTCTCAGAATTGATAAGCCCAGCAACAACAACACCACCAAACCTGCACACCTGGAATTATGATAGTAAAATGTAGGGTATGCAGGGTAGTTTGATCATAGAGTAGGATAATAAGTCGGCATAACATTGTGGGCCGAAGGGCTTGTACTGTGCTGGACTGCTCTATGTTCTATGTTCAAACCATTGCTTCCCTGTTTCAGGGCCATTTCATATCTCGAAGAGTTTTCCAGCCAATAAAGTACATTGTTTTTGCAGTTGGTTCACTGTTGTAGTACAGGAAACAAAACAACTAATTTCACATCGGCAAGCTCCACAATCATCAATGTAACAATGATCATCAAACATCTCTTACATTGTTGATTGAAGGATAGCTACTGTCCCAGTTGTGTGCAGTGGTAGTGTCCATACCCCTGAACCAGACAGCCTGGGTTCAAGTCCTATCTGCCCTAGAGCTATGTCCTAGCACCTCCGATCAGGTTGATTAGGCAAATGTTGAGATACTGGCCTGGACACGGGGATAATACCTTCTCATAATTGTGCTGCAGAATTTTTTACAGGAAGGATATTCCTTACGGTGGGGGAGTCCAGGACCAGGGGTCATGATTTACGGATAAGGGAGATCCATTTTTGGACTGAGCTTAGGAGAAATTCCTTTACCCAGAGATTGGCGAATCTGTGGAATTCACTACCAGAGAAAGTGGTTGAGGCTAAAACATTATGTATTTGCATGAAGGAAGTTGATATAGTTCTTATGGCTAAAGGGATCACGGTATATGGGGACAGTGGGATTACGGTAATGAGCTCAATGATCAGCCATGATCGTATTGAATGGTGGAGCAGGCTTAAGGGGCCGAATGGCCTACTCCTGCTCCTATTTTTCTAATTTTCTATGTCACACCCACCTGGGAGGGCAGATAGGGCCTTGGTGTAGTGCCTGATCTGAAAGGTGGCATCTCTGACAGTGTAGTACTCCCTCAATACTGCAATAGAATGTTAGTAAATGTCCCACTCACCCAAAACAGCCCAAGCCCCTCAATCACCCTCACACTGGGGGAACCAACAACCATCACCCAGAATCACAGAATACTTACAGTGCAGAAAGAGGCCATTCGGCCCATCGTGTCTGCACCGACTCTTCAAATGAGCATCGTTATCTGGTGCCAACCTCCTGCTCTCCCCCATACCTTTGCACGTTATTTCTATCCAAGTAGTCATCCAATCTGCTCTTGGAACGCCTCCGTTGAACCTGGGTCCACCACATTTTCAGGCAGCGCGTTCCACATCCTAACTAATCGCTGTGTGAAAAAGTTTTTTCTCACGTCGCCCTTGTTTCTTTTACGCGTCACTGCGGCTCCATGAAACAGGGCAAGGGGGCTAGTTTTGCACAAGAATCTGAACCAATTCTCCAACTCAGTCGCTGCCTTGCATAGCACACTGTAAACAGAAGTCAGAGTGTGGCATGGCACCAATAAAGAAGACAGGCCAAACTAAAAGGATTAAGATCATCCGAGCTGACACTCTGACATGTCCTGGAAATAAATTTTGAAACTGTCCTATTTATTATGATGGGTAAAATGGAAGTTTTTAACCTCAAGTGTTGCATGTTAATTATCATGCAGCAATGAATTGCTTGCTGTGACTTTACAGCTTGTTTACACTAAGGCTAATCCTGTTATGGCCTGAACTGCTGTCAACTGGTTTGCAATACCCCAGGCTGTATTGTTGGCCATCAATTGGAAAGAGGAGGACTCTCATACCCTGGCAACTACTCAAGAGTCAGTAATATTACAATAAACACAGGATCGAGGAATTGTTACAGTGCAAAAGGAGGTCATTCATCCCATATTCTCCCTGCTGTCTCTCCAAATGAGCATCTCTTAAGTGCCATTTGCCTGCTTCCTGCCTGCATCCCTGCACATTGTTCCTTGAAAGCATAGTCTCAGATAGACAGGGTAGTGAAGAAAGCATTTTATATGCTTGTCTTTATCGGTCAGTGCATTGAGTATAGGAGTTGGGATGTCATGTTGTGGCTGTACAGGACATTGGTCAGGCCACTTTTGGAGTACTGTATTCATTTCTGGTTTCCCTGCTATAGGAAAGATATTGTGAAACTTGAAAGGGTTCAGAAAAGATTTACAAGGATGTTGCCAGGGTTGGAGGATTTGAACTATAGGGAGAGGCTGAATAGGCTGGGGCTATTTTCCCTTGAACGTTGGAGGCCGAGGGGTGACCTTATAGAGGTTTATAAAATCATGAGGGGCCTAGATAGGGTGAACAGTCAAGGTCTTTTCCCCAGGGTAGGGGAGTCCAAAACTAGAGGGCATAGGTTTAAAGTGAGAGGGAAAAGATTTAGAAGTGATCTAAGGTGAAACTCGTTCACACAGAGGGTGGTGCACGTATGGAATGAGCTGCTAGAGGAAGTGATGGAGGTTGGTACAATTACAACATTTAAAAGGCATCTGGATATGAATATGAATAGGAATAGAAATGAATATGAATCTGGATACATGAATAGGAAGGGCTTAGAGGGATATGCGCCAAATGCTGGCAAATGGGACTAGATTAATGTATAATATCTGGTTGGCGTGGGTGAGTTGGACCAAAGGGTCTGTTTCTGTGTTGAACATCTCAATGACTCTATGACAGTATGAGTGTCTCGACTGAATAATGCTGACTATCTGGAGTAATCACACAATCACATCCACAAGGCGAGCAATCTGGCGATTTCCAGGCAGCAGGTTCAACTAAGGCCATGTTCTGCAGAAGGTGGGAGCAAAACTGATTAAGAAAAGGAAGTTACTTTTATAAAGAACCGTCAACAGCCTCAGGATGTCCCACCAAGTTGAACTGCGCACGAAAATATTTCCTCTTTAAAACTGAAATCACTGTTGCAAGCTCATTGCTCCTACGTGCGCTCCCTCAGTACTCGAATTAAGTTTCAGCATGGATACTGCGCTCAAGTATTTTGTGAACCTACGAAGGTCTAACTCAAAGCCAAGAGTGCGACTGTCAATTTGATCTCTAGTAAGCAACTGCAGTTCCCCACCAACTGGAAACAGGATCCCATGGGGAGATTGGAAATAAAAGCAAAACAGGGTTGAGTTTATACAACCTTGTGTTGCAACAAGGGTTATAGTCATTTAAGTACTTTATGAATAGCAGTCATTCCTGTAATTAGGAGATATGTCAATTTGTGCAGCACAATCTCTGAAAAACAGCAATAGGATAAAGCTCAAATAACTTTCTTTTAGCAAAATTCACTGAAGGAAGACTGGGGGAGAACTTCTTTGAAATAGTGCAATGGGAATTTGTATACGTACATGAAAGGGGCATCGGTTAAACATCTCATCCAAAAGGCAGCCCATCTGACAGTGCTGCACTTACACGTCACTTTATAGAAACGCCCACTTAGTCTCGTCGCTCAGATCTTTGGAGTAGAAACTGAATGCGTAATATTCAGAATGTGAGATGAGATTGAGACTGCTAACACAGTGCACAGCTGGTGTCTGTGCTAAAAACAACAAATGCTGGAGATCACAGCGGGTCAGGCAGCATCCATGAAGAGAGAACAAGCTAGCATTTTGAGTCTAGATGACAAGAGTCACCTGGACGCGAAACATTAGCTTGCTCTCTCTCCATGGATGCTGCCTCACCCATTGCGATCTCCAGCATTTGTTGTTTTCAATACAGGTTCCAGCATCTGCAGTAATTTACTCTTAACTGATGATTATGTTTCCTCAGTGTTTGTGAGGACAAAGCTAAGCAGAACAGCATATCTGGAGGAAATGTTAAATCTGAAAGCATCTTTGTTTTCCTTTCGGGACATTTTTGCATGACGTTAAATCTGAAATCAACATCTTTTGTGTTCCAAATGTATACAGTATCTAAACATTTTTATTATGTTGTAGTTATGTTGCTTTGGACAACTTGAGAAGCACTTTCCCTGCGTACTGTGAAAGTTTATAATAAAGCTGCTACTAACTAGTGAAACATTTGTTGATGTACCCTATTTTATGAGATACAATGCATCTGTAGCTGAAATAAATTGAATATGAATATTCCAAGAACAAGGAAAAGAAAACCTAATTAGAGAGACCAGAATGCACTGTGTTTGATCCTCAATATTTGCTGATCGCATCTGAGCTAGAAATCTATGTTTAACCTAGCAATCATGTGCTATGACAGAAAAATTAACAAACTCTGATTAAATTTAAATGGTTCTGGAACAGTAACAACAACAACAACTTGCAATGACATAGCACTTATAGCCCAGATAGAACATGCCAAGAAGCTTCACAGGAGTGTCATTAAATAAAAATAAACACGAGCCATAGACAGGAGGACAGATAACTGAAAGCTTGGTCAAAGAAATCAGCATTCAGCAACATCTTAAAGGAGGAGAGGATGTCTGGGGAGAGAATTCCAGAGTTTAGGCTCAGTTTCCGAAGCCTGGCTATCCAAGGTGGAAAGCAGGAATGGGGGAATTGTCAAGAGTTGGAGCAATGCAAGCTGATTGGAGGGTTGGAGGATGTTACAGAGAATAGGGGGTGGGGGGGCATAGAGGGATTTCAACAAGAGGATGAGAAATTTTCAATGGACCAGGAAACTGTCATATCGGTGAGTAGAAATTGTGATTGATCAGGCCAAGGAACTTCCTGAGGAAGTGGTGGATGTGGGCACAATTACAATATTTCTACATTTGGATAAGTACACGAATAGGAAAAGTTTAGAGGTATATGGGCCAGGAGCGGGCAAGTGGGACTAGATTTTGGGATTATGTTTGTCATGGATTACTCAGACTGAAGGGTCTGTTTCCATGCTGTATGACTCTATGACTTTATGATTCTATGACCCTATGGTGTGAGTTCGGAGACAAAAAAGAGAGTTTTAGATAAAGTGAAGTTTATAGACGGTGAGATATGGGTGGCTGACTAGAAAAGCATTCCAAATTCCAAATTCACCTCCCTACCCTTTTTTTCATTCATTCACAGGATAAAGGCATCGTTGGCTAGGCCAGCATTTATTGCCCATCCCTAATTGACCAGAGGGTAGTTATAAGTCAATTACATTGCTATGGGTCTGGAGTCACATGCAGGCCAGAACAGTTGAGAATGGCAGTTTCCTTCCCCAAAGAACATTAATGAACCAGATGGGTTTTTCTGATAATCAACAATGGATTTATGGTCATCATTAGACTCTTAATTCCAGATTTTTTAAAAATTGAATTCAAATCCCATCACCTGACATGGTGTTACGTGAACCTGGGTCCCCAGAACATTATCTGGGTCTCTAGGTTTACAGTACAGCACTAATACCACTAGGCCATGATGTCCCTTCCCTTAAGGGTACTGAGGCCAATTCCTGTCAAACTCTCTCAGCTAAAGACTGGAGACCATTCTGAAGAATTTCCTCATATCTCTGGCTTAATCTCACACTAGTGACTCCACTCCGATAGAAGACAATGAAATGGTTAAACAGTGGTAACACGTGTGAATCCATTTTTTACAAAAATACATCCAAAACAAAGTTGATATCAAAGAGATTGTTTGAAAATAGTGTATGTTAATACTTGTTCCTGTTCTGTTTTTTCTGGTCAATAACTTCCTGAGCTGGAACAAATAACTTCCCCTGTCTGCACACTCTTGAACTTCCTGAAAGGAAATTGTTTCAAAGCTGCTTAATACCTCTGAGAGGAAGCAGGCTTGCTGACCAGACAACTGACCCAGCGCTTGTAGTGAGACTTACTGCATGGCTTAGGTCCAGCAGGGAAACCAGCAAATGGTCTAAGTGTGAGAACTTCCCATTTCCATCAATCTGGCAAAGTTGTTTAAAATGTAATGATGGGTCGGCGAGATGGAACCAAAAATGTTGACGACAACAAAGTAATTGGAGACCTAGCCCAAACTTAAAATAGATGCGGAAGAGGTTGGGTCTAGGGAATTTTTGTATTTTCAGTGCATTTGTGAAATTCTGAATCCTGTCCATTGACAGAAACTTACACATTGGTGGCCAATGACCAGAATGAGTTCCTCAGTTATTGATTTCCCAGTTGGTGACTCAAAATGCAAAAATACATTTGCCTGTTGGACAGTGACAGAACTAGATACATCAGGGAATATCCCACATACTGAAACGGAAAATGTAAAGAAACGATTGGAGGACAAAGTCAATAGGAAGGATGTAAATGCATTGGAGGTGGTTCAAAGGAGGTTTAGAACATAAGAATATAAGAAATAGGAGCAGGAGTTGGCCATCTGGCCCATGGACCCTGCTTCACCATTCAATAAGATCATGGCTGATCTTTTTGTGGACTCACATCCACTTAACCACCAGCTCACCATTTACTGGATGGATACCTGGAATGAGCGTGTTGTTTCACTTAGTGGAGTGAGGAGTTTATAAGATCCTGAATTGCCTTTACAAGGTAGATGTTTACACTCATGAGTGTGCCCAGAACTCAGGGGACAACTTTAAAATTAGAGGTTGTCTTTTGAGGACACAGATAAGGGGAACTATCTTCCCCAAGGGGTTGTGTGACTTTAAAACTCATTGTCTCAGGAGATGGTATAACTAAATATTTTTAAGGCAGAGGTGTATAGATTCTGAATAGGCTAGGAAATCAAAGGATATTGAGGTAGACGGGAATGTGGAATTCAAGCACATGCCATAGTCTTAATAAATGAGAGCGTAGGTTGGAACTGCTGAATGATGCACTTCTGCTCCAACTGGGAAGTACATATATCGAGAGATGGATGTTGGTGACTAAACCTACAGGGTGGTGCTTGTTACCACATAGCCTACCATTACACACCCCCTGTTGTTAGTCACTAACAGTCCCCATTAACAAATAGTCACCCTCCCAGCCTGATTGTTATCAACTCTTTGTCTGTTCAACTGCTCTTCTCTCTCTTTAGTCTCTATCCTATCATTTACTCCATACCCTAAACCCCACCCTATTTTCTGCATATAAACTGACGTTTTCACAGCCAGCATCAGTTCTGAGGAAGGGTCACTGAACCTGAAATGTTAACTCTGTTTTTTCCTTCGCAGATGCTGCCAGACCTGCTGAGCTTTTTCAGCAACTTTGTTTTTGTTCCTGATTTACAGCATCCGCAGTTCTTTTGGTTTTTATTAGGGTGGTGCTTAGCTGTGGCCACAGCTGGTAAGCTGAATGACTCCTAATGAAATTGTGTGGATCTCACGCGGCTCAGTAAAGCAGTTGCTAAAGAAACTCATCCTGTGTCCACTGTTGATGAAAATTTGGCTAAACTTCCCACCGCTTGAATACTTACAAAGCTGGATGCCAAGAGTGGAACTTCATGAGTTCCCTTACACAAGTAATCTTCACTGTTAACCACCTTCATCAGCACATTCCATCTTTGCTGTTTCAACAGACTTCCCTTTTGTATCGTTTCTGCTCGGAGATTTTCCAGTACACTATACGGTGGCTCAGTGGTTAGCACTGCTGCCTCACAGCACTAGGGGCCCGGGCCCGATTCTAGCCTCAGGTGACTGTCTGTGTGGAGTTTGCACATTCTCCCCGTGTCTGCGTGGGTTTCCTCCCACAGTCCAAAGATGTGCAGGGTAAGTGAATTGGTCATGCTAAATTGGCCATAGTGCTCAGGGATGTTCAGATTAGGTGGGTTATAGGGGGATGGGTCTGGTTGGGATGCTCCAAGGGTCAGCATGGGGCCAAAGGGCCTGTTTCCACACTGTAGGGATTCTATGAATATTTTGCAGGGTCTAGATGGTGTCATAGGCCCCATGGATGCCATCCTAATACATGATGAAATTACCCTGCTCCATGGCAGGAGATTACATGATATCCTGAAAGGTATACAAGACACAGGCTTTAAGCTGAATGGTGAATGACAAATATTAAATTTCTAGGGATACCATTCGTTTCCTAGGGTAAATCATCAGCAAGGACGGTAGAGGGTGTTGGGGGCACAGGGTTTGGGGGGGGTACAGAGTACGGGGGGGTACAGGGTGTGGTGGGGTACAGGATGTGCAGGGTACAGGGTGTGGGAGGCACAGGGTGTGGGAACCACAGGGTGTGGGGGGTACAGGGTGTGCAGTAATAATTGTGTAAAACAGAGTGGAGAGACACTGTTACTGCGTGTTGTGGTAGAATGGCTATTCCCAAGAGGAAAGTGGAGATTCCTGATAGAATTACAGCATGAGACCAGAATCATCAGGGAATTGCAAGGGTCTAACACTGGTGGAAAACTCAACAATCCCATCTACTGCTCCCGAACAACTTAACAATATTTGGATATCAGTGGGCCTAAATGCAATGTCTGAGCAGAGAACACTGTATACTGACCCACAGAACTGAGTGCAGGTCCTAATCTAGCCAGAGCCAGGTCAGTGCAGTCTCTGTGATACGTCAGAGCCTTGTTGAGAGACTGGCTGAGTGTGAAAGAAGGTCACAAGGTTGTATGTGATCAAGCTAGAGATTTCACATACCTTTATAACAGAAGCTGTGACAAACATGCAGAACTGACTTTGCTTTATTCAGCTGTGCTGCAGACAGAGATACAGTCATACACAAGGATACACTCATTAGGCTTGCCACACAAAATGCCTCACATACCTAGTTTCCTCTGACTTATTTTAGTATCTTTTGTCTCAAGTGTGTTAATGCAAAAATGTTTTGCTTATGGTGCACAAATAGTTTTCAGGTCAGCCCATAGCTGTGGTTCCTTACAATCGTTCCACCTGTTTTTAACCGTCAGCAGTGACTCAGCCTCAAATCTCTGAGAGATTCGAGCCATCAACTTTGAATAAATGTGGAGAGTCAGGATTGCTAATTGGTCAGATATCACTTTGAAAGTTGTTCTTTGAAGATGCTGCTGTTGCAAATCTAAATAGGACCAGTGTCCCTCACAGTCAATCCAACACCAGAGTTTAATTTCCTCTAGGAAAACAGAGAATCATGACTTTCAGGTGAAGTTGCTTTTAAAGCTGTTAAACTGTGCAACAAATGCAAGAAACTAGCCCCTACAGCATTGTTCCCCAAGCTTATTAATCATAGAAGCATGCAAAAATAGAAAGTTTGCAGCTCAGAGGAGACCATTTGATCCATTGTGTTCTTACCAGAGGATTTTAAACTCCCCGGGATTAAAGAAAGAATTTACATTTGTGTAGCACCTTTTGTGTTCTCAGGGCATCCCAAAGCACTGTAAGGCCAATGAAGTACTTTTGAAGCGTAGTTTCTGTTACGATATTGAAGCAAGGGAAGTTGGTTAGCTCAAAAACAAAGTTGCTGGAAAAGCTCAGCAGGTCTGGCAGCATCTGTGAAGGAGAAAACAGAGTTAACATTTCGGGTCCGGTGACCCTTCCTCAGAACTAGTTGGTTAGCTCAGTTGGCTGGATGGTTGCTTTGTGATACAAAATGATGCTAACAGTGTGGGTTCAATTCCACTACAAGCTGAAGTTATTATGAAGGTCCTTCCCTTCTTAACCTCACCCCTTATCTGAGGGGTGGTGACCTTCACATTTAACGTGTCACTAGCCAGTGGACTTCAGTTGCTACTCAGGTAGAGGCTGGAGCAATCAATTAACACACAGTAATGTCCTACAGGGCGATAATGATGGGACATGACCTTGTTTGATGTTGAGTGAGGGATGAGTATTGGGCAGAGCTCCAAATTCCACTACTTACCATTTGAATAGCATCATGGGAGTTTTACATCCATCTAAGACGGTAGGCAGGGCCTTGGTTTAATATAAAAGACTGTATCTCAAGCTGTGTAGCACTCATAGCACTTACTGGGAACATCTCATTGACTTCTGCACTCAAATTCCTGGAGTAAAATTTGAAGCCACAAACTTCTGAGTTTAAGGTGAAAGTGCTGCTGGACTTTGCCATATTGTGACATGGATGCACCGAAAGGACAAGAAACTGTTTTACCTCCTGCTGCCTTTTGGTATTCCCTTTCAATCTTCTGAAGGCCATTTTCATCTTTTTGGTTTCTACCAATTTCAAAAACTCACCGCCTTTATCAGACATGGTGTTAGGGCTTAGAGAGAGAGGTGAGAATAGCTGCCTTGGGTAACAAGGCAGCATTTGGTGAAATATGACGCTGGGCTGCCCTCGAGATATGGTACCAAAGGGGGCAACTTGCCAGTCACCAGAGTCACCCCTGATACAACAGTGAGGTCTTTGGAATGTAATGGCAACAACCAGAGAGTATCTACATGCTCCTGCTCCCATGTTGCTCAGTTTGGGACTGGAGTACCACACTCCCGCTGAAGCTTTTTTCGTAATTTGGCAAAATCTCAAGAACGAACTGAATGTGCAGGCAAAAAATAATCATCAATTCCTTGAAATAAATGGTGCAAAATGCTGGGTAAAGGTGACACCACTTTGGGTATTGTATTAATATAACCACATGGAATTATCAAAATACAGAGCACTGGAATCTCTCGTCTAACACAAGATGTCCACAGATTTAAGGATACATGGTGGGCTGTTTAGGATCGGGATGAGGAGAAATTTCTTCACCCAGAGTCATAGAGGTCGGGAAAGGCAACTTTATAAGTGCAAGTCCTTCTCTCTTTTAGCTTTCCTGAAGATGCTGAAGCACAGTCCCACTCATAAGACAATTCTTCAAAGCAGTATGGTACATCTCCTTACAGAACGATCACAACCTGATATAAACCTTACCCACGCTGAGAATAATTCCCACTGAACCTGGAATGGAAAGCTGACTTAGTGGCAGCATGTAACCATTGTCAATTGTTGTAAATAAACCCCCACCTGGTTCATTAATCTCCTTTAGGGTAGGAAATCTGCCATCCTTACCTAGTCTGGTCCACTCGTGACTCCAGGCCCACAGCAATGACACTGAATCTTAGCCAGCTCAGTGGTTAGCACTGCTGCCTCACGGGACCTGGGTTCAATTCCACCCACGGGTGACTATCTGTTTGCACGTTGTCCCCATATCTGCGTGGATTACCATTGTGTGCTCCAGTTTACTCCGAAGATTGTGTGGGATAGATGGATTGGTCATATTAAATTGCCCATAGCACGCCCAGGGATGGGTGGATTAGCCATAGGAAATGCGAGATTATGGGGATGTGGTGGGTCTGGGTGGAATGCTCCTTTTTGGATGGTCAGTGTAGACTAGATGGCCTGCTTCCACACTGTTGGAATTCTATGATTCTAACTACCCTCTGCACAATTAGAGATGAGCAATAAATATTGGCCTGACCTGGGACATTCTCATGATGTGAATGAATTAAGACAATGAAAAAGGTCCCAGAAACTTGATGGCACTCAAGTGCAGGGACTCCAACTGATATCTTCGATGCTTCAGGTCCTGGCATTTTGGTAACAACTGATCAGCATGGCTCAGTCAACAACACTCACATGGAAGTTTCAAGATTTGAGAACGTGATCTAGATTGAAGGATCAGTGTCAGACATTTTTAATAGACCAGCCTCCTGAATGAGACATTAAACTGGAACCCCGTCTACATATTCCAGCCATTCAGTCATTCAGACCCTTGAGCTCTCACAGGGCAAATTGAAGAATGGCAGAGAGATCTCCTGGCCAACGTTCCTGCCTCAATACCACAAAAGAAAACTGGGTGTTTAGTCTTTATCGGAACTTGCTCTGTACAATTTGCCTGCTGCTGATTGGGTCACAATAGCAGTAAAATATGGACTATTGATTTTGTGAACTCCATCATGTACTTTTTAAAACCTGGGCCTGAATATTTATTTTGTTTGATTTGATTTATTACTGTCACATGTACCTAGGTCCAGTGAAAAGTTGTGTTTTGTGTGCAGTATAGGGGCAGATCGTACCGTACAAAGTGCATTAGGGGAATGGACTGACCAACTGACCACGCAGCTTAGTCAAACTTTGTGAAACCAATGTTGAATAAATGAAATTGTCTGAACTGAAATTAACATTTTAATCAAAAGACTTTGAAATTAGTCTATGGAGCCAGGTATGAAGAAACCCATTGGTTCCTATTTTGTTGTACACCTGTGTGAAATGTTTCAAATGTTGAAAATACACGACGTCACCCCCAATTATCAAACTCGGAAACAATGAACTCAGATGTAGAAATACACAAACAAGCTTGTACTTAAAGGATCTGCTTTTGGCAGAGTGGGGGTATGGAATTCTGACTGAAGAAATGGAGAAAGCTTTCTTCCTGTTACTCTGCCTCTTAAAGGACAAAGCACCCAATGGAGAGAGAAAGATCCATATGTCAAGTACTTAAGGAAATCTGAGATATTCATGACTGCTGAGAATACAAGACATACATAACACAACCATAGTCTCAGGTTAAAACCTTTATGTTTCAAGGTCACTCTGAGGGCTTTAAACTATATTTCTTTCATCCTTCTTTTATCCTTCTTAACTTTGTATGTCTGTGTGTATCCTTGACCTCATGATGTTATTACTTTTCTTGTGGTTCACAGATATTTTACTCATGCAAACTTTGTAATTGGCTTCTTAGTGATCTCCTAAATATTGGGTAATTGCATTTCTGTTAGAGAGAGGTGCTAAAAAGATCATAAATCTTTGTTGTAAAAGTTGAAAGAGGGAAGCCAATTCACTTCTCCTGTTCATAACAATTGGCATAACCACCACAGTGTTTCTAAAAAACAATTTGTTGGCCGTGTATGTGGTTGAGGGGGCCTGGGGATGTGGCAAACTATTGTATCCATGCAAGTTCATCCTTTAAGAGGGAAAAAATAGCTAAATAGCAAGACTGAAAGGCAAATTCGTGACTGTAGTCTTATCCACAGCTTTTGTCAGCTGCCTCAGTGTGGGTAATAGCCTCTCCATTGCCAAAATCCTAAATTACATCTTTTAGAATGATATGCTCATCTGAAAGAGAGAAATAACTGCTCATTAACGTCATCTTCTTCCCATGGTTGTACTGAATAGGAGGACAGCTGTTATTATCTCCGTGGGATCAAATTATCATTTTTTAGGTGAATGCTATGCAAAGAAGCACTGACACTACCACCCTTCAGCCCTCACCCTTACCCCCTCGCCACCTCCCCCTTGCCTCTCCCCTCCAAGTCTTTCAGCTGCATTTATTAAACTCCACCACAAGAGGAGCTTGTGTCAACAGGAGATGTCCAGGTACGTACAATAGATCATAGAATCCATACAGTGTGGAGACAGGCCATTCGGCCCAACAAGGTTCCAATACAAGTGGCATCCTTGCATCGTTAGAAGCACAAAAGTATCTTCTGGCGCTTCAGTTGAAACCACCAAACCTGCGGCTACACCCATCTGGCTATGAGTGGACCACAGGGTGGTTTGTAGATGGAAAGAGTGCTCACGGGCAAGTGGAGCAAACAGTATGTTCACACGCATCATTCACTTTGCTGCAAAGGGACTCTTACTTTATGGTGACTTATAAACATATGTTCAGCGGCTGACGTGTACTTAACTCCATCTACTTGGCGTGGTTCCACATCCCCTAGTGCACTTACCTTAAAGAAATCTATTAATCTTAGATCTGAAAATTTTTTAATAACCTCACTCTCCCACAGTCTTCACAGCTTTTAAGCACTGGGAAGATTTCCAGATTTTCAGCCCTCTTTGTTTTTTTTTCTCAGATATTCACTCTTGGGATATGGGAGTCACTGGCTGTGCCAATGTTTATTGCCCTTCCCCAGTTACCCTGGAGAAAGTGATGGTGAGCTATCTTCTTGTACAGCTGTGGTCCATGTGTTTGAAAAATGCTTCCCAATACCTGAACAGG
>NC_063362.1:8185260-8195564 GCF_021869965.1 Rhincodon typus
ATTGTGACCAGTGGCAGGACATTTCCCACTCTCACTGCAGGTACCCTACTGCCATTCTAATAGAGATAGCTCTTCAGGGCAGCAAAATAATAGATAAAATATATAAACAAGGAGGAAAATAAAGAGACCAAGCTCTAGAGGAAAGAATGAACAGACAGGAAGGAATTACTTTTGTGTTGAATGCTTCAAATGACACAATATACCAGGTAAGCAATAGCTGAGATAACGCCCAACATTGATAAACAATCATTGCCAATCATTGGTATCTGTTAGATTCTCGTACCAATCTGTAAATAATATAAACCTGAGGATTAATGTGTAACTGACTGAATATCCTGTTAACACTGGGGCGTGGGTTGAGTCATGTAAGCTGTAATAAGTTTGCCTAATATGTTCCAGTTTTAAGGTTTAACATAAGGATGGCAGGGTTATGCAGAGCAGGAAGGATTTTCAACATGCTCATATTCAGAGTCAAATTATTGTAGGTTCATCCCTCATGTCAGAACTTAAGTATCTAATCCCAAGTGCCCTTCTGGTGCAAGGCTGAAGTAATGCTGCATTGCCAGTGCTTTTGTCCACAGTGTTTAAACTGTGACCCCAATCTGTTACTGGGCACGTATTGAAATAACTCAATGTGCTGCATGAAAAAGAAGGGCAAGCTGCAAACATCTCACCACCATTCCCACTCACAGCATCACAATTTGAGGGATCTTGTTGTGTAAAACTAGCTAAAACTCTTACGCACAGGATAACTAATTGCAATAAAATAATTTATTTACTTTATGGTTATGTTTGTTTCCACCTGCTACAATAATCTTCAAAGGGCCTCAAAGAGAGATGATGACTGTTTAATGTTATTATTATTTGTTAAATGTTTTATTAAAAGGTAATACCACATAGAGCAGAGAAATGTTGGAATGAGAGGAGATATTTAGCTTGTTGAATCTTGACAGTAAGAAAGCCATATTGATGGACCCCAGCCCTTTGTTGCTTTAGGGGCAGTTATAGAAAAGTATGAATTGCATAAAAATCTTCACAAACAGCTGGTATATGCACCTATTCACAATTCCACAAATCACATAGTGACGATAAAAGATTGTCCGACAATGACACGCCTACAACAAAGCCCTTTTCACTTTACTCAGATAGCTGCAAGTCACCTAACTAGGATAACTAATGAAATGCACTGTAATCCTAGCTGTGGATCCCCAAGATTTATACTAAGAGCTCTACAGTATCTGAAATTAAGGTCAAGATGCCTGAAGGGAACAGTCTTTATGAAAAGGAAGCTATAGGTCCTGGCAGAGCTCAGATTTCCCAACTTAAATACATACTATACCTAAGGGCATAGTGTACACTCCACCTGACCCCTTCCTGCACACCAACAAGCCCCTGTTAAGTTTCGACTATTGCAGATGAATTCTTCTTGGTGTCATCAGCATCTATGCAAAGGACACATCCTGTATGGGGTGGTGATATGTCTTATACTCCGCTGTTGGAGTCTGTTACCAGTGTCCAGTCTAACTAAACCTTATTAATCTTCAGCTCGTGCTGATGGAGAGAAAGGGGGAGAGGAGAGGGAGAGAGAGAGAGAGAGAAAATCAAGTGGGGGGATGATGGGTGTTGCTCTACTGAATGATTGAAACTGTCTGCTTCCCTGAGCTCCTGGCATTCGATCTTCAGCAAAGTGTGGAAACCCAGAAAGCAATGACTCTCCCCATTTCCATCTCCATCCAGTGAAGAAGAGACAGGCAGAGTGCTTCTCTGTTTCACACATGTTTACAAGGGAACAAGCAGAATAACGGTTTGCAGGAGGAGATACAGCATCCATCCTGCTTTTCCTTTTGACTCACATCCGTCTATTTTCTCTCTCAGTGTAACTTCCAGAAGAATACGTAGCTCATATGTTTGCCCAACTATCCTGACTTTCTTTATTCATTCATGAGGTCAGGGTGTCACTGGCCAGGCCAGCATTTATTGCCCATCCCTAATTGCCCAGAGGGCAGTTAAGAGTCAACCACATTGACTTGGAGCTATATCTCTGTTGGTGCAGTGTTCTTGGATCAAAATGCTGGAAATCCCTTCATTACAGCACAGTGAGCAGGGTGAGCTTTCACACCTTATGGACAGCAACAGTTCAAACTGGCTCATCACCATCTTCTCAAGGGCAAATTGGGGATTGAATACTGGCTTAGCCAGCGATGCCCACATCCTGTGAAAGGATAAGAAAAGGCAGCTGAAAGTAAACTTACATCGAGTTCTGTGCATATTTGTGCTCGAGGGGAATCTGCAATCTTGCTGCTCACTTGTCTTTGCTTGTTGAGACAATACAGCCACTCCTTCACCTCTTCCTCCGTGGTACAGTAAACTGTAAAGGGATGCAGCAGTGGACCTGCAGACAGGTAGAGCACACGTACATGCATGTCAATTGTAAATCTCTGGTAGCTCCATAATCCTGAAACTTGCAGAATGCCGTGCTCTTCCAATTCTGACATTTTGTACATCTCCAATCATTCTAGCATCTTGAACCATTTCACCCCAAAGCCCTGATATTCCCTCCCTAACCTCTCCCCCTCCTCTGTCTCTTAGCCCTTAAGGCATTGCTTTAAACCTATCTTTTCAACCAACATTTTTAGTCCTTATAACTCCTTAACAGACTCAGTGTTAAGCTGTGTCAGTTAAGAGATGTTTTAACTATAAATGCAAGTTACTGTGGATAATACTTGCAGGCCTTTTCTACTTTATCTGCCTTTCACAGCAAGTTAGAATACTATGTGAATATTTTAGATCATCCATTTAATCTTTTGCATGGGCAGTTTAGGAAAGGAAATTTGGAATCACTAACTACTACAGTGCAGAAAGAGGCCATGAGGTCCACTGTGTCTGCACCAGCTCTCTGAATGACCATTTTGTTTAGTGCCTTTCTCTGGTCTACTCCCCATAATGTGCACAGTAGTCCTGGTTCTGGGAATGGTCTAATTGCCTTATAACTCCTCACTAAGAGCAAAAGATTGGAAACTATCTCTGGAAAGGACTTCCACATGCAGTATAACTACAGTCTCATTCACAGTAAATTCATTAAAAGTTGAATAGCTTGTCAATTGAGTTTTGAACCTTTTAGCAACAGCAGAGAGTCTCCTCCAGGCTGTCTGACATTAAAGGAGGAGGAAGCAAGTGCTGTCTTACACTTCCTTAGAGGTATGAGAGTATCACAGGAACAAGCAGCAAAACTCAGGTCTCCAAACCATGACTGTAAGAAAAGAAGCTTGTCTAAGTTTCTAGACAAGGTGAGTTGTTGGAGCATGAAATGTTTAGACATGTGAGTGATACAGAGATATGGCTTTTCATGAGACAAGGAGATAAATGCTTGAAGCAGAGAAAGCACAAGAGTTATACAGAGGAAGGAAGACAACATGATTAGTTTTAGATTATTCCAACAAAGAGCCAGCACAGAATCTAAAATTCCATTAGAAACAGAAAAAAGGGGTAGGCCATTCGGCCCCTCAACTCTGCTTCACCATTCTATACGATCATGACTGATCCAGCATTCCACACACCCACTTTCCTGCCCTTTCCCCATAATCCTTGATTCCCCTACTGATCGAGAGTCTATCTATCTCAGCCTTAAATATACACAAGAACTCTACGCCCACAGCTCTCTGGAGCAAGGAGTTGCAAAAACTCACAGCCCTCTCAAAGAAGGAATTTCTCCTCATCTCAGCCTTAAAATGGCTACCCCTTTACTCTGAGACTATGTTAAAATTGGCCCATTTCAGTTCTATAAAGGTCTATAGCAGTGAAATGATCATTCACAGTGCTGTTCTAAGATCCATGTCTTTGGAATACAGGGTTCTTCAATTCACACTATCTTCCTTCAGTAATCAAAAGTTTTGCAATCTTGCCATAATTTGCAATGGGTTTGGAATCAAACAAACAGTTAATTATTGATATGTTGCCAAGTTTGCTAGCAAGTTATTGAACGGATAAAAGGATGTAATCTACAAGTAAATGAATCCCAAGGTAGATTACAAAACACAAATCTCATTCAGGAGCCCCAAAAGCCCTGTAAACAGGAAAAGCAGAGTTCAATTGGATTCCACCATCAGCTGAATCCTGGTAATGATAATCGTTTAAGGTTTTAGCAAAGATTTGTAGCTCGTGTTGTGGGTGAGGTTTCTGACTCAGCGAGCAAGTCAGCAACCTCAATGCGAATTAGCCTCACATCACTTCCAAATACAATGGAGGTCCAGTATGATGTGGTTCAGTATACCACTAATTCACTTATATCTCCGATACGGACTGATGCCAAATGTTTGGGTTCAAATCCTGCACCAGCTGAGGTTACCATAAAGGACACTCCTTCTCAACCTTTGGGCCGGCATGGTCGCTCAGTGGTTAGCCCTGCTGCCTCTCAGCACCAGGGACCTAGGTTCAATTCCACTCTTGGGTGACTGTCTGTGGGGAGTTTGCACATTCTACCTGTGTCTGCGTGGGTTTCCTCTGGGTGCTCCAGTTTCGTCCCACAGTCTTAAGATGTGCAGGTTAGGTGTATTGGCCATGCTATGTTGTCCAGAGAAGTGCAGGCTAAATGGATTAACCATGGAGAATGTGGGGTTACAGGGGTGGGTCTTGGTGGGATGCTCTTCAGAGGGTCACTGTGGACTTAATGGGCTGAATGGCCTGCTTGTACACTGTAGGGATTCTATTCTTTGGTTGATAATTTCCCCTCACCTGAGGCACGGTGACCCCCAGGTTAAATCACAACCAGTCATCTCTGTCTAATGAAAAAGCAGGACTATGGTGACTTTTAATTCACTTATAGAATGAGGTTTCATGGCTTCCAAACAAATTAAATCTTATTTTAACTTTAATTTTGTAATTAAGAACAGAAGAAAATAGCAATTTTCTTATTAACACAATCCAGCAGTAGTGTGGTTTCACATTATGGGCACTGACATTTGCATTATAATGGAATTCCACTCTTTGTTGCATTTTAAAGTAAACATAACTATGCAAGATCTATGTTCAAGGTGCAGAAAGATTTAGGACACAAAGATGGCCATTCAACCCATCATGTCTGTGCAAAACCAGCACCTCAGGTGCACATCCAAATGGATGTTTTTTAAGGTGCAATAGAAGTTTTTGCATTGAGGCACTGGTCTTGCACAGACATGATGGGCTGAATGGCCAACATGTGTGCCCTACCTCTTTCACTCATTGAAGGGGGAGGTGATGGCTTAGTGGTATTATCACTGGACTGTTAATCCAGAGATCTAGATAATTTTCTGGGGACCTGGGTTCGAATCCTGCCACAGCAGATGGTGGAATTTGAACTCAATAAATATCTGGAATTAAGGGTCTAATGATGACCATGAATCCATTGTCAACTGTTGGAAAAACCCATCTGGTTCACTAATGTCCTTTAGGGAAGGAAACTGCCATCCTTACCTGGTCTGACCTACATGTGACTCCAGAACCACAGCAATGTGGTTGACTCTGAACTGCCCTCTGGGCAATTAGGGATGGGCAATAAATGCTGCCTAGCCAGCGACACCCCTCATCCCGTGAATGAATAAAGGAAAAAAAAACCCTGACCTCCATCATGCTCCAGGTGAAAATAAACATCCTCAAACCCCTTTATTCCTTCAACTAATAATGTTAAACCCATGTTGTGTGATTATTGAGCTCTCTGCCATTGGAAACAAATTGTCCCTATTTGTTCTATTTAGATCACTGATAAATTTATTCACTTCAAATAAATCTCCCTTTGCCCTCTGATATTAATATCAATGTAAGTATCCTGATTATTGGCAAAAGCTTTCGTGTCCAACACTCCATGTAATCAATGCCTCACTCAAGACTCATTGAAGGAGTAATAATTTTGACACCAAGATGTAAACTGACTGATAAGTTCGACTTAATTACCCAATACAGCGCACTCAAATTTTTGATAAAGATATTACAACACAAAAGCAGGCTGCTTAGTTCAAGCAGACTACAACTGTCCTGCTAAAAGGCAATACTTTTATTTTTCCATTTTATCATTTCAGTTTGCGTCAAACAAAACAGCCTCTTCACAGTCCATCAGAGCTATGCATCACAGTGAAACCAGTTACAATGACCATCAGGAATGTTCCTAACAACAGATGACCCTGAAAGCTGGCAAAATTTTAAGCCACAAGCAATTCTTTATGTTTCTATTTTTCTCCAAATAATTTTAAAAATACTCTTCACATCATTAATATACTACAGCCAAGGCTAAAGAATTGTGGTTTCCAAGACAAACTGTGGAATGCAGTGCCCAAAATCTCTGTGAATATGGACATTGGTTCCATTGATCAACATTGTCCTTTAAAAATAATTTTCCATGATAAAATTGAGCAATTTTAATACAACAACAAATTTAAAGTTTTAGAAACTTAAGTATTCAGCTAAAAAATTGTGTTGAAAATTATTTTTCTCTAAATGTTAACTAATATTCTCCCTAAAATAGGTATATTTGTGAGATCAATGTGAGTCATCGAGCCATACAGCATGGAAACAGACCCTTGGGTCCAACCAGTCCGTGCCAACCATAATCCAAAACTAAACTAGTCTCACCTGCCTGTGCTTGGCCCATATCCCTCCAAACATTTTTTATTCATGTACTTATCCAAATGTCTTTTAAATGTAACTGTAGCCACATCTACTACCGCCTCCAGAAGTTCTTTCCACATATTAACCACCCCTGTTTAATTAAAAAAAAAGGCCCTCACATCTTTTTTAAATCTTTCTCCTCTCACCTTAAAAAATGCCTCCTGGTCTTGAATCCCTCACCCTAGGGAAGAGACACCTGCCATTCACCTTGTCTATACCCTTCATGATTTTATAAACCTCTATAAGGTCACCTCTCAACGTCCTGTGCTCCATTCGCTATTAAACAAAATTTCTCAAAAATCTTCAGTGGGTTATCAGCTCCTGCAATTAGTACTTTTTAGGGAACATATTCATGGTCCAGTGAAGTATGCTTGTATCAGTAGAGACAAATAATCTCATAATTTCATAATCCCACCACTGCCTACCCGCACTCACCTATCACCATCCCACCTACCTTCCCCATCCCCTCTTATCCCCGCCTCCTTGACCTGTCCATCTTCTCTCCCACCTATCCGCTCCTCCCCACCTCACTAACCAATCCCCACCACTACCTATCTGCACTCACCTATCACTATCCACCTACCTTCCCCAGCCCGAACCCCTCCCTCTCTCTATTTATTTCAGAGCCCCCTACCCCTCCCCCATTTCTGAAGAAGGGTCCTGACCCGAAACGTCAGCCTTCCTGCTCCTTTGATGCTGCCCGGCCTGCTGTGTTCCTTCAGTTCCGCACTGTGTTATCCCTGACTCCAGCATCGGCAGTTCTTACTATATCTGAATCTCATAATTTCTACCACCGGTAACAATTGTGTGGTTTGAATTTGAGATCTGTGTTCATTCATGGATCTGTTCTGAAGTTGGCATCTACCTTGCAATTTGGGGTGCAGTGAATGGGAGGAAATTAGGTCAGCACTAGACTATCGGCCAACAGGGTGATTTTTCCAGTTTCCCAGTTATTGGGTCACTGCTGGTTTGTCTGGGGCAAGTGTGGAAGGAGCAGAAGAGAGTTGGGGGAGGACAGTGAGGAGGGGGGATGTGGGAGAGAAGAAGGAATGGAGCCAGGAGTAGAAGGAAGAGAGGGAAAGGGAACGCAAGAGAAGAAGAGACGGGGAAGAGGACGAGGGAGAGAAGGGTGGAGGAACAGGGGAGACAAGACAGGAGGGGTGAGGAACGGGGAGGAGATGAGAGGGATGGATTGAAAGGGAAATAGAGAGGGGAAAGCAAGGGGGAACTTAGTGAAGAAAAGAAGTGAAGAAAGGAGTTGGAGATGAAAAACAGGACAGCAGAAGAGAGGGAAAAGGTGAGGACGGAAAAACGAAGAAAAGAATGAAACAGGAGAAATATAAATGCTCAGTTAATAGAAATTTAGAAAGAAAAAATTAATGATAAAACTGGTTAAAAAAATCCAATTGCTCATTAAACTGAAACTTGCCATATAAACCTTGTGATAATTGCAAGCTTCAACGAATAAATCCATACATCAATATTGAAGGATATTTGGTTGTAAAAGATAATTAGGCAGAAATGACATTTTAATCAGATAATTTAGAACCTAAACTGTTTGCCACTTACCTGTAATTTGAAAAGCATGGTGCAGCTCTGAGCTGTTATTGGTGTTGTCAATGCCATTTACTGTAATCCCTGCTAAAGGGAGTGTACCCTATAACAGAAAGTGGAAGATTGGGATTGCTTGCATGCTTTCTACATCATTTATAAATTACTCAAATTTACAGGCCCTTCCCCCCATGCAAAGGAGCTATTAGCATTCAAAAGGTTAGCAGTCTTGTTTGAAACTCTTTGCTTCCCAATTTACATTAACCCATTCATTCTTTGATATCCCATAGGTTGAGTGAAAGATGCTATTCCTCCAGGAAATTTTTTTTTAATTCATTCACAAGGTGTGGGTGTTACTGACTATACCAGCACTTATTACCCATCCCAATTCCCCTTGAGAAGGTGATGGTGAGCTGCCTTCTTGAACCGCTGTGGCCTGTATGGTGTAGGTGCACACACAATGTTGTTAGGGAGGGAGTTCAAGGATTTTGACCCTACGACAGTGAAGGAATGACAATATATTTCCAGGTCAGGATGGCGTGCAACGTGGAGGGAAATCTAAAGGTGGCAGTGGTCCCATGTACCTGCTGCCCTTGTCCTTCTGGATGGTAGAGCTCAAGGGTTCAGAAGATGCTGATGAAAGACTGTTGGTGATGTAGATCGTACACACTACTGTCATCGTGAGTTGATGGTGGACAAAGTGATTGTTGAAGATGATGGATGTGGTGCCAATCAAGCAGGCTGATTTGTCCTGGATGGTGCCAAACTTTTTTAAGTCTTGCTGGAGCTACACTCAACCAGGCAAGAGGGGGCCCTTCTGTATTGTTCACTTTGAGATTTGGTATTCCTGAAACTCTATCCAGAAGACTGCAAGACCAATAGCTTTTACAGTATAAAAACCGAAAGAACTGCGGATGCTATAAATCAGAAACAGAAATTGCTGGAAAAGCTCAGCAGGTCCGGCAGCATCTGTGAAAAGAAATCAGAGTTAACATTTCGGGTCCGACGACCCTTCATCAAACAAAAACAGAAATTGCTGGAAAAACTCAGCAGGTCTGGCAGCATCTGTGAAAAGAAATCAGAGTTAACGTTTTGGATCTGGTGACCCTTCCTCAGAGCTGATATGTTCTGAGGAAGGTTCGTCGGACCCGAAATGTTAACTCTGATTTCTTTTCTCAGATGCTGCCGGACCTGCTGAGCTTTTCCAGCAATTTCTGTTTTTGTTTCAGTTTTTACAGCATGTTTCTTTTTCCAGGAAAATCAAAACTTTTGTTTAAATCCATGCAATGAAAGTATCAGAATGATAAAATATTGTTGAAAGCCCACAACTTGGATCTATATTCTGCAGTTTAATGAGTCTAAGCCAGTTACCTGGTATGTGAAGCCATGGGAATCCTCAGAGAGAATAAGCAGGAGGTTTTGGAATAATATCAACCATCTGTTATTAATATCCTACAATGAGAGATGCAATTTATTTAAGTAATGGTTTATAAAGGCTTCAATTTATCAGACCATAAACTGTGAGTAAATATTGTTGCACATCATCAGACATGACAGACTGTGGTCAGATGTCCCCTTTGCCAGAAATCAACAGAAGGATTTCCTCTGGACTAACAAAATTCTACATTTAAAACTCACGCGTTCTAAAACTTAACTGATTCTACAGTTGTGTTATTGGGCCATTAATTAAAGCAAGCAACTCAATATTCCCTCTGTAGAGTTTGGTAACAGACAGCTTCCAAGTCTCACCAGTAGTTTGTTACACAGGTCTTGGTGCTGGTTGCAAATATTTATTTTGTCACAGCGACATGACCAGGGATTGCCAACGCATTAGGACATTTCCACTTTTATGTGATTCTACTCTAATTGCAAGTTGAGAGGTGAGGGTGGAGAGGTTGACCTTCAGGCAAGTTTCAGTTCCAGGTTGTTTTCAGTCTCCAGCAACTCCCCTGCTCCCTATCCTGAGAGACAGACTGGAATCTTGGCTGAGGGAGCACAGTGCAACTGGAGACAGACCTTCAAGCTGCTTGACTATTCTAGAGATAACACAGTGTGGAGCTGGAGGAACACAGCAGGCCAGGCAGCATCAGAGGAGCAGGAAAGTTGATGTTTCCTGA
>NC_063362.1:8195664-8206101 GCF_021869965.1 Rhincodon typus
GAGCTGGATGAACACAGCAGGCCAAGCAGCATCATAGGAGCAGGAAGACTGACGTTTCATCTGATGAAGGGTCTAGGCCCAAAATGTCAGCCTTCCTGCTCCTCTGATGCTGTTTGGCCTGCTGTGTTCATCCAGCTCTACACCTTGTTATCTCACCTAACTTGATCAGTGTTGGGTGTGTATAGTGACAGTTCTTGCTGGCTCTACAGTTCCTGGAATTTTCCCCTCACCTCAGATGAGTAATTAATTGCAGCCATTGGTCAACAACTCTATGGCCAATATATCATATCGGCAGAAGTCAAATGAGATGCTTCTTGGAATTTTTTTTTTTCCTTTATTCATGTTATGAGGGTGTCACTGGCTAGACAGCATTTATTGCCCATCCCTAATTGCCCAGAGGGCAGATAAGAGTCAAACACATTGCTGTGGGTCTGGCGTCACATGTAGGCCAGACCAGGTAAGGATGGCAGTTTCCTTCCCAAAGGGCATTAGTGAACCAGATGGGTTTTTCCAACAATCAACAATGGATTCACTCTTAATTCCAGATATTTATTGAATCCAAATTCCACCATCTGCCAAGGCAGGATTCGAACCTGGTCCCTAGAACATTAACCAGGTCACTGCTTTAACAGATCAGTGATAATACCACTAGGCCATTACCTCTCCTGGAATATTTCCATACAGCAATTGTCATGATCATCAATTTGGGTTTGAAACCACAGCCTTCTGAGTCAAAAAGGAGTCCCTATCCATCGAATTTACTTGGCAATGCCTAGGCTAGAATTGTGTGACTATTTTTTACCTCAGTGAGTATTGTAAGATATCAGTTTGACCCCAGTGATGATCAGGCCCCTTGGTAGTTCTGTATCCTACCAGAATCAGTCCTAATATAAGAACACAAGACATTGGAGCAGGAGTAGGCCATTCAGCCCCTCCTGTCTTCAATATGAAGCATTCAATATAGATCACAGCTGATTTTTTTTCTTCAACTTCACTTTCCCATTGCTCCTGATATTGCTTAACTCCCTACAGCTCCCGGTCTATCTCAGCCTTGTATATATTCATCGAAGGCTGCCACAACACTGTGGGGATTTCCAAAGATTCAAAATCCTCAGGGGAAGAGATTTTGTCTCATTTCAGCTTTAATTGATCACCTGTTTATCATCAGACCGTCCCATGTTCTAGATTCCCCAGATAGGAGGAACAAACCCCTTCAAAATCCTACATGCTTCAATAAGATCATCTCTCATTCTTCTAAACTCCGAAGAATATAAACCCAGTTTTCTGGGCCTCATCATGGGACAATGTTCTCACCCCAAAGATCAATCTAGAGACCATTCAGTTACCTCACTCAATGGAAGTACATCCTTCCTTTTTCCTCTGAGAAACATTTGAATGGGGTAACAATAGAAATGCTTACCTTGCAGGGTTGACGACAGATTTTAACCTTGGAACAATGAATTATCTTGCCAAGGTCTTCCAGCTTCACCCCACTTTGATCCCATTCCTTGACTGGGTAGCAGTGTAGTTTTGTTTCTATGTCTTCTTTATCAATTTGCTTTGCTTCCTAATTGAAACAGATAAAATGATCACAATTAAAGCAGAGTCAGCAACAGGGGAATCAATCACAAATTAAAGACACAGTGAGGAGAACTTTAAAACTCAAGCATGGGAGGATTTGATAAGATCAGATGTTAAGATGTGAAAAAAAAACAAACTTAAACACAAGCCACATCGACCCACAAGTCATATATTTACATATTCGATCGAGGCTACAAGCCTCACAGTGTTCCTTTATTTTAGCTTTGACCCAAGGTACCTGGTCTCCGAGAAACTAAAGAGAAATGAAGACTGGTGAATCTGGAAACTAAGGCTATTCCCATATTGCTTGTGGGCTAGCAGAGGTGTTTCCTGCCACCTGGCCCTCCAAAAGTCACCTGCAAACCCTTTGTGACCAGAGATATCCTATAACCTTTTGAGTCATGTTGATACACCCCATTGACTTTAAAACCCATGCCCCCACAAACTAGCCTTGCTAAATTTCTGCCCCTCCAATCTCCCTCTCACAATCACCCTCCCACCTGATCTCAGGTCCACTTCAGAGTCTGATAATTCTGACTGCCTCGGCCTCTATATTTCCTTCCCAATCCCACTTTCCTAAGTTTTCCCTGTCTCCTCCATCTGGTTTTTGATCTCCCCAACCACACCCAACCCCATCAACCCCCTCCCCACCCCAAACCCTGGTTTCCTCCTACATCAACTATTCCAATCTTCCCTTCCCCAAAATGATTCTGCCCCACTCTCCTCCACTCTCCCACTCCTACCCGACTCTGCCCCTTATAGTTGCTGACACTACTCCCACCCTAACTGCCCCAGAGAATTCCCACCCCAACCCAGTTCGAAAGCCTGCCCAGATTGAATGGGGCTGACTGGACCTGATTTAGGGGCCACCCACACTTTTTGAGATAAAGCCTTGACAGCCATAAACCAATAGCGGCTCCCAGCCCCTGATCCTGGGATTCAGGCAGGTCTCTTGGTCGAATTTGGGCTTTATAATATTGGTAAGTGTGTTGTGTGAAACTGGTTCATCTGCTATCTTAAACCCTAATAAAGGGCTTAATGCCTTAGACAAAGCAATAGGAGCATTTGTTATTGATATGGTATGTCTCCATTTCCTCCCAAAATCTGGTAAACATGCGTTTCTTGTTGCACTTTTCACTTTATGAACAATGTGCTATTTATCCATTTTTATTTAATTTTAAAAATCACCCTTGGACTATCCAGGAAACAAGAGGAGGAATGAGTTCTAGAGTGTGAAATACATTAATAACCGTTTTGAAACAAGGCTGGGGCAGGAATGTGTTGGGAAGAGTGCCCATAATGTTGGGCAAGACTGTTTGGCTCAAACTCCATACTGGCTCCACCTAAATGTAATTTGTGTGACATCTGTGAAAGCAGAGAGCCGTGGCTGGGGCTGTGTTCCAGGTCAACTCACAGGGAACTGGGAGAACCAGACCGTGCTCTGGCTGCAAGCCTGAAAAGAAAGGCTCATGCACAGTTGGGAAGTTAAAACAGAAAACTGCAAATGCTGGGAGTTTGAACTGACAAGAAAAGGTGAACCTTGCATTTTCTATGGAGACTTTCACAACCTCAGGATGTCCCAGCGCACATATTGCAGCCAAGTACTATTTGTGTCATAGGAAGTGTGCCAGCCAACCTGTGCTCAACAAGCCTGCACAAACAGCAATACGATAAGCAACCAAATAATTTCTTTTCAGTCGATGCCGTTTGCGGGTTAAATATCAGTCAGGAAATTGGAGGAAACTCCCTCACTCCACTTCAAAATGGGAGGACGTGTAAAACTGATGGGGCATTGATTTTGCAATGCATCAGAAAGGCAGCATGTCCAATAGTGCAGCACTCCTTCAGTGTCACACTGTCGTGTTAGCTTAGATTACATGCTGAAAGCACTGTTGTTGTCTGAAAGACAGGGAAAAGAAGAACGCAGAGAGAGAGAGACCGGGAGAGAGAGAGAGAGAGAGAGACAGACAGGGAGAGAGAGAGAGAGAGAGAGAGAGAGAGACAGAGAGAGAGAGAGAGACAGAGAGAGAGAGAGAGAGAGAGAGAGAGAGAGAGACACAGAGAGAGAGAGAGAGACAGGGAGAGAGAGAGAGGGGGAGAGACACGGAGAGAGAGAGAGGGAGAGAGAGAGAGACAGGGAGAGAGAGAGAGGGAGAGAGACACGGAGAGAGAGGGAGGGGGAGAGAGAGAGAGACAGGGACAGAGAGAGAGAGAGACAGGAAGAGAGAGGGAGAGCAGCAGGAACTAGAGTAGCAACTCCACCTGAACTGAATTGATTGGCTGCATATCTGAAATGTCATAACTTATACTTCTCTTTATGGATGACTGATATGCTGTCTACATCCCAACATTGCTACTAAATGCTTCGGAAATACACTGCATGGTTCTGATATATATTTATCATTAAATGGCATTTTATTACCTTCCCAATGTGGCATATTCCTAAACCTATCCCAGCTGTCCATGATGTGGAGACAAAAGTTATGAAAGAGTAAGGAAGCCTTGCAACATCCCTTAAAATTAATTGGCATTGTATTTGCTGCCTTTGATGTGGTTAGGCTTTGTCAGTATGTCCCTGAGGCAAGACGGTTAAGAATTTGACCTCGACTGGCAAAAAAAAATTGTGTGCTATCTATACCGCAAGAATATTTTTCTTTCATTCGTGGAATGTGGGCATCACTAGGTCATTTATTGCTTTAGTTGGCCTTGAAAATGTGGTGCCTCTTTGAACTGTCGCAATCCATCGGGTGTAGGTAGCCCCACAATGCCATTAGGGAGGGAGTTCTGGGAATTTTGATCCAGTGACAGTGAAGGAATGGCAATATGTTTACAAGTCAGGATGGTGAGTGTCTGCAGTGTCTGAAGAAGGGTCTAGGCCCAAAACATCAGCCTTCCTGCTCCTCTGATGCTGCTTGGCCTGCTGTGTTCATCCAGCTCTACACCTTGTTATCTCAGAGGTACTGCTGTTTGTTTTGGCTGGGATCTAAAAGATCCCATGGCACAAGTATGACAAGATGAAGTGAGTTCTTCCTAATGTGACATGGGCAATATATATTCCACAAACGACGTGAATAAAACAAAATAATCTGACAGTTATCACACTGCCATTTTCAGGGCTTGCTGCATATCAATTGATTGCCCTTACGTTCCACATCACACCAGTGTTTACACTTTATAAAGTATTTAATCAGCAGAAAAGAACTTTGGGACATTAAAGCATCAACCAATTGGAATGATAAAAATACAAGCTTATTCTTCTGCTTTTGTTAAATCCAAACTAATTTTAGCTTTTTACTCATTATTATAGGTTCTCACTTAATACTGAGGAAAATTAGATTTCAATGAATGAGTCCAGTTGTAGACCCTCTTTAATGCCATATCTTTAAAATCAGAACTTAATCAAATCACAGACTTGTTATGGTACAGAAGGAGGCCATCATGTTGCACTGGTTCTATTACCTACAGCCAATTTCCTGCCTTTTCCTCATATCCCTGAACTTCATTTCTACCCAAATAATCAACCAATTCCCTCTTGAATGGCTCAACTGAACCTTCTTTACCACACTTCCGGGCACAGTATTCCACATCCTAACTACTCACTGTGTGAAAAAGACTTTTTTTCACATTGGGAGTGGCACGGTGGCTCAGTGGTTAGCACTGCTGCCTTATAGCACCTGGGACGCGGGTTTGACTCCAGTCTCGGGCAACTGTCTTGTGTGTAGTTTGCACATTCTCCCTGTGTCTCCGTGGGTTTCTTCCGGGAATTCCGGTTTGCTCAGATGTGCAAGTCAGGTGGATTGGCCATGCTAAATTGTCCATACTGTCCAGGAATGTGCGGGTTAGCCATGGGAAATGCAGGGTTGCAGGGATAGGGCAGGTGTGGGTGGAATGCTCTTTAGAGGGCTGCTGGGATTTTATGATCACCCTTGCCTTGTTGGTACATCACTTTAATGAATGTACAGATCACCTCCTGATGCTCCAATCTTAATTCACACTGAAGGCAACTCTGTTTTGGGGATGTTGCTGAAATCCCAACCTACACTTCTGTCCCTCTAGGCATGACAACTTCAATACCCAACAGGTCAGCTTTGTCCCTCCTGAACCTGACCTCACCCAAACTTGGCAGCCATCTCCGAAACCTGCATGGGGTCTTAATCATTCATCAACACTGTCTTTGTCAACATTGTTACCGTCAGTGCAACAACACCTTGATTTCAACACTAGCCTTGTGTTTATGTCACTCCACGACGATGCCTCTCCCAATCTCCATGAACTTCACTGATCCACAGGCACCGAAAATACAGCCTACCTTCAACGCTCGCCTCTTACTCCTTTCCCACATCCTTCACTCCACTACTAGCAGCTGTACCCTCCCTCATTTAAATTCTGAAATCTGGAATCTACTGCCAATACCCCTCTACCTCTCTCCTTCATTAAAATGCTCCTCAGTAAATATCTCTTCAATGGAGCTTTCCTTTTTAACACCTTATGTTGTTTGGTGCCATATTTTGTTTGAACAGGCTCAAGTGCAACATCATAGGATCCTTTACTCTGTTAGAAGTGCTGTATAAATGCACGTTGATGTTATTTAATCATATGTCATCGTGACATCATGTACCTATTTATGATGTTGATGGCGTTTAAGTGTTCTGATATATGTACATAAGTGTGCAGGCCATCATGTTATCAAAAAGGTTAAAGAGATGCTATCCTTTATTATGAGAGGAATCAAACACAACATTAAGCATGTTATGCTTCAGTTCTCCACAGCGTTCACTTTAGCAGGAAGAATAAAAAAGTCGGATATTATTTGAACGGAGAGTGGATGTGGAAATCCCAAGGTGCAGAGAAATCCAGGTGTTCGAGTCACAAAGAGTTAGAATGCAAGTTCAGCATGTAATCAATAAGGTTAAACAGATGCTATTAATTATTAAATGAGGAATTGAACATAAAAGTAAGGTTATACAGGGCATTGGCAGTACCAATACTAAGTGCAATTTTGGTCTCCTTATCTGGGGATGGATTTCAATGCATTAGAGGCAGTTCAGGGAAGGTTTATATAGAAGTGAAGTTGCCATAGTCCCACTTATTCATTAGAGAGAGATAACTACTGCTGGCTTAACCTGAGGATTACCATATCTTAGGCAAGCAGAGGCCTTTTTGGTAACCTCAGCTGGAATTGAGCCTGCACTGTTGGTGTTACCCTACATTATAAACCAATCAGCCAGCCAACTGACCCACATTCACAGTGAGTGAGTGGGTGGTCTCAGAAGCAAAGGGTGGACAGACTGAGTTTGCTTCCACTGGAGTTTAGGAAAGTGAGGGATGTCCTGATTGAAGATTATAAGACCTTAAACAGCCTTGACAAGATGCACAGGTATAGGATGCTTCCTATTGTGCATCAGTCCAGACCTAGGGCGCACTGTCTTAAAATGAGGGGTCACCCTTTTAGAACAGAGGTAAGCTTCCTCTCAGAGGGTTGTTCCGCTTTGGAACTCTGTCTTAGAAGACGGTGGAAGCAGTGTCACTGACTATTTTAAATGCAGAGGTGGATAAATGTTTGATAGGCAAGAGAACCAGGGCTTATTGGCATAGGTGACAATGTGGAATTCGAAACACAGATTAACCATGACTTTATAAAATGGTACAGCAGGCTTGAGGGGCCGAATGGTCATCTTCTGCTCCTATTCTGTTTGTTAAAGATAGCAAACAGACTGCTTCCCCAATTCGAGGCAATAGTTCTGAGGGGTCACTTGGAGATTTGACCCTTTCACGTTTCTCCTCAGTTCTATGAACAAAAGTTAGAAATCATAAATGATTGTCTCAAGATTCTACGATCCAGAAAATGACAGAGAAAAGCTCAGCAATGCAATGAGGAGAGTCACTCAGCCCTGCTGATGTCTCACGTTCTGGCAGAAACAGGAGAATATCAGCATCATTGTCCTATGTGTATCCAAACTGGTGGCTCATGTACAGACACCACCTGAGGCTGTGAGGGAGATATTTACAACAGGAATTCTTAGGCAGAAGTGACACAATGGCTGCTGCCATGGTTCAGGAAATTACACATATAGCATTGGCTGAAGCTTTTGCAGAGAAAACTAACAGCAGTTTGTCGGTCTCGGAAATAGAAACAAAGTGAACCCATTAGATGTGAGGTGTGAGTTGTCAATGTGACCGTATCTCAGAGTAGGCATGGCCCCAACAACAGTCCGATGTCACTCTGTGACTGGTTGGTTTTCAATAAGTAGGCCAAGAATCTTTCACATTACCACATATGACAGCTCATGCCAGATAAAACATACACTTGTACTGCTTAAAGTACTGACTACATTGATTTACGATGTTTCAGAGTGTGGCATGGCCTATGGTGCAGCTGACATTCTGAGCCAGCAACGTTCCAGAAATGTAGCGAATGACAATTTAATCTGCTCCGAGCTCGATGTTGTAGAGGGGTGCAGCTTGGCTGGGAAGCTAAGGAAAATCATTGAACCACACAGAACAAAAATTGGCCATTTGGCCCATTGTCCTATTCTGCCTCTTTGAAGAGTTATCCAATTATCCCCACTGGCCATGATCTTGCTCCGTTTTCCCTGCAATTATCTCCCCTTTACGTATTCATTCAATTCCGTATTGAATCAAATATCTTTTTGTCACCATTTCAGACGACTCCAACCAGAACAGTTAATGGCATTCAGAAAAAAATCAATCTTATCTTCTCTAATTTGCTAGTTACCTTACATTTCCACTCATCACGACACTAAAGTATTAGCCAAGATTATCAACTCACGTTCTGGTGTGGTCTCATGTCTCCATAAAATACAACAATGACTACTCTTCAAAAAGTACTTCATTGGCTGTCATATGCTTTGAGATATCAAGAAGTTACAAAAGGCACCAAACAAATGCAAGTCTTCCTCTTTACTGAAAGTGCAGAGTTAATGAATGGATTAAGAGACATCACTGTCAAACATTTGGCAAGCCTGTTTTAGATTGCATTCTTGCAAATGCGTGCCTGTATTGTGGCATACAGATATTTTAAACTTGCATGTTATGGTTTTTAACATTCAAACAAATGGTAGCTTACCTGAACGAAATGTGTTTTTGCCTTTGGGATGGGAGCAGCTTCATTCTGCTCAGTTGCTGGCTTCTTCTGCACCTTGGCATAAATCTCTGGTGTTAATTGTTCCCTGTGTGATAGAGAGAGAGAAAGAGAAACTGTAATGAAGGTGCATTGTTCTTGACGGATTACTGAATTGTAGATACGTATCAGCATGTGTAGAAGCATGAGACAAATTTGTGATGGATGATATTAAGTCACACTTCAGGCCAATGATTCCTTTGTTAAAATAACAAAGAAACTTGTGTATTTTGAGCTTATCAATTTGAGAAATCATTCTGCTGGTGAATGGACACTTGAGCAAACTTGGCACCAGTGGGGCAGTATATCTTTCTCCATTTGCTAACCTTGTTGAAAGAGTTGGCATGAGCATAAAACAGGAAATGTGCCCAAAGTCGTCCAGATCTAAAGCATATTCTTCGCTGTTTCAACGTAGCATCTTTCCATTTCCCACAGAGACCCTGTTAGTGGCCGCCAACAAACACTCAATAACAACATGGCATGTCACACTGTAGAGTACAGGAGGTTATTTGCCTCCACTGGGTCCTTCTGATCCCCTTTACCCTCTCAGCTTCCGCAATAGTATGGGTGGCAGTATGGAAAGAGGCTTCATGGTCCCATGCAGTAGCTTTTCAGGACTGGCAACTAATGGATAACTAGGGGCAGCAATGTCAACGGAATAACAATAAGTTCATCGTAGCCATTTCACACAACAGAGTACACAACAGAGTTTTTTAATGAATAAGGAAATGCCAGAACAAAAAAGAACAGTCTTTATTAAAAAGAAAGTAGGAACTGCCGATGCTGGAGAATCTGAGATAACAAGGTGTAGAGCTGGATGAACACAGCAGGCCAAGCAGCATCAGAGGAGCAGGAAAGCTGACGTTTCGGGTCTTTATTAAAAAACAGCTTATAAGGGCCGCAGAGTGGCTACGTGGTTAGCACTGCTGTCTCACAGTACCGGGAGCCCGGGTTAAATTCCACCCTAGGGCAACTGTCTGTGTGGAGTTTACACATTCTCCCCGTGTCTGTGTGGATTTCCTGCAGGTGAGATGCTCTTCAGTGGGTTGGTGTGGACTTGATGGGCTGAATGGCCTGCTTCCACACTGTAGGGGATTCTATGATTGTTGACACCGTTTCTGAGGGACTTGGAGTGGATAAATAGGGTTTCTGTTCTCTGTGTATCAGTGAACAAAACATCACTAAAAGATGGAAGACAAGGATATCAAGCCATTCTACTTTGAGTTGAGACAACAGCTAGGAATCAAGGTGCCCTGATACACATTGTTGGAAGCAGAATCCCTGGCAGGGACGATTAGAGATGTGAATAAATACTTTTCATGTCAATGTGAAAGGTTACGGAGAAAAGGTCAGAAATGAAGCGAACTATTCTTTTAAGGAGCCTGTCTAACACAATGGGTAGAATGGACTCCATCTACACTACAAATTTCAAGGTACTAAGCTTGGATAGACATAAATTAAACGTCTGAATAGCCATGTTTGACATTCGCTCAATATGAATATAACACTTATATAACAAGGTGTAGAGCTGGATGAACACAGCAGGCCAAGCAGCATCAGAGGAGCAGGAAGGCTGACATTTCGGGCTTAGACCCTTCTTCAGAAAGAAGGGTCTTCTGAAGAAGGGTCTAGGACCGAAACGTCATCAGCTTTCCTGCTCCTCTGATCCTGCTTGGCCTGCTGTGTTCATCCAGCTCTACACCTTGTTATCTCAG
>NC_063362.1:8206601-8217170 GCF_021869965.1 Rhincodon typus
TTGTTACTTCAGATTCTCCAGCATCTGCAGTTCCTACTATCTCTGAATCAATTCAGCTCAATTCTGAGGTGATATTGCTGTCCATAGCTGACAATGAAATATGCCACAACTTGATTCAGAAAACAGCCAGCAACAGTTGTCTCCACCAACCTCTGTCAAAAACCATTTGTGACCCACCATCTCTAACAACAGGGGCTGGGGTGAAGTACAGTCTATGCACAATGGACAATGGACCTTATGTTCATAAGTAGCCGATTGCAAGGTGTCCTGGATTCAGTAATCACTCTCACATCCAGATTCTCAAACAGATTTCACCCCAGCGATCTTGTAACTGAGACAGGTGACCAACGATAACCACGGAAATTCTCCTAGGAGAAGCTTTCATCAGCTGGTTTAGTACTAAACTGTAGGACACTTCATCCACTATTTCAAAGTCATGGGTGAGGCGAGTTCTCTATCTTTCTGTACCCGTTCCTATAAACTAATATTGGCATTGGATATTCAAGCTAATTTATTCAGGTCTTACAGAGCAATTCACTTGGACTTATAGTTGAGTTCTGTTGTTTGTTGTCCTAAGTCATAGTGCATTGGGCCTGAAAATCTGCAGGAATGCCAAACTAGTACAAATGTCAGGAATGCTCAATAGGAATCTTGCCTTTACACAGCAATGCTATGTCTGTACTGAGACACCAATATGGGCACATTCTAGATGCCTAAGGCACACCCAGCGGAGAACAAAAACTGGAATGTCCAACCAAGTAGGCATGATCAGTAGTGTTCAAAGACAAGGTAAGGACCAATTACACAGAATCCTTTCAGATTGCTCCTCAGAAACCTTTGTTGAATGAATCCTCTGTGATGTTGGGTGAAGGCTAGTTTGGGAAGACCTGGACTGGTCAGATGATCCAGCACCCTGTCAATATTCAACTGGAACGTGGGCATGGGAGGCCTTTGGAAACTTTGGGAATTTATCCCGGTGGAAATTGACATTTCCTGGAAAGAACAAAGAATAGGTGAAAAAAATACTGGCCAGAAATAATATCCCAAAGTTTGGGACAAACACAGAACAAAACAAGAGATAGTAGGAACTGCTGATGCTGGAGAACCTTTGCAGCTGTCCATCCGAAGGTTGCACGAACAGCACCTCATATTCCGCTTGGGAACCCTGCAGCCCAATGGTATCAATGTGGACTTCACAAGCTTCAAAATCTCCCCTCCCCCTACCGCATCCCAAAACCAGCCCAGCTTGTCCCCGCCTCCCTAACCTGTCCGTCTTTTATCCCACCTATTCTCTCCTCCCACCTCAAGCCCCACCCCCATCTCCTACCAACTAGCCTCATCCCACCCCCTTGACCTGTCCGTCCTCCCTCGACTGACCAACCCCCATCCTAACTCCCCACCTACACTCACCTTTACTGGCTCCATCCCCGCCTCTTTGACCTGTCTGTCTCCTCTCCACCTATCTTCTCCTCTATCCATCTTCTATCCACCTCCCCCTCTCTCCATATTTATTTCAGAATTCCCTTCCCCTCCCCCATTTCTGAAGAAGGGTCCAGACCCGAAACGCCAGCCTGCCTGCTCCTCTGATGCTGCTTGGCCTGCTGTGTTCATCCAGCTCCACACCTTGTTATCTTAGAACAAAACAGCTTAGCTTGGACCCTGTTCTGGACTATTACAGCTTTACTGCAGCCTGAGGTTGCATGGTGCTTCTCCATTGTTTGGTCCATATTGTTGAGGAAAAGCCCTTGAACATGTTGCAAACTGTTATGGACAGGCCAGAACCCCTCAAAATATAATTAGAAGCTAGATGTACTCTATTTTGTTCTAATTTAAAGGTAAATGTGAGTGCTATGTTTCAAATACTAGTTGGTTGGTCATACTACTTGATGTTAAGCAAGACACAATTTATTCAAACACCATTGTCATAATACAACGAAAGAAAGGTGAGCGTGGAATAACTTAACTCTATTGGCAAACTTAACAGAAAAATAGATTATTTTACTAATAAACAATAACTGTTCCAATATAGTCACATCCCATAAACACACCCTTGGCAAAAGGCTAATTCAGAAAACAGAATTAAATCACATGCAATTCCAGTAGCAGTCCAGAACTAAAAACATTCAGAGAAAATTTAGCGAGTGTAGCAGCCAGGAGAGATTCACTGCCTTGAAATCCCATTTGGATACAATCATTTCCCAGTCTATCCATCATTTAATGATGCCATTCTGGCTTTCCCAATCAAAATGGATAATTTCACATTATACTGCATCTGTCATGCATTCGCCCATTCGCTCACTTGCTTTAATCACCTTAAACACTCTGCCATTTCCTCCTTATCAGTCATGATCCGTCTCAGTTTTGTGCTGTCAGCAACCTTGGAAATATTACATTTATTTCCCTCATTCAAATCATTAATACAGCAAAGTTTGTTTTAACTGGCACATTATTAACCGGTATTCTTGATAAACTGGCAAAAAAAAACCTCGGAGCCTCAAATACTGCGATGCCCAAGTATTTATACTGAACGTAAAGTATAACGGAGATATGTTTACCCCCTGCGTTACATATTTATTACTTACTGTGTGTTTTTAACATTGACTTTCGGTGGTGTATTGATGTTTTTTTACGTAGATTTTTTGAGGGATGTTAATGCTTCAAAACTTTACAGGACTTGGTCAAGATTTAATGCAGATAGGCGTACCTCTTGATTATCCGGAATATTTGACCAACTGGTACATTCCCGGCATCCTCCCCTAGATGCCAGTTAATGAAAAGTTTACTGTCTATCTTGTGAATAGCTGGGGCTATTAGGTTACCTTACTTAGCAGAAGATACATTTCCAACAGAGGGAATACAGCAAAGGTTCATCAGACTGATTCCTGGGATGTATGTGGAGAGATTGAGTCAACTGTGCCAGAATTTTCTTGAGTTTAGAAGGAGGTGAGGGGATCACATTGAAGCATATAAAATTCTGACAGGCCATGGACAGAGTGGATGCAGGGATGGTATGACCCCTGGGTGGGGGTCTTGAAAAGGCATCAGGATACAGGGTAAATCACTTGGAACTGAAACAGGGTGCAATTCCTTCACTCAGAGAGTAGTGACCCTGTGGAATTCACTACAACAGAAAACAGCGAAGGCCAAGTCTCTGAGTACAATCTATTACATTATTCGTACCTCGGCACATGAAAACAATAATTATTGAAAAGTACAAACGCCATGAAGGGCAATTTTTAAAATTAATTGAAACTGATTAGAGGCTGATTGTTCCTGTGTGAATTCTCAAAGAATGCCACTAATTTAACACTCAATCTCAAACTGGCTGGTCTTCCCAGTTTCCGTGCCCTCTGTGGTATTTATGGCTGTAGTTGTATGTGTATCCAGCAGAGGGAGTTTAGTTCTTTAATCATCCCAGCTCCACAGCCCTTTGAGAGCCCTGTATTCCTCCAATTCTTCCCTCTTCATTAATGCCTCTATTAGCAGCCAAGAGTTCAGCTGCCATGACCCCAAACTTTGGAATTCCCCGCCTGTGTCTCTCTGCCTCTCCAGGTATTTCACCTCCTTTCAGACTGTCCTTAAAAATAAGACCATAATGGGTGGCTCAGTGATTAACACTGCTGCTTCACAGCGCCAGGGACCTGGGCTCAATTCCAGCCTTGGGTGACTGCCTGCATGGAGTTTGCACATTCTCTCTGTATCTGCATGAGTTTCTGTTGGGTGCTCCAGTTTCCTCCTACATATGCAGGTTGGGTGGATTGGTCATGCTAAATTGTTCTGTAGTGTCCAGGGATGTGTTGGTTAGGTGGGTTAGCACATGGGAAATGTGGGGTTACAGGGATAGGGTGAGGAGGTGGATCTGGTTAGGATACTCTTCAGAGGGTAGGTACAGATGTGATGGGTCACATTGCCTCTATCTGTACTGTAAGCATTCTATAATAAACAGGAACCTGAGTAGACCATTCAACAGGATCATTGCTAATCAGACATTCCTAATTCCACTTTTCCCTATAACCTTTGATCTCTCCACTGATTGAGAACCTACCTCTCTCAGCGTTAAATATATGTGAGGACTCTGTCTCCACAGATCTCTGTAGCAAGGTGTTCTGAAGACTCACAACCCACCGGTAGAAGAGAAGAGAAAATCTACTTTTGTTATCAAGTTTGTAGTCATCGACCCTAAAGTTGCCTTCTGTGGTTCAGTATCAAACATTTCTTGAAAACACTCCTGTAAAACACCTTGGGACTTTTACCATGTTGAAACCGCTATATAAATGCAGATTGTTGTTGTTGGAAATAAAGCCCTCACTCAGCAAGCAGGGGCATAAACAGATTTAAAAACACAGCCTGTTTGCAAATGTTGTTATAAATATCACACACATAGAACAGTGGACAAGGTTCAAAGTGGCCAAATGGCCTGCTCTTATTTCTTATGTTCTTACGTTAAATCAAACCAGCCGAGATTCACAGTGATGCTTGGCATCCAGCAATGGGCAAGAGAATGGAGGTTGGGTCAGGATATGATTGTTCTCAACTGTGAGGCACTCTGCGGTCAAATAACTTACCAAAGCTCACTGTCTGAGCTCATTAGGGCATAATACAAGCTGGTTGCTGATCTTTATGGAACCACATTCCAGAAAGTGCTGGCAACATCAGGACGAAAGGGGCGAGCAACTGAACAAAGGGGAAAAAAAAACTACACAGAAGAGAAAACTCACGGTCAGTGCGTAAGAACATTTTTAAACCTTTATTCAGAATAACCTCTTAATTCACCATGTTACCCTTCCGAATGGGAACTTGATAGTAATGGTGAATTATGTGAAACTTACTGGTTTGAATCCACATCACACGAGAAACAAAATGAGAGTGAATGTAAACTTAAATCATTAACTAGATCAGAAGGCAAGTGAGAAAGGGGAGAGAATGAGTGGAAAGTGACAGAGATGAAAGACAGAATGAGAGGAGAATGACAGAGTGGTGAAAGAGAGAGAGAATGGGAGGAGAGTGACAAAACTGTGAAAGAGAGAAAGAATGACAAAAGAGTGATAGAGGTGAAAGAGAGAGAAAATGACAGAAAGCAATACCAGAGAAGTGGTGGAGAGAAAGAGGAAAGGGGTAAAGGAAACAAAAAGATTGGGACAAAGAAGGGGAAGAGGAAGAGAGAGAGATTGAGACCAGAGAAGTGAGAAAAGACAAGAAAGAGAGGATTGGGGCAGAGAGGAAAGAGAGAGAGAGAGAAATATTTCAGATTGGGCCAGAGAGAGAAATGAATGAGAAAGAGAAATGAAGGTTAGACAGAAGGGAAAGAGAGAGAAATACAAATAAACTCAAACGAGGAAAATGAGAAAAAGAGAATGATTTGAATGGGGGGGGGGGGGGGGGGGGGGGGGGGGGGGGTGCGAAGCAAATTCATTTTCTTACTTCTCTCAATTTCCTGTTTTTAGTTTGTAATTCAAGTCAATTTCATGAGTATTGTGCCTTTCACCTTCTTCACCTTGAAATCAGTAAATTCTGTGAGATTCTGTGAAAGGATATGAATAAACCGATAGTTCTCACAAAAATCTAGCATAGATGTGAGGACAGGAATTATGCCCTTTCCTATCGTATCCAAAGGGTTGTGAATCTGTGGAATTCCCTGCCCAGTGAAGTAGTTGAGGCTTCCTCGTTGAATGTTTTTCAGGCAATGAGAGGCAGATTTTTGAACAAGTAAAGGAATTAAGCGTTATCAGTGAGAGGGTGAGTAAGTGGAGTTGAGCCCACAAAAAGACCAGCCATGATCTTATTGAATAGCGGAGCAGGCTCAGTGGGCCAGAGTTTGCATGTTCTCCCCGTGTCTGCGTGGGTTTCCTCCGGGTGCTCTGGTTTCCTCCCACAGTGGGCCTACACCTGCTCCTATTTCTTATGTTCTTATGTTTTTCACCCAATGTCATAGCTTTGTCTTTGGGTTTTTCTGCATCTAATCAATGATTGGTAAAATCTAGAATCACACAGCACAGTAAGGAGGCTATGCAACCCATCTAATCCATGTCAATTCCCCTGCGCTTTCTCTGTGCTACTGACAGTTTCTCTTTTTTGAAACGAATATCCTTTCGAAAGTCTGGCAGCATCTGTGAAGGAAAAAAAGCAGAGTTAACGTTTCAGGTCCGGTGACCCTTCCTCAGAACTGAGTCGTTAACTCTGTTTTTTATGTTAAACTCTGTTTTTCCCTTCACGGATGCTGCCAGACCTGCTGAACTTTTCCAGCAACTTCTGTTTTTGTTCCTAATTTGCAGCATCCGCAGTTCTTTCAGTTTGAATCCTTTCAAAAGTGATCATTGAATCAATTTCGATTGCCTTTTCAGGACGTACGTTTCAGGTGGGGAACAACTTGCTGTATTTTAAATGGAAAATGACACCTCCTGAAATATTTTTCTGGTTATCAAACTCTGATGCCATCGGAAACAACTTTCTCCATATCTACTCAATCATTTCATCCGCAGCTCAGAGGGGGCCATGTTGCCCTTGTAACTGTGCCAGTAATTGGAATTGAAAGTTACAGTCCACATGGCACATCTAGTTATGACCAGCAACAAAAAGCATCTTTAGTTCATAATTCTTTAAAATTTCTTCCAGTTACAAGCAGTTGCTGAGTTTAAGTGAATTTCTAAAAGCAATAGCTACACAAGGCCTTCCAAAATGATTCAACAATGATCTGGGCTATTTCCTCTCCCTCCCTCTCTTTCTCTCGTTCCCTCTCTCCTTGAGGCAATATTCATGGACCAAAATAGATTCAGATGCCACATCATGAACTCCAAAGAAGCAAGGAAAGATGTATTCAATTTTTAAAGAGGAAGCAATTAGTAAATAAATAGAACCATATCTGCTCTGAGGCAGGAGCATCAGTGGATCCAAGTAGGCTGCAAGTCATTAGTAATAATATTAACAGGAACTAGGCAAAACCACAAATAGCACTAAACACAGTAAAGGAGTGAGAGTGTCAGTATCACACATTCTGTGGTTTTCGGTGTCCATGATATTTGTTTAAAATTGACACTGATGGCAACCCCCGAATCAACACCATTTTGTTACATAGCAATCCTTTTTTCCTTGAGTCCTCAGCCTGAAGATGGATTCAACCTCCTGGGTCAGGCTTTCACCTCGGCTAGGGTGAGGGAGGAGGTCCAAAATTCCATGCTATTGCCACCAATCTGATCCACTCTGGCTGCTCAGCCAACTGACTCCAGAAGGAGTCTGAATTTTCCGCTCCAATGTGTGAAAATGGTAGGCTTTAAGGAGTAAAAGAAACATTATGCAGGTGCTGGAAATCTGAAACAAACACAGCAGGTCTGGCAGCATCCATGAATGGAGAAACTTTGAATCCAGCATATCGCAGGAAGTAATGATGCTCATTTAACAAGCCAGGGCAGACATGAGCTCCTGAAAGGCCTCATCATAGAATCCCTACAGTGTGGAATTAGGTCATTTGGCCCTTCAAGTCCAAACCAACCATCTGAAGACCAGAGATAGTAGGAACTGCAGATGCTGGAGAATCCGAGGTAACAAGGTGCAGGGCTGGATGAACACAGCAGGCCAAGCAGCACCATAGGAGCAGAGAGGCTGACGTTTTGGGCCTAGACCCTTCAATGATGCTGCTTGGCCTGCTGTGTTCATCCAGCCCTGCATCTGAAGACCATCCCACCCAATCTCTGTAACCTTGCATTTCCTATGGCTAATCCACTTTGCCTGCACATGCCTGGACACTACGAGCAATTTAGCATGGCCAACACACCTATCCTCCACATCTTTGGACTGTGGGAAGAAACTCAAGCACCCAGAGGAAACACACACAAACATGGGGAGAATGTGCAAACTCCACACAGACAGTCGCCTGAGGGTGGAATGGAACCTGGGTCCCTGGTGGTGTGAGGCAGCAGTGCTAACCACTAAGCCACCATGCCTTTGTAATTTTGTGATTGTGAGAGTTCTGAAGAAGAGTCATACTGGACTTGAAACATTAACTGTGTTTCTCTCTCTCCACAGGTTTAAGGAAAGCCTTACATTGGGTGGGGGGAGGGGGGAGGAACTGAGAGAGGTTGATGTATTTTGGGAAGTAATTCCTGGCAATAGGGCCCTTTGCAACTAATGGCATGGCCATCAGTGAAGGAGCAATTATAACCAAGACTGGCTGAGGTGTCCAGATAGCTTGGATAATTGTGGGGGTGAAGAAGATTCTGGAAAAAGGGAGGGGTGAGGTCAAGAATACTTAGCCCCAGAAACGTTTTCGCAGACGTGATTTCCAGTCTTCATTGTAGTGCAGAGTGCTTCCTGGCATTACTCCCAAGTGGCCCAGCTTTAATCTTAATGTTCTGTCCCTGCTTGAGTCCCTGCTCCAAAAGAAATGCTTTCTCTATTTTGTTGTATCAAATTATGAAATCAAATGTCAATATCATTCATTATCTTCAAACACGTCAATGAGATCATCCACTAATCTTTAATTCCAAGGGCAGTTAAGCCACGCTAGTTTAATTGGCACAACCTTCAAACATTGATTACATAAATTGCAATGTTTTAAACAAACATGATATAAATCAGAATTTTCAAAGTTTGTGAGTTAATTCGACAAGCCTTAATCTGGCAAAACAAAAATGCTGTATCAGATTAAAGATGGGGTTTTGAAGTAAGGGCTAAAAATTATTAAACTGAAGAAAAGCTTTAACAAGCTTTCATTTTTAATATTTAGTTAAGTTTTATATATTGATTTATTAATATCTCTGCGATAATAATTTGTGTTATCAAAATCTCTTGAAACATATTCTGAAATATATTTTAAGTTCAGGACTTTAATCCAAATTTGAACAGTGGCCTGGGATTTCTAGAATTTATTTTAAGTTAACCCTGCACATGCTGTTCTTCCTCTAATACTTTAGCTACAGCTACAGGCATCAGGTTCCTGATTTACGAGTGGAAGACTTAGGAAATTGTGTCCTACAAATGTGATCCCATACAGGGGAGTAATTTGAAAAATCTGACATACGAACATTTCTGCACTTGCAAACAGCTGCTTTATATTATTCCGTATTTTTGTATTTCAAAAATATACATTATTCATAAAAAAAATACATACATAGTTGCTAAAGCAGCTTGGTTCCGTACAATACCATATGAAGAAAACAAAACAAACACTGGAGTTGGACTCTATCCAATAAACAAATCAATCTCTTACTTGTGTAAGATAATATTTCCATATATTTGAGGCATTGTCAGGGTCCAATAACTGAACGGGACCCCATTTAACTTTGGCAGAAAGACCTCAGACAGTGGTCTTTCCCCACTGCACTTTGGCAGCAACTGCCCCAAGCTTTAGTGCATCCCTCAGCACATAGTCCTGGACCTTGGTATGTGCCAGGCTGCAAAATTTGGTTGGGGTCAACTCCTTGCTCTCAAGATTTGGGCTGACCAAATTCTGCATTGTGTTCTGACTTGTGTAAAATCAACTTGCAAACAGACTCAAAAACAGAACCTGTTGGTAATCGAGGGATTGCCTGTCCACAGAACTCATTACAGTACAACAAGCAAACAAAGGCAACATTTCAAATTGCAAACTTTTACACATTGCAAGTGACGTGATGGTGAAAAAAAATTGACCCTTCAAACAAACTGCTTTTCAGGTGATATTGCTGCTGTGGTATTTGCATGTAAATATATTCCAGGTGATTCACAAGTAAGAGATTCATATGGAGACAGCCTTTCCCTGAGCTTAAGGAAGGTTACTTGTCCTTTTTGAAAAGGGGAATTCAGGTTTAGGATAATGCAATGAAATCTCACTGCTGACATCTACCACACAAGGGCACACACCATTAAAATTCCACACCTTGTGCCCTAAGAGAATCAGACCCCCCATTGTCCTTGATAGTAGGAACTGCAGATGCTGGAGAATCCGAAACAACAAGGTGCAGGGCTGGATGAACACAGCAGGCCAAGCAGCATCATAGGAGCAGAGAGGCTGACGTTTCGGGCCTAGACCCTTCATCAGAAAAGGGGGAGGGGAAGGGAGTTCTGAAATAAATAGTGAGAGAGTGGGAGGCGGATAGAAGATGGATAGAGGAGAGGATAGGTGGAGAGGAAACAAACAGGTCGAAGAGGCGGGGATGGAGCCAGTAAAGGTGAGTGTAGGTGGGGAGTTAGGAAGGGGATAGGTCAGTCCAGGGAGGACGGACAGGTTGGGGGGGCGGGATGAGGTTGGTCGGTAGGAGATGGAGGTGCGGCTTGAGGTGGGAGGAGGGGATAGGTGGGAGGAAGAACAGGTTAGGGAGGCAGGGACGAGCTGGACTGGTTTTGGGATGCGGTGGGGGGAGGGGAGATTTTGAAACTTGTGAAATCCGCATTGATACCATTGGGCTGCAGGGTTCCCAAGCGGAATATGAGTTGCTGTTCCTGCAACCTTCGGGTGGCATCGTTGTGGCACTGCAGGAGGCCCAGGATGGACAGGTCGTCTGAGGAATGGGAGGGGGAGTTGAAATGGTTCGCGACTGGGAGGTGCAGTTGTTTATTGCGAACCGAGCGTAGGTGTTCTGCAAAGCGGTCCCCGAG
>NC_063362.1:8217670-8228300 GCF_021869965.1 Rhincodon typus
GCCGAGAGAGACCCCCACATAGGGCCGAGAGAGACCCCCACACCGGGCCGAGAGAGACCCCCACATAGGGCCGAGAGAGACCCCCACACCGGGCCGAGAGAGACCCCCACATAGGGCCGAGAGAGACCCCCACACCGGGTCGCTGAGAACCATCATGCCATGACACCGTGTCCCACGACACTGGGTAAATCACAGCACCTGATCCTGCAGCAATGTCCAATGAAAGCTTTGTTGTCATTGGGAGTGAATGAACAGTTGAATCTTGGTGAGGATTACTGCCTCCTCATGCAGGGGTTTCGGGCTGAATTATGAAAATATGATTCTGCTGTTTTGTGCACCCACTGTTCAAACCTCACAGCCAACGTGGGTAAATTCAAAGTTTGAAATCTTCAACATGACCCCTTCGGACCTGATTGACTGATTCTTTCACCTTTGTTTAACCTTTTAAGTGAAGCCTTTTCAAGCTATTGGAGGGAAAGCACATATAAATGACTGACCTCGCTGTTTCTGCGCTTTCTTCCATTTTCTCAAAAGGTGTGGGCAGCATGTTCTCTGTCCCTTTCTTCCTCCTTCTCACAATGAGGGGGAGGGATGACCTGTGACCCCTAACATGACCTCTTTGAGAACCAGGTCAGAACTGCGGCAGTTGTGAGGTCAAGTAAACACCAGAAGGTTAGAGCTGAAGAATTGCACACAAAAAAAATCAGTCTCCACACTAACGAACATTTATAATTTGTTGGGTTGTGTGCACTGAAGGCAAAGTGTGATTTGAACAGGGTTGAAGGGAGCTTGTGTCTCTCGGTCTGTCTGTCATGGGCTGTATAGTCACATCTTCTCTGAGTCAGTTCTGTTGTCTGTTCAAAACCTGAGCCATAACCGTAAGATACAGTCACCAATAAATCCAAATCAGGAATTTTACCCAGGGAACAAACTGAATGCAGAACCTAGCCTCCCTACAGTGCAGAAAGAGGCTGTTCACCACATTGAGTCAGCACTGGCCTTCTGAAGATCACTCCCACCAAACCCCTACTCCATACCCATATTTACCATGGGTAATCCACCTAACCTGCACGTCTTTGGACTGTGGAAGGAAACCCATGCAGACACGAGGAGAACATGCAGACTCCACACAGACAGTTACCCAAGGCTGGAATCAAACCCAGGTCCCTGGCACTATAATGGAAGAAGTGCTAATCACTGAGCCATTGTACCACCTACATGCTGCCACAGGAGTGGTTGGGGCTACTGTGTAGATTAAAGCAAAGATGGTTAAGCACAAGAGGGAGAACAGAATAGGAGTTTCTGCTGATTTAGATGGAGAGAACATGTGGAGCATAAGCATTGTCAGAAACCAACCACGATAAAATCTTTCTGTGCCATGGATATTATGTATTTTAGCCATTCCAGCAATATAGAGACTCCGTTTTGATTACAGGCCTCAGTTAAATTTCACTGACTGCCTTCTAGGAAGTAACTGAAATTTGCTTTTGTGACTGAGCAGGGTCAGTGCCCAGGCTTGTTCTGCCTGGCCATTCCTCAGGGATCCTACCATCAGGAGTGGGAATGCAGGTGGGATCAGGGCAGGGGAGGTATGAGGTTTCCTTGTGGGCTAGGCCTAGCTGGGAGGGGACTCCTCTGTCTCCCCTCCACATGAAATGAAAATAAACTAACATTGCCTTAGTTGTGACTTCTCCTGGCACTATTTTATCCTGGCCAAAGATAAACTCAGTGTCACTTGGCTTCCCTGTAAACTTTGCAGTCAGGCCCAAATGGGATCATTGGCAAAGAATATCTATTGCAACTTAGAAATTAGGAACAGAAGTAGGTCATTCAACCCTTCAAACCAACACTATCATTCAACATGATCGTGCCTGATCATCTAACTCAGTGCCCTGTGACTGCTTTCTCTCCATACTCTATGATTCATTTGGCTCTAAGAATTACATCTAATTACTTTTTGAAAATTTTCAGCATTGTGGTCTCGACCGCTTTTTGTGGCAATGAATTCCACAAGCTCCCCACTCTCGGGGAGAAGGACTTTGACTCCTGGTTCTGGAGTCATCGGGAACATCCTACCCTGCGTAGTCCTGTTAGAATTTGATAGGTTGCTATGATATCTCCCCGCTCCTTACTCCTCTATACAAAAGGAAACGTGTATTTGAATAGGGCATTTCACAGCCAAGGGATTCATAACTGAGGGACTTCTCAAAGGGTTTTAAGTACTTTTTTGATGATTGGTGATTGTTGTAATGCAGGAAACACAGCAGCCAATTTATACACAGCAAGCTCCCACAAGCAACAATGTGATAATTGACCTGATGCCCTGTCAGGTGTATGTAAAGGATCTATGACAATGTTTTGAAGGACAGTAGAGTTATTGTCCGCAGTATCCCAATTAATATTTATCCTTCAATCAACATTACGACTCAGATTATCGGGTCATTGTGATATTATTGATTGTGGGAGCTTGCTGTGTGCTAGGTGGCTGCCCAGTTTCCTTTTGACTATGTGCCTTTATTTTTCCAGCTTATTATGCTTCTCTGAAGGACTTGGGACATCTACTATGTTCAAGGTGCAACATAAATATGAGTTGTTGATAATAAACATCCATTACACCAATCAGGACTCCATTGAAAATAATCTATTTTTTGTCTCTTGGAATGCAACATTTTAACAGGAAAAGTAAACCAGCGAGTGGTTCTGAATGTGGTCACACAGTATCATTGCTTGACTGTATTCCCAGCTGTAGCTGAGTTGGTAATAATCTTATCTGAGACTGTTGTTTGCGGGTGCTGAAGGCCAAATACAAAACTCAAAATTAACACTGCAGTGCTGCTCTCGGCCAGAGGAATGCTGCACTGACAGGCGCATCGTTTTTTTGGCTGAGAGGGTAAGCTGAAGCCTATCTCCTCTCTCGGGTGGACATGAAAGACCCTGTGATACGATTTTGAACAGGGGTGCTCTTCCTGCTGTCTGGCCAGTGTCGTTTTGGGCTCTGGGTGGTTAAGGTGTAGTGCTGAAACTAATCCTCCTTTCTATGCTTTAAAACGTCAAATTAACAAATCATTAGACAACTCCAATGGGGCACTGTAACAAAAACACAATCAAACACTTAATGGAAACTTATGAAAAATGGAAGGAAACACAATGAACCAAAATAGAGGTGCTCACTCATTTACAAACATCTGACTTACAAATGCTTGTACTTGTGAATGAGATCCCATCAGAGGTACATTAATATTAATTTTAATGATCCAACATGAGGGTGTTTGCTCATACATATGAATGGTTATTTTATGTTGTGTTGCATTGTGTTCCGACTTCGGTGCAACTCAACTTACAAATGTACTCAAGAACGGAACCCATTCGTAGCCCGGGGACTGCCTATAACGTTGTCTGGGATGATGGTGCACCCCTGTCCCTAGGATCCCATTGGTCTCCATAGGCTTCCAGTCCTCCTTTCTGGTCTGGATCTGAAGGCCTGTGTGTGGTAGAGGACAGACCACTGGTGAGTCTGAACAAGAAGAGTCTTACACAACTCGATGCAGTTTATTGCATGATAACAATAGGTATAAGTTACATTGCCTAGTTGGGTATAATAATTTAAAACTAACAGGAGCCAGGGATGAACACATCTGTCTCCATCAGGAGTTTGTATATTTAAGACAGAGATAGATAAGTCCTTGATTAGTATCAAGAGTTATGAGGGAAGGCAGGAGAATGGGGTTGAGAAAAAATAAGCAATAGCTCGATGGGCCGAATGAGTCTAATTCTGCTCTTAAGCCTTATGGTCTTATGGTACCTTATGCTAAACTGCCCAATTTGATGTGAGTTTGCTTCCAGCATCAGTAATCCCTCATAACATAAGAAACTGAATGAAGAATCTAATGAAGTTTATTACAGCCAACTATTGTGCACAAATGTTACAATTCTGAAACACCTACGTCTCTTGTCTCATATTAAAATATTCAGTTGCATCAGAGCAGAGCAGTGTGCTTTCAGTGGTATATCATGCTTCAAGTGATCCTGAGGTAAGATGGATAGAGTCTTACAGCATTATGAGATCTTTATACCCTTAAGTCACGTGCTATGATACAGTGATAGTAGGAACTGCAGATGCTGGAGAATCTGAGATAACAAGGTGTAGAGCTGGATGAACACAGCAGGCCAAGCAGCATCATAGGAGCAGGAAGGCTGACGTTTCGGGCCTAGACCTAGATAACACCATCTAAAGACTGTTTGACATAATCAGATTGAGTGTAGTTTAATGCAACCTCAACATTAACTCTTTCAGAACCACCAACTTATACAACAGCCAATATTTATCTCTCAATCAATATTAGGGATTATCAGGTCATTACAGGAATGCTGTTTGTGGGATCATACTATGCTCAATTTAACTGCTGCCTTTCTACAGCAGTGACCACACCTGAAAAGTGCTTTATTGGCCATTAAATGCTTTCAGTTCTCTAATGCCTGTGTAAAGGGCTAAGTTAATGCAAGTCACTCTTTTACATCCCAATGACAGCTGGGATTTGGCTGCAATTTTTGCTGGAGGGCCATGTATGCAGTGTTTTGGGACATCCTGAGAATGTGAAAGGTGCTATATAAATGGAGGCCTTTCTTTCTGGACCTCTGTATATTATTTAATTGGAGCAGCAAGCATTGGCTCAGCCATGGAAATCAGCATTCCTGATGCATCTTGCTTCAAATGAACTGACAATTCACCTCATCATCTGTGAATCAGGCCTTGAAAAATTGATGCCAATCTCTCCAAGTATTGGGAACCAGCTTACCTCGTACCCAGGCTAGATCAGTAATCCACAACAGTGATCTACTAACATGTCACTGTTAACTCATGTTGCATGAACCGATGAGGAGTTGGTACAGATTGGGTGAGTAGATGATATAAAAGAAAATTTAAAAGGGACCTGAAGGGTAACTTTTTCATGTGGAGGGTGGAGTGTGTATGGAATGAGTTACCAGAGGAAGTGGTGGAGGCTGGTACAATTACAACATTTAAAAGGCATCTGTATGGGTATATGAACAGGAAAGGTTTGGAGGGATATGGGCCAAATGCTGGCAAATCAGTTTAAGATGTCTGGTCAGCGTGGATGAATTGGACCAAAGGGTTTGTTTCCATTTTATACAACTCTGTGAATCTATAAGGGATAAAAAGCAACTTATTCATAAACAGCCTTTCTCAACCTAATCCCCCATCCCAAAACATCTTACAGCTCATGAGCTTCAGGGAAGGTGGAGACACGGGTGTTAATCTCACTGGGCTAATAATCCAGAGCCCCAGGTTAGCATCCTCGGGATGTAGGTTTGAATCCAACCATGGCAGCTGGTGAAATCTGAATTCAATAAAAGTCTTGAATTAAATGCTGGCCCTAATGGTGAGTATACAACCACTGTAGATTGTCATAAGTAACAATTTCATTCACTAATCTCCTTTAGGAAAGGAAATCTGTCAACCTTGCATGACTCCAGAACAGCGCCAGGGACCTGGGTTCGATTCCATCCTCGAGCCACTGTCTGTATGGAGTTTGCGCATTCTCCCTGTGTCCGTGTGGGTTTCCTCCAGTTGCTCTAGTTTCCTCCCAGAGTCCAAAGATGTGCCGTGTAGGTGGATTGGCCGTGCTAAATTGCCCATAGTGTCCAGGGATACGTAGGTTAGGAGAATTAGCCATGGGAAATGCAGGGTTTTAGAATATGGGTATGGGTGGAATGCTCTTTGGAGGGTTGGTGTGGACTTGATGGGCCAAATAGCCTGCTACCACACTGTAAGGATTCTATGTTATCAATGGTAGTAGCAACAATGTGGTAGAATCCTAACCAGGCTCTGAAAGGGCTCAACAAGCCATTCAGTTCAAGGGCAATTGGGGACGGGCTGTAACTGCTGGCTTTAGCAGCAATGCCTACATTCTATGAGTGACATTGGGAGAAGTACTTTTGAAGTATAATCAGTGTTGTAATGTAGGTATCACAGCTGTCAATCTGTGCACAGCAAGCTCCCACAAACAACAGTTAGGTAATGACTGGATATTCGGCTTTAGCGATGTTGGTTGTTTGGGAGATATAACATATATACAGACAAGGGAGAACGCCTGCCTCCAACTTCTCTTCAAACTATTTCACATCCACTTGAGAGGACCTCAGTTTCATCTGTGTGACAGCTGGGTAAGGTTTCATTCTATTAATAACCTATTGTTTGGTAACAGTTGAAGCATAGCTTGCTTCTTGTCAATGCCTGCTCATTACTCAAAGGCCTACAGATTAACTTTGCTGCTATGTAACTATAGCAATCACAAGACCTGCTCTCAGACTGAACAAGCAGCTACTGAATGACTTTCCTTGGTTGAACCTGTTTGGAGTGTAACATGCGTCACAAAACATCACCTTGTCACCTCTTTGCAATGGCAATCTGCCAGTTGGGTGCAACATATTTAACCCTTGGTTGTGGAACATCCTGAATGCCTTTACTCGGATTAACTTCAAGTCTGTTGTCAACAGCACCCTGCAAGGCCTTACCCTAAGTGGCCATGGCTTGTGAAAGGGGGAGGTATTTGACTGTTTGAAGTACTCCCAGCTGAGTCAGATCCTGACCAAACTAGCCATTGAAGAGAAACCACCCAAGGTAAATAAAAGTGGATATGTCAATTCAATCCCAACTCACCCCTTTATTAGCCAACGTCACTATAGACAGACCCTGGCTCCTCACAGCTTTTCCTGCTTACAGGCACATGGGTCAACTGTTCTCCCTTGCTGACATCCCAGCTGCAATGAGCTAACTCAGCACAAGCAGGGATCAGACCTAAACATTTGTCAAATTGTAGGGTTCACTCAAATTGTCTGTGCCTCATCGTTGTGACCGAAGAGGGCAGCTGGCCTTCTTTGTTTGTCTGTAACATGCCCCAGGCTATTTGTCACCCTACAGTCCAATGCATGGGGTAATCTCAGATCAGCTGAACTCAACTATGCGAGGGAGGGGATGGTCTGTATTGAGTTAGCTTGTTTCACTCATTGTAGGAACATGGTCATTGCAGTTGATCTGCCAATCAGGAATGGGAAATCACACTTGGTTTCTGGTTGCTTTTTTCAGTGAATCTGTTGGAAAGAGTGTGTGCAAACATCTGGTGAACTCAAGGGAGAAATTTATCTCACAGCTTGACCCACTCATGGTTTGAAGAACATTCTCTAAGCGATGTTGCTTATGGAATAAATGTCCTGCCTTCTATTTAATTACAACTCACATGTGTTATCTGCGCTTTATTGTCAGGAGAAACTGGCAACTTTTAAAGAAATGGGAACAAATTATAGGGCTAATAAAAAGCAGATGACTTTCAGTAGACAACTCTAATAAGCATCAGCATCAATTTGATAGGCCAAGGGTCTCTGACTGTACTGTTTTGTTCCATGATTATAGAGATGTACAGCACGGACACAGACCTTTGGTCCAACTCGTCTGTGCCAACCAGATATCCGAAATTAATCTAGTCCTATTTTCCAGCATTTGGCCTAAATCCTTCTAAACCCTTCCTATTCATGTACCCATCCAGATGCCTTTTAAATGTTGTAATTGTACCAGCCTCCACCACTTCCTCTGGCAGCTCATTTCATATACGCACCACCCTTTGCATGAAAATGTTGCCATTTAGGTCCCTTTTAAATCTTTCCCCCTTCATCTTAAACCTATGCTCTCTCATTTTGGACTCCCCTTTGGCTATTTACCCTATCACTGCCCCTCATGATTTTATAAATCTCTATAAGGTCACCCCTCAGCCTCCGATGCTCCAGGGAAAATAACCCCAGCCTATACGGCCTCTCCCTATAGTTCAATTCTTCCAACCCTGGCTACATCCTTGTAAATCTTTTCTGATCCCTTTCAAGTTTCACAACACCTTTTCTGTATCAGGGAGACTAGAATTGAATGCAGTATTCCAAAAGTGGCCTGACCAATGTCTTGTACAGTTGCAACACGGCAGCCAAACTTCTATACTCAATACACTGATTAATAACGGCAAGCGTACCAATTGTATGATTTTATGAAATATAAGATAGAAATCTCATTTAGTAAGTTAGTAACCTCATTAAAATAGCAGATAAACGAATGCTATAACAACAACTTACAATCATGCAGCACCCCTATTGGAGTAAAATATCCCAGCGCGCTTTACAGCAGTTCAAATCAAAAATATAAGTGCAATAAGCATTTGCTTGATTTTAACTAACTGTATCTTCACAATGCCAGGAATTGGTGTGCACTGCCTTGGAAAGAAATACTTACTTAGAAGTTACATTACTCAGATATAGCAGGAACTGCAGATGCTGGAGAATCTGAGGTAACAAGGTGTAGAGCTGGATGAACACAGCAGGCCAAGCAGCATCAGAGGAGCAGGAAGGCTGACGTTTCGGGCCGAGACCCTTCATCAGAAATGGGGGAGGGGAAGGGGTTTCTGAAATAAATAGGGAGAGAGGGGGAGGCGGATAGAAGATGGATAGAGGTGAAGATAGGTGGAGAGGAGACAGACAGGTCAAAGAGGCGGGGATGGAGCCAGTAAAGGTGAGTGTAGGTGGGGAGGTGGGGAGGAGATAGGGCAGTCCCGGGAGGACGGACAGGTCAAGGGGGCGGGATGAGGCTAATAGGTAGGAGGTGGGGGTGGGGCTTGAGGTGGGAGGAGGGGTTAGGTGGGAGGAAGGACAGGTTAGGGAGGCGGGGACGAGCTGGGCTGGTTTTGGGATGCGGTAGGGGGAGGGGAGATTTTGAAGCTTGTGAAGTCCACATTGATACCATTGGGCTGCAGGGTTCCCAAGCGGAATATGAGTTGCTGTTCCTGCAACCTTTGGGTAGTATCGTTGTGGCACTGCAGGAGGCCCAGGATGGACATGTCATCTGAGGAGTGGGAGGGGGAGTTGAAATGGTTCGCGACTGGGAGGTGCAGTTGTTTAGTGCGAACCGAGCGTAGGTGTTCTGCAAAGCTGTCCCCAAGCCTCTGCTTGGTTCCCCCGATGTAGAGGAGGCCACAACGGGAACAGCGGATGCAGTATACCACATTAGCAGATGTGCAGGTGAACATCTGCTTGATGTGGAAAGTCTTCTTGGGGCCTGGGATGGGGGTGGGGGTGGGGGAGAGGTGAGGGGGGAGGTGTAGGGGCAGGTGTAGCACCTCCTGCAGTTGCAGGGAAATGTGCCCGGTGTGGTGGGGCTGGAGGGGAGTGTGGAGCGGACAAGGGAGTCACGGAGAGAGTGGTCCCTCCGGAAAGCGGAGGGTGGCGAGGGAAAAATGTCTTTGGTGGTTGGGTCGGATTGCAGATGGCGGAAGTGTCGGAGGATGATGCGTTGGATCCAGAGGTTGGTGGGGTGGTACGTGAGGACGAGGGGGATTCTGTTTTGGTTGTTATTGCGCGGAGGGGGTGTGAGGGATGAGTTGCGGGAAATGCGGGAGACACGGTCGAGGGCGTTCTCGACCACTGAGGCGGGCAAGTTGCAGTCCTTGATAAATGAGGACATCTGAGATGTACGGGAGTGGAATGCCTCATCCTGGGAGCAGATGCGGCGGAGGCAAAGGAATTGGGAATAGGGGATGGCATTTTTGCAGGAAGGTGGGTGGGAGGAGGAGTATTCTAGGTAGCTGTGGAAGTCAGTGGGCTTGAAATGGATATTGGTTTCTAGGTGGTTGCCAGAGATGGAGACAGGGAGGTCCAGGAAGGCGAGAGAGGTGTTAGAGATGGTCCAGGTGAACTTAAGGTTGGGGTGGAAGGTGTTGGTGAAGTGGATGAACTGTTTGAGCTCCTCATGGGAGCACGAGGCGGCGCCAATACAGTCATCAATGTAACGGAGGAAGAGGTGGGGTTTAGGGCCAGTGTAGGTATGGAAGAGGGATTGTTCCATGTAACCTACAAAGAGGCAGGCATAGCTTGGGCCCATGCGGGTACCCATGGCCACCCCCTTTGTCTGTAGGAAGTGGGAGGAATTGAAAGAGAAGTTGTTGAGGGTGAGGACGAGTTCGGCTAAGCGGATGAGGGTGTCAGTGGAGGGGGACTGGTCGGGCCTGCGGGACAGGAAGAAGTGGGGGCCTTTAGGCCATCTGTATGGGGAATGCAGGTGTATAGGGACTGGACGTCCATGGTAAAGATGAGTTGTTGGGGACCAGGGAATTGGAAGTTCTGGAGGAGGTGGAGGGCGTGGGTAGTGTCACGGACGTAGGTGGGGAGTTCCTGGACCAAGGGGGAGAAAATGGAGTCGAGATAGGTGGAGATAAGTTCGGTGGGGCAGGAGCAGGCGGAGACAATGGGTCGACCAGGGCAGTCAGGTTTGTGGATTTTGGGAAGGAGATAGAAGCGGGCAGTGCGGGGTTGGGGAACGATGAGGTTGGAGGCTGTGGGTGGGAGGCCACCTGAGGTGATGAGCTTGTGGATGGTTTGGGAGATGATGGTTTGGTAGTTGGGGGTGGGGTCATGATCAAGGAGGCGGTAGGAAGAGGTGTCGGAGAGTTGGCGCCTGGCCTCGGCGATGTAGAGGTCAGTGCGCCATACTACAACTGCGCCTCCCTTGTCTGCAGGTTTTATGGTGAGGTTGGGGTTGGAGCGGAGGGAGCGGAGGGCTGCACGTTCTGTGGGGGAGAGG
>NC_063362.1:8228800-8242760 GCF_021869965.1 Rhincodon typus
ACACCTTGTTATCTCAGATTCTCCAGCATCGGCAGTTCCTACTATCTGGGTAGGTAAAGACCAGCTGGTCCGTCAGTCAATATTCTTGAAGTGAAGCAGAGATCAGAGAGCTGAGAAAAGGCCAAGTCAGTAAGATGAGTTTTTACAGGAGACTTGTGAAAGTGGGAAGTGATACAACAAAGTTACACAGATGTAGGACTGGGATGCTTAAAAACAGAGTTAGTTCATGAGACATGGGCGTTGCTGGATGGACCAGCATTGATCTCCCATTGTCACTGTTGGATAGTTGCCTTGGTGAGCTGCTGTAGACCATGTGGTGTTAATGCACCCACAGTCCTATCAGGGAGGGAATTCCAGAGTTTTGATCCAGTGACATGAATGGCAATATGATTCCAAGTTAAGACAGTATGTAGATGTGCACTTGCAATGCCAGGTCACACAAGGCAAAGGGCTAAGTGCTGGAAAATAGGATTAGAATACATAGGTGGTTGTTTTTGACCAGCAGGGACGCGCTTGGCCGAAGGGCCTTTTTTCTGTGCTGTTGATCTTTGTGACTCTATGACAGTGGGTGACCTGGAGGTGGCACTGTTGCTCCCACGCGCCCATGAGCTGGAAAAGCAGTGGGTACAAGCTGGATGTGGTCCTATGAATTGTGGGAGGAGTGGGGGCAGGGACACTAAATGAGTTATAAAAGTTTACAAAGATGTATGATGGGACTCTCTTTAAACATTAAGACTAAGACGAAAGTGGACTGCGAGTTCTAATCCTAAAACCAATGGTTCCCAGCATTGGTGAGAGCAAATTGAAGGCAAGAGACATTTGGGGTCCCTCACACCTTCTCCTATCCCTCCGCCCATTGTGGTTCCATGGGCAGCATGGTCACTTCTGTGTCAAAAGCTTGGAGGTTTAAACTTCACTCCCTAGGGACTCGAGCCCAACATCTAGACTAACATTTCGGTGCAGTACTGAGTGAGTGCCACACTGTCAGGGGTTCTGCTGTTTGTGGAGATGCTTAATTCTTTTGGGGGAATCACATGACTCTCCTCAAAGAAGACATCCAATGAGTTCTACACTGAGCAACAAAACAATGAAATGCAGGTAACACAGTGTAGAGCTGGATGAACACAGCAGGCCAGGTAGCATCGAGGAGCTGGAAAACTGACGTTTCGGGTCTAGACCCTTCCTCAGAAAAAGGGTCCAGACCCGAAACATCAGCTTTCCTGCTCCTCTGATGCTGCCTGGCCTGCTGTGTTCCTCCAGCTCCACACTGTGTTATCTCAGACTCCAGCATCAGCAGTTCCTACTATCTCCAAAGAAATGCAGGTGCTGAAGATCAGAAACAAGAACAGAAATTGCCGGGAAAACTCAGCAGGTCTGGCAACATCTATAGAGAGGAAGCAGAATTAAATCTTGTGCCCAGTGACCCTTCTTCAGAATGGGAACACAGAACTCAGATAAGTTCACCCTGGTATGATGGCTAACAGTAGCAGCAAAATGGTGGGTACTTTTGATCTTAAGGTCAGTTTTCTGAGCAATCTTGTTTGTAATCATACGTACTCAGGATCTCTCCTCCCCTGTACCAGGTGGGGCAGCAACACCAGGCATCAGCAACGCTCATTCATATGCAGTTCGTGTTGGCGCTGACAATATGTGCTGCCAATCTGCTTGACAGCAAGGTCGTGTTCACTCCATCCCCTACCCGAAACACGCTGAGAAATGCTTCCCTGAGGAATTACCAGTTCAGGATCTGAGACTACAATGTTGGCAGGTCTTCCTCCTTTCTCTAACTCGGTGGCACGACGACCAATTGGAGGGGGTGTGTCACAGGCCCAGTTGCACCAGCCAAATGAGGACATTTCCTATTCTGAAGTTGATCTATTTATTGATTGTTTGATTGATTTATTTACTTACTTAGACAGATAAATAGACAGACAGACCAACAGACAGACAGATAGATAGATAGATCAATAGATAGACAGATAAATAGATAGATAGATATTTATTGTCATGTGTATTTTGTTACGAAATAGTCAGAAGTGTTGTATAGTGTCACCACTCTCCAGCACCATCTTAAAACACAGAAAAACTAATCAAAATATAGAATATAAAGCTAGAAAAATAAAGAAATAAACAAAAAGTGTCCAGCTTTACAATCCTTCTTGTTACGTGCTCCACCACAGGCCCTGGGCCTGGTGACCAGGCACGAGGCCCTTCACTGCACCACTGGAACAGGAGTAACCACGCTTCAGCGCCATCTCGCCTCCACCAACACCCTCACCGCGATGAGTCCTCGCTGGACCTTGCCAATCCAGATGCCACCATCAGCCGCTGGGTACTGCACCGGCCCAAACTCAATTCTGCCGCCGTGAGTCAGCTTCGGGCCCACCTTACCAACATGGCTGCTGCCGATGGCACCGGGTGTCGTCCTGCGACTAATCTCGCCTCTGCTGCCTCCTCCGCAGATGTCGCCAGGAACCCAAACTGGCCTCTGCTGCAGCAGCGGACACAAAGGAACTACTTAAAAAGAAACCTGTCATCAACAAACCAGTGAGCTGGATTCTACTCGGTACTTTGATCGTATCCGTCAGCACTCAAATCAATTATCTAAATAAAGCTCTTGATACCTTTAACACTGCTATAGTGACCCCTATTTACTATGTATTGTTCACTACTATTGTCTTAATTTGCTCTGTTATCCAGGATTCAGTGCGAGGAAAACTCCATCGACGCTGCCTGGAACCCAAACTCTCTCTGACACCACCGCCATGCGTCCACGCTGCTGGGCCTACTTACCATTGCCAATGCAATCGCTGCAACCGAGATCTTCAACAAAGAGGCAAGTAAAACTATAGAGAAAACAACAAAAGAAATTGAGAAAAGAGAAAAAAAAGATGAAAATTAAAGCAGACGAGCCCCAGGCTCAGAAGTGCAATCCACTGCCATCTTACTGGCTGAGGCAGGAATGGTTAAGCGAGACATATGGCAAGGCGCAGAGTAGAACTAGAGCAGAGGATAGAGCTATAGGGAGAAGCAGAGATGGCATGAACAGGAGGATGGAAAAGGCAAGGTAATAACATAAAGGCAAGATGTATGAGATGAATGCGAGGAGGTATGGAAGTACATGACTGATCTGGGTGCGGTAACAGAGGAAATGACAGACATGAAAAAGAGAGAGTGGGCAGGAGAACATAGGGGTAGGTCAAGATAAGAGACAAGCAAGATAAGACAGAGACAAGTCGAGAGAGTACAGGATGACGGAGAGATAGGTGAAAGACAGGATGAGGGAACAGAATAATGGTGAAACAGGGAACAGGATACAAGAGCACATGATAGGTAGGGACACAGCAGAGTTTAATGGAGCACTGAGAGAGGATAACAAGGATCAGGATATCTCCAATATGATTTAGGTTTTTCACATACCTATCCAATTGCTCCTTAAGCAATTTTTGGCTAATCTGTCTTGGTGATGACAGGCAGGACACTGGAATTCCTTGCTTGGTCTTCAGATAGTCATAGAATCATAGTACATAAAGAGGCCATTTGGCCCATCAAGTCTGTACTGACTGTCTAAAGACTGTCCCATCCAGACCCAGCCCACCACCTTATCCCCATGACCCTACATTTCCAATGGCTCACCTGTCTAGCCTGTGCATCCCTGGACACTACGGGCAATTTATCACAATCACCTGGCTTGCACATCTTTGGGCAGTGGGAGGAAACTGGAGCTCGTGGAGGAAACCCATTCAGACACAGGAAGAAACCCATTCAGACATGGGAAGTACATGCAAACTCCACACAGACAGTCGCCCGAGGCTGGAATTGAACCTGGGTCCCTGCCGAGGTGCTAACTACTGAGCACCAGGGACCTGAGTTCAAAATAGTGCCAAAGACATTTTGCATTTGCTTGAGCAAGCTGTTGACCCAATCAGGTAGCATCCCAAATGAAATAAGTGAGTAAGTGGGCCCAACAGCGTGGACGCATGGAGGTGGTGTCAGAGAGAGTTTGGGCTCCCGGCAACTTCTGCGTTGATGGAGTTTTCCTCGCACCGACTCCTGGATAACAGAGCACATCGGCCAACTTAACAGTATGGCTTTTGACTCTGGCGTGGAGCTTAAATCCATGATCTTTGTGACTCCATGGTGAGTGTGCAGCTGAAGACTTGAGCTGATATGTGTCAGGCAGTCAGGAATGGAATTTGTCCCTTGCCTTCAGTTACCACCATCACTTTAGAGACGTAAAGTTCTCATTCCAATAGTTCCACCACACCCTAATCAATGTGGGCGTGATCGCAGAGGGGTGGGATTTGAACTTGGGATCTTCCATACCATAGCATTCCACCCCTGGCACCTCTGCCACAGTCCTTAGGGAGGCCACTGATGCTGAGCTGATTTTTGTTTTGAACAGTGATATACTGATAGAAAATTATGTCAAATTACTGGTTGGGTCAGTTTGGCTGCATATTTTTATTTGTGGTTGCAGATGAGGATTTGTTACTGGTCAGAGCAAAGATCTAATTTAAACTTGTTCCGTTCTGAAATAAATCACTTACTCTTTGAAGTGCTTGCTTATTTTCCCTCTTATGTTACTGTCGAAGATCCTGACTCTTGTTCAACTCAGTTTTGTAGGTTTCTCAAGACCTTCACGAGCAAGACGAAGGTGCAAGAAACAGGCTTTGGAAAAGGGCCACCAATTTGTGGTTAAAAATATGGAGAAAAATATGTCTATAATTGTATAGGCGTACAAGTTCTCCATCCATGAGAAGACGATGCTAATTGGTTGACCCACTGTTGGCACAGAGTTGCAACCAGAACACTTAACTGTTGATCAGGATGTTGCCAGGGTTGGAAGGTTTCAGCAATAAGGACAGGCTGAATAGGCTGAGGATATTTTCCCTGAAGCGTTGAAGACAGAGGGGTAACCTTATAGAGGTTTATGAAACCATGTGGGAAATGGATAGGGTGAATAGCCAAAGTCTTTTCCTTGAGGTAGGGGAGTCCAAAACTAGGGGCCATGGGTTTAATGTGAAAGGGGAAAAATTTAAAAGGGACATAGAAGGGTAACTTTTTCATGCAGAGGGTGATGATTGTATGGAATGAGCTGCCAGAGGAAATAGCGGAGGCTGGTACAATTACAACATTTAAAATGCATCTGGATAGGTATATGAATAGAAAGGGTTTAGAGGGATATGGACCAAATGCTGGTAGATGGGACTAGATTAATTTAGGATTTCTGGTCAGCATGGACGAGTTAGACTGAAGGGTCTATTTCCATGCTATACATCTCTATGACTCTATAACTTTATCTTAGTTCTCAGACCAGGCAGGTAGACTCTGATTGGATTGAGTGTTGGTCAGAAGACTAAGATTGACAGTTAACTGTCCCAGCTGCTACTCCATGCCAATAATGGCCCAATGGATCATACTGTATAAATTGGTTGTTCCTTTGGATTGGATTGAGCTTGTTCACGCTGTCAGAGTCATTATCTTACACAACATCTACCACAGACAGCATTTGAGAGGCACAGCAAAGATATATTTAAGATGAGGTCAGATAGATTCATGGGGGAGAAAGGAAAAGAAGGATATATTGATGGCGGTGTAAAGGAAGGTGGGTAAGGCTCCTGATCAATGGGCACCCCATGTGGGGAGGAGCAGGCAGTTCAGAGGGCCTCCTCATGGGTCTGCTCCTGGGTTTGGGCTAAATGGTCAATAACAGGTCCAGGCAGCAGACCATGAAGGGATCATTGTACCTGACTTTCTGCCCCCTTTCATAGTTACGTCTGTGCTCAGTTGTCCATGGAGAGGGAGCATGTGGTGTTCACCAGCTCAATAGAGGCCTTTAGGCAAGGGTTGGAACCATAGAGTCTGAAGTTCATCATCACCCCTCACAATGTTTTATTGATTTAGTAAGTTCTCATTTATCTTTCATAAATTTGGCCATTAGTTTGTGTTTTTGTTACAATACCCCATCGGGACTGGTTAACCTGATATTAGGTTCGATTTTAAAAAGTAGCATGGAGCATAAACGTTAGGATTAACCTGTTGTATGGATTGTCTATTTCTGTGCTGGAATACAATGTCACTGTGTAACATGGATGTATATACTATTCTTCCTATTCCTCCTAAAAGGATATAATAACATTTGAAACTGAATAGGCAAAGTCAACACAGTCCTACTCTGTCATTAGGGAGATGATTGATGGTGGCTTAACCTGAGGGTCACCATACCTCAGCTAAGGGGAGATGTTGAGAAGGAGAATCTCAGCTCTTTACAGGAATTGAACCACACTATTGGTATCAGCCTGCATTGCAAACCAACCATCCAGCCAACTGAGCTAAACATAACATCCCAACTCCCATTCTCAAAGGTCTGACAATGAACGCAAATATGTTAAATGCCTTCTTTACCACCCTCTCAGTATGTGAGCAAACTTCAAAGAATTATGTACCTGAACCCCCAGGTCTCTCTGTTTTACAACACTACCCATTTTGATAAAAGTCCTTTTAGTGGTCCTTTTAGTGCAAGCCCTTCCTTCTCAGGTCATATAATTGCACTTCACAGCCAATTACTCTTTGGAATTGTTTGCATCTATCTAAATTGAGGTAACATTTCAGCTGAGAGCTTGCACTGCTGACCAGGTGGCACTCCTTTGAATCTGTTCTGTTAGTCTCTGTCTAGATAATGGGCTGAAATTTTGGAATGGGCTTCAAATTCCAAACTGTTCTGGTTCAGATACTCAATCGCTTTCCCTCAAATTGACACACATTGAGTTTTCAATGAGCCCTGAAATGAAACCAACTTCCATCTGCCTCATCTGTGGGCACCTGTCAGGTTTTATTTCCCTGCCACAGGAACAGTTTGGAATAAGAGTGTGGAATCACCAGGACTGCATTAATTCTCCTCTCAATGTGTTACCACTCGATCGAGGGAACAGCATCTAACTCCCTTCCTGTTCTGCCTGGTTACCAGTTGACCTGCTCAATGGGGAAACTTGTTTAATTTAAAAGCTAGGGGGACACAATAAGACAGACTGCAATGTGACAGCTCCTTAAATTCAGACAATAATACTGAAAGGCATTGAGAACTGCTACAGATTTCCAGCCTTCAGACCGGGTGGCAATCCCAAGAGCAATGTTTGATCTCCTTAATGTGGCACACACTGAAAAAAAAACCTGCCTGGGAAAATCTCAATGTGTAGCCTCATGCTCAAAGGGCTGCTCAGAGTTCATACAGCTTCTTGTTGAGAGGAAGCAGTGTACTCTAGCACAGGAGATATTTGATAAGGCACACATCCAGTAGTCTAGTACTGAATGAGGGTGGGAATGGAAGTACACGGCACAACAGGTGCTGAGCATCTGTTGGTATTCTGCTGCCTATAGGATTAAACTGACTGTCAAACAATCAATAGCCCATTCACTGGGAGTATGAGCAATGTAAGGCTCTCATGAGAAATGAACCTTCAGTGTTGTTCTCATTTAGTTTAGAAACACAGGGCATTGTATATCCCTTTTCTTCCACCTACTTTCTTTCCAATTTTCAGTTCTCCCAAGGGTTTGGTGTGTGTCACTCAGCTCCCAGCAGGCCTAACACATGTTCATTCAATAGTCAGAGGTGTGCGGCAATGTGTGGTAAGGCTATCCAACTGTGGTGACCATCACAGTCGAGCTCAAATGCTGAACGTATTGATGGATGATGTTCAGGAGTGGCAGTCCTGCCACTTGTGAATCTCAAGCTCATGTGTATCCCTTATTTCCTTCACCCAAACATTGCCAGCTGAACTTTCAGCTGTCCATACACTCAGCTTTGGAATTCCTACCCTAAGCCTACCCCTCACACTACCTCCCTCAGCCTTTAAGGCCTACCATTGTGACTTTTAGCCAAATTTCCTTGTGTGACTCAGTCCCAATTTGTTTTTGATAATGCTTCAGTGAGGCACCTTGAAATGCTTTACTACCTTAAAGGTACGAAATAAACACAGGTTCACACTGTCCTATTTCATGGCAGCTGTAACCAATGATACATGTCCAGTTGAGCTCTAATTGATCCACAACATTAGCGCAAACTGGGAGTCTTGTGTGGTTCACAGACTCAAACTCTATTCTTCATTCACGAGGAGAGGGTCAGAGGGAGTGAGATTGACACTTACAGCACATCCATTGTAAGTTCCTTCAGTCCTTTGGCCAAAGGCTTGCCCAGCCAACAGTGCCATGACCTCCACCATGAACATGACATGGATGCAGTTCACCCTAGCCCGAAGGGAGGCACTAATCTGATCCCTCCAACCAACTAGCCTTCCCATCCATACCCAACTAAGAAGTCCAAGTTGCTGTGGCAACATGCACTTTCACATGCATGTTGCAATCCGAAGCTATGGATGGTGACGGTAGAGACTCCAATTTTCTTGCTGAGGAATCTCTCCTGTTCTTACCAGTTGTGATTGGCAAGTGTTGGAAAGAATTATAAGCTGATACTCAGCTGTTTTGTGACGTTACAATATAAGTAGTATTTTCCAATACTGACTTGCATTTATAAAGTGTCATTAACAAAGTAAACTGGGATGTCACAGGAATATCATCAAATAAAAATTGACATCAAGCCTTATTAGGAAACATTAGGAGTAGCGAACAGAAGTTTTATCGAAGAGGTTGGTATTAAAAGTATCTAAAAGAAGTAGATTGTGGTAAAGAGATTTGGAAGGAGGAACTCCTAGTCATTTATTAAACTCCCTATAATATTTGAATTAAAATTAATGCTTATTAGTGCATTTTACTTCCCACTTTGCCATACACCATGGATTAATGGAAGTACATATGGTTCAGAGAGGTCTTATGGTATAGTGGGTAGTGCCCTTTCCTCTGATCCAGGACTTGACGGCCAAGGAAGGCATGTTTGTAAGGTCGCCAATCAGTTGGGTATCAACTTGTAATTCTTTCCAACACTCGCCAATCACAAATGGTAAGAACAGGAGAGATTCCCGGTTTTCCACGTGCTAGCAAGAAAATTGGAGCCTCTACCATCCATAGCTTCAGATTGCAACATGCGTGTGAAAGTGCATGTGCCACAGCAACTTGGACTTCTCGGTAGGGTATGGATGGGAAGGTCATTTGGTTGGAGGGATCAGATTGGTGCCAACAGCAATGGGAATAGATTCCTCCCCTTCAGGCTGGGGTGAACTGAAATGTGATTGTCTGCTTAACCTGTCTGATTGCTTAACTTTTGATAGATGTCTGGAGATACCCTTGACTTGGTGCCAGATTTTGGGAAAAGGGAAATCGACCTCAGAAGATTGCTATCAAACTCAGCAATGGCTGATCAGAATGTTGTGGGTTTAACTCTCATGCCAAAAGCTTAGAGACAAAATTTAGTGTTGATAGTCCAGTGCAATACTGAGGGAGTACCACTCTGTTGGAGGCTGCCTTTTATACAGGACGTTAAACCAAGATCTCCTCTTAGATGGACATAAACAATTCCACAGCAGAAGGACAGGAAAGTTCTTCCTGGTGCTCTGGTCTCTATTTATTCCTCCGTAAACATCTCAAAAGTAGATTATCTGGTCACTATCATTCTGACGTTGTGTGCACATGCTTCCTGAATGTAAATTGGTTTGTACATTTCCTAGATTACCACACTGTCTGTCTTCAAAAGTACTAAATTGCCTGTAAAGAGCTCTGGATCAACCTGATGACAGGAAAGACTGTGCAGAAATTGAAGGAGATAGTAGGAACTACCGATGCTGGAGTCTGAGATAACAAGGTGAAGAGCTAGACGAACACATACCCGCCCCTCCCTCCCAACTGACCAACCCCCATCCCAACTCCCCACCTACAGTCACCTTTACTGGCTCCATCCCCACCTCCTTGACCTGTCCGTCTTCTCTCCACCTATCTGCTCCTTTATCCACCTTCCATCATTGCCTCCCCCTCTCTCTATTTATTTCAGAGTCCCCTTCCCCTCCCCCATTTCTGAAGAAGGGTCCAGACCTGAAATATCAGCTTTCCTGCTCCTCTGGTGCTGCCTGGCCTGCTGTGTTCATCCAGCTCTACACCTTGTTATCTCAGAAATTGAAGTCTTTCTTTCTAACTATTGTATTGCCTAAGAACTAACAGGTTAGCACTGACCACTGGTGAGTGACCGAAGTTGCAGGTGGGTGTTGTGCTTAAGGGCTGAGGGCTTTTTCCATCCCAGGAACTCAGTCCAAGAAAATGTTATTTTCTAACAAGTACAGAGACTGGACAAATTGATGAATAGATGGTTTGATCTCGGCATTAGGACGTCCTGACATAGTTCATTAACTCCTCAAAAAGGGTTGATTCATTGTTTTCTAGACTTGTTGAGTGACCATGTGATCAGTTATTCTTTTCTGATGTCGGGGCTCACACATTATATGGGAAACATTGGTCACCCACCGTGGGTGTTCTTGGAAGCCCTGTAGTTGATTTGGTTTGATTTATTGTAGTCACATGTACCAAAGTACAATGAAAAGCTTTGTTTTGCAAGCAGCACAGGCATATCATAACAAACAAGGACATAGAGAGGTGCTTGGGCAGAGCGAGGCATACAGGTTACGCTGCACAGGAGGTGCACAAAGCAAGATCAACATTAACAAGATCAACATTATTTGAAGTTCGAGAGGTCCATTCAGCAATCTAATAACGGCAGGGAAGAAGCTGTTCGTGAACCTTTAGGTGCATATGTTCAGGCTTCTGTATCTTCTGCCTGATGGAAGAGGTTGTAGGAGATTATTACCAGGGTGCGATTGGTCTTTGATGATTTTGGCAGCCTTTCTGCAGCAGCGAGCCATGTAAACGGAGTCCATGGATGGAAGGTTGGCTTCTGTGATGGTCTGGGTTGTGCACACAATGTTCTGTGGTTTCTTACGGTCCTGGGCAGAGTAGTTGCTGTATCAAGCTGTTATGTACCCACATAGTTTACTTTCTTTCATGCAGCTGTAAATGTTGTGAGAGTCTTTATGGACATGTTGAATTTCCTAAGTCGTCTGAGGAAGAAGAGGCGTGGTTGTGCCTTTTTGACAGTTGCATCTACATGGGAAGACCAGAACGGATTGTTGGTTGTCGTCACTCCAAGAAATTTGGCACTCTTGATGCCTTCCTCCTCAGCTCCGTTGATGTAGATGGGGGTGTGTCCTTCTCCTATCCCCTGAAGTCAATGATCAGCTCTTTTGTTTTGCCGATATTGAGAGGTTGTTATCATTGCACCACGACACCAAGCCCTCTTACCCACTTTGCTCCTGCCATCGGACCAGAGAGTATACATTAATCTTCAGTTTCCCATTTGCTCAGCCTTCCAAAATAACTGAGCTACAGGCAAGCCTGAACCTCACAGACAGCTGGCTATGAAGACACAAGCAATAATTTATCCAACAGCTTCTAAGTGTCACCTAATCCTTGAAAGTCAAACTTGAGTGTTTTGTCACATAAAATTTCATAAGATTTACATCATGGGAGTAGACTATTTGACCAATAGACTCATACTGCGGTGTACAATGCAACTCTCACTTATTCTCCTTGATGTCACTCAATTTCTTCCTTGTAGACATCTTGGTCTAGCCTCCCCTTACACCTATCAATGTTACTGTCCTTAACCACACCCTTTGGTATTGATTTTTCACATTTGAAGCTCTAGCTAGTAAAATTGCCTTTTCTGAATTCCTTACTCGATTTGTCGGTGACAATCTTTGGTAGTTACACCTATAACTTTGGGCTTCATTATGCATAGATCTCCTCTCTATATCTACTCTATCAAATCCCATCATTAGTTTAAAGATCTCTGTCGAGTCCCATTTCAGTCCTTTTTACAGAGAAGAGGGAGCATTTACTGGTGACAGTTCACAATTCTCCCAATTTACTGGTCCTCTTGCCAGTTCATGCTTCCAACAACTGCATTTAGATAGCACCTTCCATGGAGTTAAATCTTCTAATGTACTTCACAAGAACATAAATCAAGGAGAAATTGACACCAAGCCAAAAGAACGAGTCATGAGGTCAGGTGATCAAAGGCTTGGTCCATAATGTAAGTTTTAGGGAGTGTCTTCAAGCAGGAGGGAGAGAACGAGAGAGGTAGGTAAGTTTAAGGGAGGAAATTCCTGAGATTAGGACCCCAGGAAGCTGAAAACAAGGCCACCAATGGTGGGGGTAAACAGCAAAGGGAAGGAAGATGTGGCTCAGTGCTAAGCACTACTGCCTCACAGCACCAGGGACCCGCGTTCGATTCCACCCTCGGGCGACTATCCGTGTGGAGTTTGCACATTCTCCCTGTGTCTGCATGGGTTTTTTCCGGGTGCTCCGGTTTCCTCCCACCGTCCAAAGATGTGCAGGCTGGGTGGACTGGCCGTGCTAAATTGCCTGTAGTGTCCAGGGATGTGTAGGTTAGTTGGGTTAGACATGGGGAAATGCAGGAGTAGGGGAATGGGTCTGGTTGGGACGCTTTTCGGAGGGGCAGTGTGGACATGTTGGGCCAAATGGCCTGTTTCCACACTGTAGGGATTCTATGATCTCTGTGTGCACAAGAGATAGGAATTGGAGGATGAAGCTGCTTCAAATTGATCAAGGGCCCTGACCCCAGTCATAATGTCCTGACCACCCAACTAATGCAGCTTAAGCTGGGGAGCTTGGGCCATTCAGAATTCAGCAATTAAATGCTTTAAACCATGGAGCCTCCAGCACAATCCACACCACAGATTTTAATCTAATTCTGATGTGGGAAAAGTAGACCCCTAGTGCTGTTAATCCGATAATAAGTGCAAAGATATTCTAGAAGCACCCCCTCAGGAATTTAAAGAGAAAGGATTACAGTGTAACAAAAGAGAGGATTTATCTAATACAGAGACAATAGGGAGCATTCATTTCTGTTTCTCATACAACACTTCATTGCCCGTTGTCCTCCTTTTCTGAAGGTATTTTGCCCGCACCAGTTCCGAAACTGTCAATGCTGAATGTTTCTCTGGGACCTTCCTCAAACGCGTGGCGTTAATTGTCACAAGTTATCTGTGAATTTCAGGGTATTTGTTGATAAGGAAGCTGGTAGCCAAATCGGTTCTCTCCTTAAGACGCACACGCCAACAGTCAGAGGGTGTGGGCAACCAGTCTTCATAGCGGGGATGTGGGTATCAATCCGAATGGGGACAGGAAAATAACCCAGGATTCTTGTATTTGCGCCGTGCCCCCTAGCGAAGGTGCGCAGGTACAGAACCTGGGAAGAAGATGGGGACATTACATAGTCGCAAAACCAGTTAGATACTCTGTTTGAAGATTCATCAATGAAGCATACTCCGAGGGAGAGGGAGGTGGAAAAATTGGTAAGGTCTTTAAGAAAAGAACAATTGAATTTCAGGAGAATTTTTCCCTTGTGTTTTCTTTATCCCTGTAACAGGGCACGCCAGGTTAATTGAGAGGGCTATGGCATTGAAGGAAACCTGTCAGCACAGCTACTCTTGTCAGTATCTGCAGTTCTTTCGGTTTTACTCGTCAGTAATCTGGGCAATTTTCCTACAATTTTAGGTCTAAGGACAGGGTCAGTATCATGGAGCTTCACATATTACCGCAAGAGTTCACGTTCACATCCAATTTAGGCCCGGGATTTAACTACCTGTAAATGCAATGTGTCATCGTTGAATTATACCAACTGTTCACCATATGGACATCATGGATAGAGCCAATCACTCTTTACACACAAAAGCACTTGATATGAAAGTAGACATAACAAGGTGTAGAGCTGGATGAACACAGCAGATCAGGCAGCATTAGAGGAGCCGGAAAGCTGACGTTTTGAGTCTGGAACAACAAGGTGCAGGGCTGGATGAACACAGCAGGCCAAGCAGCAAAGAATCCCCCTCGTCCTCACGTACCACCCCACCAACCTCCGGATCCAACGCATCATCCTCCGACACTTCCGCCATCTGCAATCCGACCCCACCACCAAAGACATCTTTCCCTCCCCACC
>NC_063362.1:8243260-8255253 GCF_021869965.1 Rhincodon typus
TCAGCCTTCCTGCTCCTATGATGCTGCTTGGCCTGCTGTGTTCATCCAGCTCTACACCTCGTTATCTCAAGAGCAGCTCAACTTTGCATTAGAGAATATGACTCTGATAGAGACAATGGATTCCACTGTTGCTTATCATCTTACAATGGGAGACTCAACTACCAGCATCTCATAATTGACTAACTCCTCATCACTGTCACCACTTTATAATCTTGGATATAATCAGGAATTTTTTGGGTGGATTTGCCTTGATTATTCCTCCTTGTTGGCATTAATCTAAGCTACAGATAACATGTGGGGGAGAATACATGAATGATATTTTGGGCCAAAGTTAGGCTCAATCTTGATGAACAGTAAATAGGCCAATGACAAATTGCTTAAAGTTATCAGCATTACAGCTAAGATGCATGCCTGTCTATAATTAAACAAAGAGCTGTGGATGCTGGAGATCCGAAACAAAACAAAAATAGAAATTCTGGAGAAATTCAGCAGGTCTGGCAGCATCCGTGGAGAGAAAGCACAGTTACGTTTCGAGTCTAGTGACCCTTCCTCAGACACGACTGTCTCTTGGGCAACATCGGGAACAACTCAATAGTAAATTCTTGCCACTACTTTCACTATATACTAATAACTACTGAGAACAATCACTAAAGCACATGGAGACCGGTGTTGCACTGGTTAACTCTTCCCAGTAACATTCCATTATAACCTGAGGGGCAGAATGCATCATGTGATATCTGTTAACCCTTTCAGGTCCTAACTACACGATCATTAATAATCACTCATCATTCTTCTATTGGGAGTGCAGGGGGCCATGGCTCATCTAATTATAGGGGTCCCCAATTTAAAAATGTCTGACTTACGAATGCAAACCCATATAGGGGTGTAGTTTTAAAAACCTGACGCAACAAATGTTTCCTTCACTTACAAGTGGATATTTTATCCTCTACTGTACTGTGTTCCAATTTGTATCCAAATCAGCTTGCAAATGGACTCCATAGCGGAACCCACTTGCAACACAAGAGACTGTGTGTAATCCTACAAGTATGGAGCGAGATTAATGTTGCTCAGTCTATGAATAGTACAGCTTAGAGAGTGAAATTTTTAATGGTGCTCACAATATTGGACATATGACCTTAAGACATAAGAGCAGAAGTAGGCCATTCAGTCCATCAATTCTGCTCTGCCATTAAATGAGTTCATGACTGATCTGATAATCCTCAACTCCATTTTCCTGCCTTTTCCCCACACCCTTGATCCCCTCATTAAATGTACCTCAACCTTGAATATACTTAATGACCCAGTTTCAACAGCCCTGTGGTTAAATAATTCCACAGATTCACTAACCTCTGAGAGAAGAAATCCTTCCTTACCTCTGTCTAAAAATGGGCAATCTCTTACTCTAAGATTATGCGTTCTAATTTTGGACTCTCCGACAAGCGGAAATGTCTTAGAATCATAGAACTATACAGCATGGAAGAGGCCATTTGGCCTATTGAGTCCATGCTACCAAAACTTTACTACTATCTACACTAGTCCCATTAGGCCCATAGCCTAAAATGTAATGACACTTCATTCAATTGCTTTTTAAAAGTTGTGAGATTTCCCATCTCAACTACCCTCCAAGGCAGTGCATTCCAGATTCCCACCGTGTTTTTCCTTAGGTCTCCTCTAAACCTCCTGTATTTCACTTTAAAATGATGCTCCCCTTGTTGTTGACCCTTTGACTAAGAGGAACAGTTGCATTCTAATCAACCTGTCCATGCCCCTCATAATTCTGCAAACATCAATCAGGTCCCTCCCTTCAACCTTCTCTGCTCCAAAGAAAAGAACCCGAGCTTATTCAGCCTCTGTCATCACTGAAATGCTCCATTCCAGGCAGCATCCTGGTGAATCTCCTCTGTACCCCGCTCCAGTGCAATCACATCCTTCCTATAGCGCGGTGACCAGAACTGCACATAGCATTCCAGCTGTAGTCTAATCAAAGTCCTGTACAGCTCCAACATGACCTCCCTGCTCTTACAATCTATGCCCTGACTGATAAAGGCAAGTGTCTCATCTGCCATCCTGTTAACCACCCTGTTAAACTATCCTGCCAACCTCTCTGCATCAACATGAGGTATCAGAGAGACAAGGAATTGGGATTCTTCCTGCTCCTAATGGAATTGGCCTCTCACATCACATTCCCTCCTGACCATCTGCTTTATGGTTGACTGTCCCCCTTCCCATCTGATGGGAATGCCGTAGACAGTCCACATCTCAGAGCCAAATAGGAGAGCAGGAACCACCATAGTTCTGTATACCATGAGCTTGGTGTCGGATCTGATGTTGTTGCTCTCAAACACCTTTTTTCTCAGGAGGCTGAAGGCTTCACTAGCAAACTGGAGGCACTGAAGCAGTACCATCAATGCTGCCTGCACAAGACCCTGCAAATCCACTGGGAGGAAAGACGCACCAACACCAGCATCCTGGTCCAGGCCAACATCCCAAGCATCAAGGCACTGACCACCCTTGACTGGCTGTGATGGGCTGGGCACATCGTTCACATGACCAACAGGAGACTCCCCAAGCAGGTGCTCTACTCCCAGCTCTGAAGCAGCAGGCAAGCCCCAGATGAACAGACGAAGCGCTTTAGTGATACCCTCATGACCTCACTGGCGAGGTGTGGCATTCCCACAGACACCTGGGAATCACTGACCCCAGACCATCCAAAGTAGAGCAGGACCATCCAGGAAGGCATCGAGCCCCTCGAGACTTGTCGGAAAAAGTGGAAGCCATGCGAAAACAGCGTAAGGAGCGTGCTGCCACTTTGATGCCCTAGTCACCCCTTCCTGAAACCACTTTCTTCCCCAAGTGTAACAGAGTCTGTGGAAGCTGTATCTGTCTGCACAGCCGCCTACGGACTCACCCTGAGAGTGGGAGAGTGTCATCCTCGGCTGTGAGGGACCACCAATAATGACGACTCCGATAGCGGTGATGATGATGATGATGATGATGATGGGAACACTGCTAACTTCCAAGTGGGCTGGCAGGAACACTATATCTAGGACGACATCCCATCCATTGACTGTCATCTCTGCAAAATGCTGAAACCCCTTATCCCTGGGACCATTCATAATTTTTCCCTTAAGAGAGGCCATGTACTTTGGGTTCTTTAAGGTTCAGTTTGCTCCTTTTTGTTATTATTTCACTGTTAGTTTGAAACTCTCACTCCACACAGATCCAGGGGCTTTCTTTCTTTGGCTATCAAAGCTGTGGTCCTATCTAAATTGAAACATCCCTAAGAGATGATGGAGCAGTCCTTTTTAACACACCCACCCAGCAAGAACACAGAACCCATTATGCATGGTCTAACATGATCCCGCTCCTCAGCGTACTAGTTGCAAAATCCACTGATGTGTTCTGCTCTTCTGTCTACTCCCATTCCATCTAAATTGGTCAATATATATACATTGGGATTCATTCAGCTCTCCACGCTAAAAGATTGTGAATTGGATCCTAGACAGTTCCTCAGCTTGTAATCCTGATGCAGATGAACAGCCTATCAAAGCTCTCCTGTAGAACAATGGCTATCCTGATTGGCTCAAGCAGTAGTGCACAAACTTAGAATGAGACTGTCACTCAGGACTGGAAAAATTCCCTGTTTACCCAATTTTATCCCAGAAAAGTGAAGTATTTCAAAAAAGTGAACAACCGGTTGGGCTTTTTTTTATTATTCACTTGTGGAACATCACTGGCTGAGCCAGCATTTATTGCCTGTCCCTAGTTGCTCTTGAGAAGGTGGTGGTGAGCTGCCTTCTTGAACCACTGCAGTCCATGTGCTGTAGGTAAACCCACAATGCATTAAGGAGGGTGTTAAGTGAGACATTTCTCGATGCTGTAATGCAGTGGCTATAGGAATGCTATTGTCTAAAAGCTGGATGCCGCCATCTATCCAAACAGATGTGCTGCTGATCATACTGCTAAACAATGTTGGTGTATGAATTTCAGTGCTGTTGCCAGTGCCTGGTATGTAGGCTTCAAAACATTCCAGCGATTTACTGATTGAGTCAAATGGCATGTTATTTCGGTTGTTCAGAAAAGGGAAGGTATGGGCTGTAGTCAACCAGCCTGTGCTTACAAAATCCAAAGCAAAACGCCTGCTTTATGATGTGATTCCACTATTGGGCAACATTTGAATGATCCTGAGTGTACTGAAAGCTGCACTAACAACTAACTTAAAATAATCCATCAAGATTGTAACATGCAAGAAAATCAAAATACTGCAGATGCTGGAAATCTGGAAACAAACGCTGAGAACGTTGGAGAAACTTGGCAGGTCTGTGGAGAAACAGGAGCAGAGTTAATGTTTCGAGTCCAAGATGACTTCTTTTTCAGAACGCTGAAGAAGTCATATCAGATTTGAAACATTAACTCTGCTTTTCTCTCTCTACAGATGCTGCCAGACCTGCTGAGTTTCTTTTAAGATTGTAATGTGGCTCACTTATGCTTTTTAGGAGAGACATGGATATTTTTCATGCAGGGACTTGTTCAAACAAAAGGAATGGGTCCAAACCTTGCCCACTTTTAAATTATACAGGAGTTTGTGGAGTCTTTAGTTGCCTTATACCTTCTCGATGGCAATGTCTTGGTCAATCAGAGTTGACTTGCCAACAAATCCAGCTTTCCCCTATCGTGTAAATCACTGGGATCATTTGAAATTGGGAATGCTTACGTCTGTCCTGATGAGCGCAAGGCAAAACGTTCTTTCAGCAACATTGTTTAATTGTTACTTTAAATGATCTCAATATATCTCTGCCACTTTATCCAACATCGATCATTCCTTTTGTGAACATGAACTTCCAGTATCTATCTTAAATTTGCATTCCTTCTGATCTATTTCCGATTGATGTTTTGAAAGTAGCCAAGACTGCAGCATTGCAAAGTTCTGTTCCATTTTCCAAGTGTCCAAATTATCGCAAACTGTAAATAATGCATCTGTGAGTATGGTGGGTGTGGTGTCTACATGCTATAATGTACTGCACAATAGCTTATAGTCATTTGTGGAGTGTTTCCGTTCCCCACTGAGACTGAATGAACAGATAAGCTCTGTACGAAATGCCAGGACTCCACATTAAATGACTACTTTGACAGGTTGCCAGCCTAATCAGGCCGGTCTATCTTGGACGAATATCATTCATTTGTCGCCTGAAGTTAAAGAATGCCTGATGAAGTTCAGAGGAGCAGAACTTTCCCACGGCTCAACAAAATAGATTCAGGCAATGAGCAGACTGTATGAATGAGCAGCAGACTCGCTGTCCTTTCACCAACGCAGTTGAAAGTAAAGTTGCAATCCAGCTAGCAAGCATATTTTCACTGAATGTCAAGAACAATGTTTACATTACGGAAAGTACTTTTATGCAGTAACTGTTGCAGGCACACGACAGATGGGCATGTTTTGTTTGCTGACTGGTAGCTCAGACCAGGCAGAAAGAATAATTAGAATGTAAGGTGAGCCCCAAAGGATACCTCAAACAAAATACATGCCACCAACCAAATGTCAGCAATAAGGTTTCCAGTTTCCGTTATTCATTTCGGGCTCCCTCCCCACTCCTCACTCACTTCTCCATAAATGCTAACACATGTCGATGAACAACTGTGCAGTGAGTGGCGTCCCTCCAATCCCACACCCAAGCGATCAGCTGCAATTCTGACCTGCCATCAGGCCGTCCACAGCAGTCACACGGGCACAGGCCTGGCCCCAGCCTACCTGGAGGCATAGCAACACTTGCACTTGGCGTGAAGCAGCGCGTTTACTGTGTAAAGTGCCCCAGCCCAGAGCACCAATCAGGAGCGGGAGCTGTACAGGCTCACAATTTAGGAACAAGAGTAGGCCATTTGGCTCTGTAAGCCTGCCCTGCCATTTGGTAAGATCTGATTGTGCCCTTAGCTCCACTTTCCCCACCCCCCCAACACCAAATGCCCTCTTCTCGGACAAGAATCTATCTACCTCTGCCTTAAAGATTATTCAATAACCCTGCCTCCACCACCATTGCTGATCTCCTCCTTTCCTCAGGCGTGGGTGGATGGGTGAGGGTGCAGGGGGAACTACATTGATAGAACACCTCCAACTCCTCTCACATGCGTGTGAGTTCGGCACAGACTGGACTGTACCTTTCTCACCACAGAGCTGAATGCATCTCTGGCACAAAGCATGCTAACATAAAAAAAATCTAATTCACTCGGAGATAGTAGGAACTGCCGATGCTGGAGAATCTGAGATAACAAGGTGTAGAGCTGGATGAACACGGCAGGCCAGGCAGCATCAGAAGAGAGGAAAGCTGACATTTTGGGTCTGGGCTCTTCTTCATTTTTCTGAAGAAGGGTCCAGACCCGAAACGTCAGCTTTCCTGCTCCTCTGATGCTGCCTGGCCTGCTGTTTTCATCCAGCTCTACACCTTGTTATCTAATTCACTTTTAACTTTTTGACTGTAACAGGAGGAAGATCTCCACCTGGTGAATGGTTAGAGTGTGGAACTCCTTATATTTAAGAAGAAGCTAGACAAATACTTGAGACAGAAAGCAATGGAAGGCTAGCTCCATCCCCACCTCCCCGACCTGGCCGTCTTTTCTCCCACGTATCCGCTCCTCCCACCTCAATCCCCACCCCCTCCTTCTACCTACCAGCCACCTTGTTATCTCAGAAGGCTAGGTTGATTGATCTCCTTACTTGAGAAGGGGTGTGGTTGTATTGGAGGCAGCTCAGAGCAGGTTCCCTGGATTGATTCCAGAGATGAGAGGTTTGTCTCATGAAGAAGGATTGAGTAGATTCAGCCTGTACTCTCTGGAGTTTAGAAGAATGAGAGGAGATCTAATTGAGGCATATAAGATGATAAAGCAGATTGACACAGTAGACGTAGAAAAAATATTTCCTCATGTGGGGCAATCAAAAATGAGAGGTCATACTTTTACGATAAGGTACGGCAGATTTAAAACAGAAATGAGGAGAAATCACTTCTTGTAAAGGGGTGGGAATCTGTGGAATTCACTATCCCAGAGAGTCAGTGAATGCTGAGACATTAAGTAAATCTAAGGAGGAGCTAGGCAGATTTTTAATTGGGAGTGAGTTGAAAGATTGTGGGGAGTGGGGCAGGAAAGTAGAGTTAATGCCAAAATGAGATCAGCCATGATGGTATTGAATGGTGGAGCAGGCTCAAGGGGCTTGTCCTGCTCTTATATTCTTATAATTGGATGAGATGAAGCACAGTGAAGAAGGCTGACGTGGAGCATTATCAGTAGCACAAACCAGTTGGGCTTAATGGCCTGTTGTAAACTCTATGCAAACAGATAAACTTCTCCACATACAGTATGGGAATAATCGCTCTCAGAAACTGATTCCTGAAACAAAATGAATGTTTTCCTCTCTTTTATTAACCCTTATGTTCCATAGAAGCCACTTAAAGGACCAGAGAGATTCAGCAAGTCTGTATTTAATGACTAGTTATTCTTACATAATAATATAAAACAAAGAACTGTGGATGCTAAAGATCTGAAACCAACAGGAACTGAAATTGCTGGAGAAACTCAGCAGGTCTGGCAGAATCTGTGGAGAAAGAAACAAAGTTAATGTTTCGAGTTTAGTCTGACCCTTCTTCAGAACTAGGAGAGCTAGGAAATGGTGGTGTTTATGCTGATGACGGAGGGCTAAGTGCCATCATCGGTATAAATACAGCCATTTTGTAGCAGCTTTTAGCTCTGATGAAGAGCTACTGGACTTCAAACATTATCTCTGTTTCTCTCTCTACGGTCGCTGCCAGATCTGCTGACTTCCTCCAGTTATTTCTGTTTTTGATTGAACTGCATCTTACTGGCCTCACTAATTCTCATTATTGGCATGAAGAAAATGAACAGTCACTGAGACACCAACGGTGTAAACTAGCAGTATAAGTCAATTCTCCCATCAGGTACTAATTTCAAACTGCAACGTGAAGTAAGATGCATCTTTACTGAACAGTTGAATTTTGCTTGAACTCTAATAATCTAGCTATCATTTTTTACACAATGAAAGCTGAATGTGAAATGTTTACTGACAGAGCACAGCCTACTGTACTAAATATAATTACAGCTTTTTATGGGTGTGGTAGAACATGGAACTGGAAAAGCAATTCAACTTTTAATATCAGGCACCACTTTAACATTACACGCAGCACACATTGAGGTGGGATATCATGCTCTCAAATGGGCTTCTTCTTGATTATTTAAATTCTAGTGATTTCCAGGGTGGCACGGTGGCACAGTGGTCAGCACTGCTGCCTTACAGTACCAGGAACCCAGGAAATGCAAGGTTACAGGGTAGGGGGCAGGGTCTGAGTGGGATGCTCCTCAGTGGATCAGAATGGGCTTGATGGGCTGAATGGCCTTTTTCCACACTGTAGGGATTCTACAACTGCACATTAACTGGTCACTCAGGATTCTCATGTTGCCCTTTCTAACTTCATCCTATATTGATTGCACAAAGATTTCTGATAGACAAAGTGCTATTTTTAACCCCTGGGGCAAAACACCCAAATGACATTTCCCGACATCATTGTTGAAACCAATGACTGACTTTCACATCAAAGCTGGAGAGTCTTCACCACTTTGATTTCCATTTTATCTAGGAATGGGAGAAAGGTTGTACAAGTGTATAAAATCCCTGCATTGCAATCACTGGATTAAAATCACAAAACTGGATCACAATCACTGGGTGTCAATCGTTGGTTAGCCTTCGCTGGAGAACAATTACTGGATTGCATTCGCTGGATTGCATTCGCTGGATATCATTGGTAGTTATAATCACTGGGTAGTTCAGTGGATCAAGAACCCCAGCTGGTTTTTCAATTCTTAATCCACAAAAACTGTAATATTTAAAATGTGTTTTAGAATATTTTGAAGCCTAAGTGGTAATTATGTAGATAACTTTATACATGGCAGCATTTATAGTAGAACCTTACAAATGCTTCTCACTACACTCAGGTCATTTGATTTATGTTGCAGTTTATAGCAGAGACCACTCCTCATTGACATTAGGACAAGTAGAGATATTTAACCTATATGGTGTAAGAAACCTGTAATGTTCATTACTTGAGACATTGAAGGTTGATTTTACAAATGGGCTGTAACTTTAAAATGATTTATCTAAGCATCTACATCCTCTCAAACAGTTTTCTGTCACTTTTGTGTTAACATCAAATGACTTCAGGTGCACACAGATATAAAAACACTGATAAATGCTAGGTTTGATTTATGTGGAGAATTTCAAGACCCCAGACATCTCAACAGACTTTGCAGACAGTAAAATATTTTGAAGTATAGACATTGTTGGAGTGTAGGAATGTGGCACTCGATTTGGACACCGCAAATTCCCGCAAACAGCAATGTAATAATGGTCAGATAATAGTTTAGTGCTTGAGCAATAAATACTTTCCTGTTTCTCTTTGAAAATTGTCATGGCATCTTTTATGACCACCTCAGAGGACTTGGAGTCTCATTGAGATTTAAATGTGGTCAAAGATGGGACTGCAATAATAATATTTTGCTGTCACTGCTTCTGAGGTCCTGAGCCAAAAGTGGAACCTCACAAAATCACCTCAAATGAGATGGCAGCTGGTTTCAGGCAGCTTATTCAGTGGATAACATCCCTAGTGACTGTTGAGTGAACTAATTTTATTGAGGGGAGTGGATTAGATGGGGCGTTGTGAGTCTCAGCGTTCTCACATTAGGTTATCGTGTTTTTAAAGTTCTTTCGCGGGATGTGGATATTACTGGCACTGTCAGCATTTGTTACTAATTCCTAATTGCTGGAATTACTGGCTTGCTGAGCCAGTTCAGAGTGAAGTTAGGAATTAAGTTCTTTGTTGTCACTCTGGAATCACATGTTGGCCAAGTAAAAATGGCAAGCTTCCTTCCCTGACTAAACCACATGGCTTTTGGAAACAATAAATGATTGCTTCCTGGTCACTGCTAAACTAGCTTTCAATTCTGGAATTAGCGATTGATTGAATTTAGAATTCCGCCAACTCCCCTGGTGGGATTTGAAACTATGTCTCTAGTGTATTAGCGTGGACCTCTGGATGAGGAGTCCAGTGATTTACCACCATACTCCTGACTACCCTGAATGTGTTCCTGTAAATATGCTGATGGTCATTGGGTTGTTTGGTGGGGATGGGAATCTGAGCCATTTGTGAATAAGGCCCCTTCCCAATAGTTCACTGACAGTGTAGTTAATGCTCAGTTTGGGTGAAGTACCAGCAACATTACTGATATTGAGGATACATACGGCAGACAGCAGGAGAGACGTGACACCTTCAGGAGAAGATGGAAAGGGGAGAAAATGGGCAGAGAGGAATAGGAATAAAGAGTCAGTGTTGTTTCTGTTGACAAGAACAAGCTGTGATTTTTAGAAACCAACGGAAACCACTTGTAGGCAACATTTTACTGACTCTTGGCATAAACATCAGCTCTTTGCAGCAACCCTACAAGAATGCCATTAACACAGTTAGATCCCTATGAACTAAATCCCTGATAAACTAAGAAAGAAAGTTGCTCTTATTTTCAAACTTCAAATGGGTTTAAAAAAAAGATTTGCATTTATATCATCTGGATGACCAGGTCCTGACAAAGAGTTTCGGCCCGAAACGTTGACTTTCCTGCTCCTCGGATGCTGTCTGACCTGCTGTGCTTTTCCACCTCCACGTTTATTGATTCCTCTGTTCTAATGTCATTTGAAATGTATTTCAGCATTAGTGTGACATACTCACGTCAAATTGGAGAGGGTTCCAGTTACATTCAACTGAACCACAAAAAAAAAGGGTGTATTGATATAACAAGGTGTGGAGCTGGATGAACCCAGCAGGCCAGGCAGCATCAGAGGAGCAGGAAAGCTGACGTTTTGGGTCTGGACCCTTCTTCAGAAAAGAAGGGTCTGGCCTGCTGTGTTCATCCAGCTCTGCACCTTGTTATCTCAGACTCTAGCATCGACACTTCCTACATCTCTTCACTTGAAGCATGGGATTAATTATTTCAAGATTACATCAGTGACAGCCGAGGAGTTGTCATCTCTCTTCTCAAAGTCCCACAAGGCCTATAATAACTTACCGACCACCAAAAACTAAACTGCTGCAGAAATTCATTGTCAAATATAAGGTCCACATCTTACAGACGATTCACGGGTTGGATTTTGTGGCAAGTTGCTGTCTCCACATTCCCGCACTCCATGTACCACCAACCCTATACAGCCACATGTTTGGGTGATCTGCCTACGATCCCCATTAAACTGGCCCATGGCAATTTAGCATTGATTTTTTTTTAACCACCACCAAATGACCCGTGATACTAATTAAAATAAGTAATGATCCAAGCACTACCCACCAGGAACAGTGCAACAACATCAAATACGGGGGAGAGAAAGGGGGGAAAGACAGAGGTAACTAAATTAAAATGGAATTGGAAGGGGAAATAAAGGACTCCAAACCCCCATGGTATACCCACCTCTCTAACAGCAACAATGGTGTTCCCAAAGCAATTTAATGCCAGTAGCAGAGTTTATGGCGTGAGGGTGAGATTTCCAACCCATCCCAGGACGCAGTCCCACCTTGGAGAGCAGCTGGTCAGATGGCCAACACCTCTGATACCCAGCATCTAGAGCGAGAACATTGGCCACCGTTGGGATGCCTGTCCTGAGGAGCCCTGTTAAATCCTGGAACTGGGGTCTGGGCAAAAGGCCATGGGGACCGGAGGGAGGTGTGGGGTTCCAGGTTCGAGGGTCAATGGAGAGAATTAAAGAGGGAGTGACCTGGGGGTTGGTTCCAAGGGAACCACAAAAGGTGTACGGCTACCTGGCTTTCTGTGAGGACTAAGGGACAGTCAGTGCCACCAAGGGGAGGGGGCAGGGTGAGGATCGGGGTCAGGCAGTGTCACTAAGGGGAGGGGGCAGGGTGAGGATCGGGGACAGGCAGTGTCACCAAGGGGAGGGG
>NC_063362.1:8255263-8264760 GCF_021869965.1 Rhincodon typus
CAGGCAGTGTCACCAAGGGGAGGGGGCAGGGTGAGGATCGAGGACAGACAGTCAGCAGATGGAATTCAAATCAGTAAAGTGTGAGGTAATACACTTGGTGAGGTCTAACATGGCAAGGATTGCACCATCAATGGGAGATCAGAGGGACCTTGGTGTGCATAACCATAGAGCCCTGAAGGTTGTAGGGCAGGTAGACCAATAAGATGTAAGAACAGGAGTAGGCCATTCAGCCCATTGAGTCTGTTCTGCATTCAATGAGATCATGGCTGATCTGATAGTTCACAATTCAATTTTCCTGCCTTTTCCCTGTAACCCTCAGTTTCCTTACTGATTAAACTCTGTCTATCTCAGTCTTGAACACATTTAACAACAAGCCAGGACAGCCCTCTGCTGTAAAGAATTCCACAAATTCTCAACTCTCTGAGTAAGGAAATTCCTTCGCATCCAAGTCTTAAAAGGGCAACCCCTTATTCTGAGATTCTGATCCTAGACCCTCCTGCAAAGGCAAATGACCTTTCAGCATCCAGTCTACCAAGTCCTCTAAGAGCCTTAAATGTTTCAATAAAGTTGCCTCTCATCCTTCTAAACTCCAATAAGTACAAGCCTAACCTGCTCAGCCTGTCCTAATAAAATAGCCCCTCTATACCCAGGATCAGCCAAGTGAACCTGCGCTGCAGTGCCTCCAATGTTAATGTACTTTTTCTTAGATAAAGTGCCCAAAACTGTTCACAGCTATGATCTGACTAGTGCTCTGTACAGTTTTAGCAAAACTTGCCGAGTTTTATACTCCATCTCCATTGAAACAAAGACCCACATTCTATTTGCCTTCTCTATTACTCACTGAACTTGGATGCCAGCCTTTTGTGATTCATGCACCAGGACCTCCAAATCCCTCTGTGCTGTAGATTTTCGACTTTCATGGTCTGAGTAATATTCAGCTCCTTTATTCTTCCTGACAAAATGCATAACCTCACATTTTCCCACATTATACTGTATCTGCCAAGTTTATCCCCACTCACTTAACCTCTCTATATCTCTTTGCAGACTTTTTGTGTCATCCTAACCAATTGCCTTCCCAACTATTTTTATGTCATCCGCAAACTTGGCAAAAATAAATTCACTTTCCTCATCCAAGTCATTTATACATATTATAAGTAATTGTGGCCCCAGCACTGATCCCTGTGGATCTCCGTTGTTTAGAAGACAAAAGGGATACTAGCCTTGATTAGCCCAGGCAAAGACACAAGAGCAATGAAGTTATGCAGGAACTGTTGGTTAGGCCACAATTGGAATATTGTGAGCAGTTTTCATCACCGTGTTATAGAAAGAATGTGATTGCACTGGGGAGGGTGCAGAGGAGATTTACCAGGATGCTGCCCAGGCTGGAGTGTCTGAGCTATGAGGAAAGATTGAATGAGGCTGGGGTTGTTTTCCTTCGAGCAGTGAAGTTTAAGAGGGGGCCTTAACAGAATTCCTACAGTGTGGAAACAGGCCACTCGGCTCAACAAGTCCATACTGACTCTCCAAAGAGAATCCCACCCAGACCCAGACCCAGATCCAGCCCCCTACCCCATCCCTGTAACCCTGAATTTCCTATGGTTAATCCACCTAGCCTGCACATCCCTAGACAATATGGGGTAATTTAGCATGGCCGATCCACCTAGCCTGCACATCTTTGGACTGTGGGAGGAAACTGGAGCAAACTCACACAGACAAAGGGAGAATGTGCAAACCCCACACAGACAGTCACCTGAAGCTGGAATTGAACCCGTGTTCCTGGTGCTGTGAGGCAACAGTGCTAACCACTGAGCCACCCGTAACACTGAAGTCATGGTCATCATTAGACTTTTAATTCCAGATATTTATTCAAATTAAATTCCACCATGCTCATGGCAGCTTTCGAACCCAGATCCCCAGAACATTACCTGGGTCTCTGGATTAACAGTCCATCAATAATACCACTAGGCCAATTCTCACTCATGTATTTCTCCTGCCTCCTCTTAAAGGTATTGCTCACTTTGACCATTTCCTGATAGAGGTGTGTAGGTTTATGAGGGGCATAGATGGGGTGCATAGTCAAGGACTCTTCCATTAGTACAGGGGTCAATAATCAGGGAACACACATTTATTTGACAGGTATAAGGCAAAGAGAAGAGTTGAGGTTAAATTTTCTTTTTTCACTCAGAGGATGGTGGGAGTCTGAGACTCACTGCCTCAAAAGGTGGTTGAATCAGATATTCTTATAATATTTTAGCAGTATTGATATATTCATCTGCGTAGTCTCAGAATAAAAGGCCACCAATTTTAACACTGAGATGAGAAGGAATTTCTTCTCTCAGAGGGTTGTGGATCTTCGGAACACCTTGTGACAGAGAGCTGAAGAGGCAGAGAGTCCTTGTGCATATTTAAGGCTGAGATAGGTAGATTCTTGTTCTACACGGTAATGAAGGGTTGTGGGGAAAGTGCAGTAAAGTGCACGTAAGCAGTGTTGGATCAGCCATGTTCCTACTGAATGGCAAACCAGGCTTGAGGGACCAAATAGGCTACTCCTGTTCCTATTTCTTACGGTCTTATTGCTATAGTCACCAGTGGTATAGCCAGAAGTTGGAAATGGGATTTGTGCAGCTAGGTCTTTGTTGACTAGTGTGAACATGATCGGTTGAATGGCCTCCTTCTAAGCTGTAAACATCTGTGAGTTATTGACCGATGGGCAAAATACTGACAGGGATGGGATGAGTCCCTGAACTGGCCCTAATTGACAACTTAAAGACCTCAAAATGCGAGTGAGTGATACAGCACCTTCCCACGCTCCTAGCTTGTAGAATTTTTAGGCTGACCGAGGCTGGGTAAGGACTGTTTCACTGTCTGCTCTCTCTCCTGTTCCAAAGCCGCACTGACTGGGGAAGCAGAAGATCTAGGCCAAGTCCTGGAATTTGATGTACGGCATCAGGTGATTCCGGAACACATTATTCTAAATAGATTCCTCATCTGGGAAAAAAAGTAATGCAAACACTAACTGACAGGCTGGTAATCGATTATGATCGTTCGACACCAATTTATCAACCTGCATTCTACTAACAAATGTAACTCACTGGGCTTTAGATGTTGAGAATCTGCAGGTTGCACATATGAAGAGATGTTGGTGCTTGTAATAAAAACATGGATGAAATGCAGTTTGGCGGCATTAATGACATACTGTTCTCCAACTGCTTTGCTGTATCTGTATTAATAATTTTGAACTTAATCCATCCATATCATCTCCTACTTATGTTTAGTATGCATTTCAACATTTTGCTGTCAGGATGTTGTATTTATTGGAAGGGCTGTAATAAAAATAAGGTCCTACTTAATTTGTAAAGTATTCTAGACTAAATTTCACTGAGACATAGATATGGACAGATGTACAATGATGGAGCAATCTGGCAATAGACAGAGGTTTTACATTGACATTACATCTTAACACAGTCTTAAGATGTCCAAACGCTTCACACTCCTCTTGAGTGAGTAGTCACTATTGTCTAGCAGTCAAGTACAACATTCACCTTGTGCGCAATAAGGTTTTTATATCCACTTGTGGGATATGGATGTTGCTGGTGCCTATCTCTAATTGCCCTTGAGAAGGTGATGGTGAGCTGCCTTCCATAGAATCTGTAGAATCCCTACAGTGTAGAAACAGGCCATTTGGCCCATCAAGTCAACACTGACCCTCTGAAGATCATCCCACCCAGATCCATCCCCCTATACTATCCCTGTAACCCTGCACTTCCCATGGTTAACCCACCTATCTGCACATCTCTGAACACTATGGGTAATTTAGCATGGCTGATCCGCCTAACCTGCACATCTTTGGACGTCTTGAACCTCTGCAGTGCATACACTGTAGGTAAAACCGCAATGCCCATCGAGAGAGAATTCCAAGATTTTGACCCAGCAGCAGTGAAACAGCGATATATTTCCAAGTTAGGATGGCGAATGACTCAGATGGGAACTTGCAGATGGCAGTTTTCCCAGGTATATGCAGCCCTGTCCTTCTAAGGTGGTGGTGTTTGTGGGTTTGGAAGATGTCGTTTAGGGTCTTTCGTGAATTGCTGTGGTGTATCTTGTAGATGGTGCACACTGCTGTGACTGAGCGTTGGTTGTGGGGGGAGTGGGTGTTTGTAGATGTGGTACCAATCAATCGTCTGCTTTGTCCTGGATGGTGTCGAGCTTCTTGAGTGATGTCGGAGCTGCACCCATCCAGGCAAGTGGGGACTTTTCCTTCATACTCCTGACTCAAGCCTTGTAGATGGTCGACAGGCTTTGGGGAGTCAGGAGGTGAGTTCCTCGCCTGCAGTGTTCCTGATCTTGTAACCATTGTGTTTATATGCAGAGTCCGGTAAAATCAAACAGCAAATGACATGTAAATACCATTTGATCTGCTGTTTGGTGTACAAGAGAGGGAAGAACATTGATCGGGGCAGTGAGAAAACTAAACTGATCTTCTTTAATTCAAATATAATTCCATTCCAGATACTTTTGCAGTCCACGAGTGACTATGTATAGTATCATTTCTGCTGAAAATGTTACTGAGTTAAATTTAAGTTGGGCAGTTAACACAGAAACAAAGAAAATAGGAACAGGCATAGGCCATTCAGCCCATTGAGTCAGTTCTACCATTCAATATGATCCCCTGTTCCTGCTATCTCCCCATACCCTTTGATCCCTTAAGCCCGAAGAACTATATAAATCACCTTCTTGAAAACATCCAATGTTTTGGGCTCAACTGCTTTCTGTGGCAGAGAATTCCGCAGACTCACTGTTCTCTGGGTGAAGAAATTTCTCTTCATCTCAGTTCTAAATGACCTAACCCTTAAACTGTGACCCCAGGTTCCAGGCTCTTCCATCATCAGAAACATCCTTCCTGTGTTTACCCTGTCCAGTCCTGACAGAATTCAATAGGTTTCTATGAGGTCCCCTCATTCTTCTAAACTCTGGTGAATATAGTCCTAACCAATTCGATCTCTCTTCATACACCAGCCCTGCCATCTCAGGAATCTGGTAGAGTTAGAAAAGGAAGGTTACTGTCTTTTTAAGCAGGAATGGGTAAGGATAAGGATCCCTGTGCCTTTAACTCACAGACACGAGGCTGCAGTATCCCACTGGGAATTGTGCTGTCTGCTGCCTTTACATGAGATTTGTTCAAAGGCGGACAAAGGCATTTCTGTATGTTTTATCCTCTTTGTTTTCACTGGGAATGCTGCCAGGATGCCTGACAGTTACCAAAACATGGCCCCAGTTACAAAAGGCGAAGAGAAAGGCAGCTAAGAACACAGCCAATCCACTTCTCCTCAAACCTCTGACTGTTATTAGATTAATTATTGTCCAAACATCTCTCCTACTTAATTCCATTTGTACAACACTTAAACCTACAAATTACTTTGGCAATTTAAAACATTCCTGATGGCATACGTTCAATAAATACACTTTAACTGAATGATATAATCAGAATAACTCTGGGGAAAGTTCCAATTAATGTTGCAGGGTACTTCTAACTATCGTCGAAAAGGAAAGGATATTTTTAAAATCAAACTGAGGACAGTTTTTTTGGTCTCATGAGTATCTTTCAGTCGTCATTGCTGATAATGTCTGCAACAACTATAATTGAATTACACAGCACTGAAGGAGACTATTTGGTCCATCATTGTATTCCTGATATATCCATCTCCCAGTGCTCTATTTTCCCAAATCACATGGGAAAATGAGTACTCTTTCTTACTCCATTTGCATGGGTCTGGACATTTGCTCAAGTAATTTATTTTCCCTATCTGTGGCTCTCTTACCTCTGAATCACAAATGATCTGGTTCAAGTTCTGGGCTTGAGTACAAAAGTCAAGGTTGACACTACTATCAGTGCAGCACAGAAGGAGTGCCACTGTGACATTGTTGCTGACTTTCAGATGAGTCATTAAATCAAGGCTGCATTAAAGAGCCTGCTCAGTGTCATATTACTAGTCACTCATTTATTGAGGGGTCTAAGACTATCTTCAACAACTGCTTATTTGCTTTTCATAATTCAATAAAAACTCCAGTCTGTTCTCCTCCCTTCTGACCCAATTCCCCTTCCGAGGGAAATCCAGCCCATATTTGTATACTCCACTGAGTAACCATTGCTCTCTATTGTCACTTGACAGTGTCTTAGTTCATTCTTAACATTATCATTATTTACAGCACAGTGACTCAGGTGGATGTAAAAGGTCCCACAGCATTATTTCAAAGAACAATGGGGTTATCCCTGGTGTCCTGGGCAATACTTATCCCTCAATCTGCTGCTGGTAACTCCTTCTGCCAGGAAGGAACGCTGTGCTCTTCTCTGTTGTACCATCCTCAAAGTCCACTGAAGCACATCTGCAACAGCTCTGTCACATCTATCATCCAACATAGTGCAGGTCGATAACAAAAACAGAGAATGCTGGAGACACTCAGCAGGTCTGGCAGCATCTGTGGAGAGAGAGAAACAGAGTTAATACTTCACGTCTGATCTGTGTCTTCAGTGTACGTTTCAGATTTCCAGCATCCACAGTATTTTGTTTTTATATGCCTTCCACTTTGCCCACCAGAGGAGATCTCTAACTCTTGCCACTTCTGATTAAAGCTGACATTTACTTCCCTGGATGACACTTTTAGAGGTTATTTTGCTCTTGTAATTTCAAGCACCTCTTCATTTGTCTTCTGGCCTATGCTCAGCACCCCTCAGTAAAACAACATACAGACAGATTACCAGGTCATTGTTGCATTGCTGCTTGTGGGAGCTTGCTGTGCACAAACTAGCAGCCACATTTCCTCCTTTACAACAGCAACTAACTGCAAAACGTAGCTTGCTGGCTACAAAGCACTTTGAGAAATTCAATAGTTATGAAACACATTACTTTGATAGGCAAGTCTTTTTCTCGTATCCCAATACTTTATAATTAATAAGCAAATTCATCCAAAGCACATTATAAATGCAATGTAATTTATTTTGAATGTTTTTTTTTTCCAGAGTTTGCTCACACCAGTGTTCAGTGATAATTGTTTCATTTCTGGAGACTCTGGCATGAAGCTGCTGGCCTCAACAACTCTAATCCTGTGCGCAGGACTTTGAATAAGTTATTGATCATCTTTGTCCTGTGTTGAAAACAGTGTCAATTTACAGAATCTGACTTGTACACATCATGCCTGCAAGCTCCCTTCTCATAGTCAGGAGAATGTGTTCCATAAGTAAGCCTGAATTCAGGACCGCGTTTCAAGCCAATAAATCACGAAAATAAAACCAAGAATTGCAGAAATCTGAAACAAAAACAAAAACTGGCAGTTCTGAAGAGGGGTCACTGGACCTGAAGTGTTAACTCTGCCTTCTCTCTCCACAGATGCTGCCAGACCTCCTGAGCTTCTCCAGCAGTTTCTGTTTTTGTTTCGATAAAGGATTAATATTTATTATAGCTCTCAGCTTATAACAACGGAAGAAGGGAGGAGATAACAGGATTCCTTATCGATGGGCCTCAGGTTGAGGATTTTATTTTGGAGGTGTTACAGTACCTGATGTCAACGTGGAATGGCAATGACTGGAATGGAGGGTGGGCAGTTTTTGAAGTGAGATAGGGAAAGCGGAAAACAGGATTCCTGATAAGTCGAAGTTTATGTGGGAGACCAGCCAGGAAAGTATTACAATAATCAAGTATGGACATAACAAAAACCTGGATAAGGATTTCAACAGCAAATAAACTGGGGCATTGGTGGAGATGTATGATGTAATGGAACTGGAGTAGATGAACTAAGTAATGGGGAAGTAATAGAGTCTGAAGCTCAGTTCACGGTCTAATAGAATGATAAGTTTGCCAACAATTGAACTACCAAATACCAGCCTTTTTTTTAACATTAAAGTAAAGATTTTGGAGGATTGCTGCCTATCCTAGGTTTGTATTAATAAACAGGCCAACTTTTGAGATGGCTTTCAACTATTGTCAATTCCAAACATAAAACAAAGAACTGCGGATGCCGGAGATCTGAAACACACAAATACAGAAATTGTTGGAGAAACTCAGCAGGTCTGGCAACATCTCTGGAGAGAAAAGCAGAGTTAACGTTTCAAGCCCAGTGACTCTTCTTCAGAACTGACTCAAAACATTAACTGCTTTCTCTGAACAGATGCTGCTAGACCTGCTTCAGCAATTTCTGTTTTTGTAAATCCCTCCCATTTGCAATTTGTTTAATAATAATATTTCATAAATTAATTAAATCACACTTTGTGAAATATGTAGGAGAATTATACAAACTTCAGTTTTAACTGCAAATGAATAGCTTAAAGTTCAATTCAGTAATGAAGCATTTTACAATTTGGAACTCTAGACTATTACAGGAAGAATACAATTGAAATATATTTTAAAATAAGCTATCCATCTAACACAACTTCCATAATCTCTGCTCTCTCTGGACGCATCTTTTTCAATAAAGTTACATCCTTCAAAGTGAGAGATAATACCAGCCATCAGCTAAGATCACAATGAATTAGAAATATGACAATACGCTTCATAGGGTCAGTCATGGAGCAACGGAGGCTCCAAATTTCATTTAGGACATCCAGAGTTTCACTCTTCCAGTGAGAAATGACATTCTTCTGCAGGAATTTTGGAAAGATGCTCCTCCAAACTTTATTTTCATTCAATAAGCAAAGTCTGTGAAGACATACAACGTTGCCCATGACCCAAAAGGCTACACAGAGTTCTGTTTCTGCATTACAACAGTGAGTAACAATCAAAATTACTCAAAAATAAAACAAAGACCTGCAGATGCTGGAGATCTGAAAAAGGGTCAAAAACTGCAAAAGGACCCTTCTGAGGAAGGGTCACGGTACTCAAAATGTTAACGCTCTCTCCACACAATACTGTCAGACCTGCTGAGTGTATCCAGCAATCTCTGTTTTTGTTCCAGAATTATTCAATTGGCGGTAAAACATTTTGAGATGCTTGGTTGTCAAGAAGGGTGCTATATGAATGGTAGTTTTTTAAAAAAATTCTGTTTAGATTTACTTGAGGGCATGGACTGAATCCAGCTTTCGCATAGCTCTTAAAAGTGGAATAGCTGAAATAGAATGTTCAAAGATCAATAAAAAGGGAGCATTGATGATTCAATTTTTAATCTATAACCCTAAAATGAATGGGAGTTATAATGGAGAAGGAAATTAATTGAAAATGATTAAGATGCGTATCAATCTTTATATTGTTTGTCCTGAGATTGGAAACCTATAGTGTACTTCAATGATGTTTCTGACAATTATAATATTTTTTAAAAACAGGCTGCAATAAAATTGATGCTTCGTATCTGACACAACTTGTCGGAAACGTGAAATGGTGGTTGAATCCAAAACAGGAGGACCATAACTAAGAGAGAGTCTGTAATAAATGAAAAAGCAAATCTCTTCATGTTGATACAACAAGGTGCAGGGCTGGATGAACACAGCAGGCCAAGCAGCATCATAGGAG
>NC_063362.1:8265160-8280160 GCF_021869965.1 Rhincodon typus
GGGGTGTGAGGGATGAGGTGCGGGAGATGTGGGAGACACGGTTGAGGGCGTTCTCGACCACCGAGGAGGGGAAGTTACGGTCCTTGAAAAACGAGGACAACTGAGATGTACGGGAGTGGAATGCCTCATCCTGGGAGCAGATGCGGCGGAGGCGAAGGAATTGGGAATAGGGGATAGCATTTTTGCAGGAAGGTGGGTGGGAGGAGGAGTATTCTAGGTAGCTGTGGGAGTCGGTGGGCTTGAAATGAATATCGGTTTCGAGGTGGTTGCCCGATATGGAGACAGAGAGGTCCAGGAAGGGGAGAGAGGTGTTAGAGATGGTCCAGGTAAATTTAAGGTTGGGGTGGAAGGTGTTAGTGAAATGTATGAACTGTTCGAGCTCCTCGTGGGAGCATCCAGCATCTGCAGTTCCTACTATCTCTCTTCATGTTGATGATGGCTCGACTCTCTGTCACAAGGAGTAGAATAGACTGTATGCATTTAAGGGAGCTGAAGGTAAATACAAGAAGGGGAAGGGAATAGAAGGATGTGTTGATAAGGTCAGGTGAAGCAGGGTGGGAGGAGGCTTATGTTCAGCATGAACATTAGCATGGACTGGTTGGGCCAAATGGCCTAATCTTTGCTGTAAAATTCTAGATAATTGCACAAAAATTGATCACAGTGTTGACAGACCACTCTGAGATTTGCTCAACAACTTGAAAGATAGCGTCAAGAACATTAGTTCTTTTAAATAGAAAAATAAATTGACATCAATGGTGCAGATGTGCAAAACCCAACTCCCGCCTTAAAGCTCACAGCCAAATCTGCAAATGTTTCAGTGCACCACTTGAAAGTCACCATCGAGTATTTTAGTTTAGTGACCCATTAGGAATGTCCTTCATCGACTGGAGTGTGTTTTGTTCACAGGGTCCATTCGAAACAGCTTACAAAAGGATTTTTCCTTCTTTCTCCTCTTTGCAATGAAAAGTGTACAAAAAAGGTTTTGTGGGATGTCACAGGGCTTTAGCAGAGAGAAAGTAAACCTCGCCTTTGGGTTTGGGATGGGATAATCCGATTACGCCAACCTCATCAACAGCAGCATGAAAAGGGAAGAGGTTATGAATTGTTGTGGGGGGTGGCTGGGTGGAAGAGGTGGGTGGGAGGGGGGTCCCGGACGGTGAACTGACCCTTTACTAGAGGCATCAGGCACATTCTGTGACAAAACAAAAAACATTGTCCTCCCTGGGTTGGCGAACAGATGGCAAAATGACAACAAACCTTCTTGAGCAACGGACAAAAATAATTGATGAACGTTTCCATCAGGTACATGGGAACAAACGCCTAATGAGATTAAGCAAACAAATCACAAGGAGATGGACCAGAAAACACTTTAACCCTAACCGTGACAGAAGAATGGTATCAGGCTACAAGGTCCACCTCCGAATGAAGCACAGTGAATGGGCATTTTAGTTGGTTGTGAGTGAGTATATTACTGAGACCATATACAGCCATTTCTCCTGATCTGTGGTGTTAACTACTGTGGTTTATTTTGTCACCAGGAGTTATAAACTACAGCATGTTCTGTCTGACCATGTGTACCATACAGTGCAAGGCACAAAACTCACAGGTTCATTGGTCTTAATTACCTAAAACATTCCAAATGGAAAATTCAACGTTATGGTTTTTGATTCATGGATTATTTTGGTCGAGTCAGTTCACTGTTCAGATCTTTGCAACAACAACTTGAATGTGCAGCTTTGAATGTAGCACCTTTAAGATAGTAAGATGTCCTGAACCTCTTTGTGGGAGCAATGTTGAACAACCTTTAAGTCACACAGCCACGTAAAGAGATATTAGGGCAGATGATGAGAAGTTTGCCAAAATTTGAATTTTAAGGAGCATCTTAAAGGGGGAGAGATTGCTGGGGAGACAGAGAGGTTTACGGAGTGAATTCCTAAGTTTAAGCCCTGGGCTGCTTTTGGTACAACCACTGGTGGTGAAGTGATGCAAACAGGGAATGTCCAAAGGCAGTGATCGGGATTTTATTTTATTCATTCATGAAAAGGCCAGCATTTATTGCCCATCCCTAATTGCCCAGAGGGCAGTTAAGAGTTAACCACATTTCTGTGAGTCTGGAGTCACATGTAGGCCAGACCAGGTAAGGATGGCAGTTTTCTTCCCTAAAGGCCATTAGTGAACCAGATGGGTTTTTCCCTAGCAATTGATAATGAAATTTGTGGTCATCATTAGACTCTTAATTCTAGATTTTTATTGAATTCAAATTCCACCATCTGCTGTGGTGGGATTTGAACCCAGGTCTTCAGAACATTACCTAGATCTTTGGATTAACAGTCCAGCAATAACTCCACTAGGCCACTGCCTCCCCCATTACTGCTAATGGATGGATATGGGGAAATTGCTCCCTGTTCACAATTCTGAGAGAAATTGTAAACAGCATTCCAAATGACAGGATTGCAAAATCATTAACACTTCACAGACTGAAATTTTCAAAATATTTTGTCTAGTTGCATTGTGTTATGCCTCAAAGCTAGTATGCAGCAGACTTTTAAGAGACATGATCATGTTATCATCACTGTACCATAGCATGTTATCTAAGGATATAGAGAGCATAGAATGCTACAGTGTGGAAACAGACCCCTTGGCCCAACAAGTCCAAGCATCCCACCCAGACCTGTCCTGCATAACCTACACATCCCACTACAGGCAATTTTTTAAAATCATGGCCAATCTACCTAGTCTGCAAATCTTTGGACTGTGGGAAGAAATGGGAGCACCCAGAGGAAACCCATGCAAACATGAGGAGAACATGCAAACTCCACACAGTCACCCAAGGTTGGAATTGAACCGAGGTCCCTCGTGCTGTGAAGCAAAAATGCTAACCGCTGAACCATCATGCCACCCCAAAGATCTCAGATTCTATCTTAATTCATGCCACTGAAAGTATGACATGCTGACAGAACTGTGCTACTGTTTGTAACTGAATAGCTCAATATTAGAAACAAAAACAGAAATTGCTGGAAAAGCTCAGCAGATGTGGCAGCATCTATGGAGAGAAATCAGAGTTAACATTTCTGATACAGTGACACTTCCGCAGAATAGCTCAATGTTAGCCCAGACCATAATACATGTATATATCAGGAGCTGTAATAAAATTTTGTCAAATCTTTCAGCAGTATATTACCAATATCTAGTTCTTACGCTCCAGGAGTTAATGTAAGTATTGCCTCATTGGCCTGAAAATCCTTGTTGAAGGCAAAAGACCTTATCATGATGGCAGACCAGTTGAGAGCAAAGTCTCCCAATTTTCCCCAACAGTGATAGAAAAGTCTGCGTTTGTGGGGAATGAAATTAGTAAATGGTTAGCTGGTATTACGAGAAGGCACATGTGATCCCACAAACTGCCAGTGTGTTGATAACAGTGAAAAATAGCAGTGATTGCTGGTCATCTTCAAGGATGATGTTTTCGATGTTTTGATAAAACTACTAACGACTATCTGTGTCAAAATGATCATTGATCCAGCCTGAATTGTGCTATCTGATGAGAAATTGATAGAGATATATTGTATATTTCCAGTGACGATGTGTTAGAAATCTTCAGTGGAATCTTGAAAGGATAGATTATTTGAGGAGCATGCAAAACACGTGAATACATGATTGAACATGCGAACACTGTGTCAACAGCCACAGTGAAGGCAACTTTACTGAATTCAAGCACAATACAAAAAAGAAAATATCTGCATTTACAGAGCACTTTACACAACCTCAGGACACCTCATTAGGCTTTGCAACCAATCAGATAATTTGGGAGGTGTTGTTACTGCTATATTATAGGACAGGACAAATGGACAGGACAGTCCATTTGAGAACAGCAAATATTCTTATTTACTGGAAAATCTATTTTGAGGTATGAGTTGAGGGATAACTATTGGAGAGAAAGTTTCTCATTCTTTGAATTTGTGCCCTGGGGTCTTTTCTGTCCAGAGAAGAGAGTAGAATGGAGCTTCTGTTTAATATCTTATCCAAAAGAAAACAGTTCCATCTTGCTGCATCCCCTCAGTACAGCACTGGAGCCTTAGTCTAGATTTTGTGTTCAAGCCCCTGGAGTGATTTAAGGTTTATACCCTTAAATTTATATTGCAGGTATTTTTAAATCATAGAATCCTTAAAGTGTGGAAGCAGGCCATTTGAGACCACACCAAACTTCCAAAGAGTGTCCCAACCAGATCTCCCCCAAATCCTATCCTTGCAACCCTGCATTTCCCATGGCCAATCCACCTAACCTGCACATTTTTGGACAGTGGGAGGAAACAGGAGAACCCAGAGGAAACGCATGCAGACACAGAGAGAACATGCAAACTCCACACAGACAGTTGCCGAAGGTTAGAATCAAACCCAGGTCCCTGGCGCTGTGAGGCAGCATTGCTGACTATTGAGCCTCCTTGCTGTCCCGTTTAGAGATGTTATAATACGCATCCGGAGCATATTATAACCCAGATCTTGTACAATAATAACTCAAATTGTACTGTAAGGTGGTCACAAAGGCTGAACATATACAGTAAAATATAAATACATATCTAAAAATTGTAGCTGTAAAAAATAAATGGATCAAAATACCGCACTCTGCAAAACAAACACTAATGAGCAGCAAGATAGTGGAAATAAAAATATTGATATTTTTAGTTGTTGAATCACCGGATCTTAATATCTACTGTTCTTGCCATCTAAAAGGCAAACTTGGTAAAAGTTCAGAAAGTAAAGCATGGATGAGCTTTCCCATGAAGGACTTTCTGATTTCATTGGCAGAATCACAATGTGTGCCATACCATCCTGATATTTACAATTTACAATCATTTAAATGCCTATGTTCATTCTGCTTGCTAATTGTGGTAAACAAAAAAACTACAGCTTGCATTTGTATAGCATCTTCAGTAGAGTTAAAATAGTGAAGGCACTTCATAGGAGCATTATCAAACAAAATGTAGCACTGAGAAGGATAGGCATGGTTATGGAGGTGCCGGTGTTGGACTGGGGTGGCCAAAGTCAGAAGTCGCACAAAATCAGTTTATAGTCCAACAGGTTTATTTGAAATTACAAGCTTTTGGAGCGTAGTCTCTTTGTCAGTAAAGTCTGACCCTTCACCAGAGGAAGGGGCACTGCTTCAAAAGCTTGTGATTTCAAATAAACCTGTTATACTATAACCTGGTGTCATGTGACTTCTGACTTTGAGACAGATTGGGTTCGCAGAGGGCTGAAGAGCTGGAGGAAGTTATAGAAACAGAAAGAGGCAAGGACAAGGGGGTGGTATTTGAAAATGAGGATGTCAAATTGGGGTATTGCCAGATTGGGAACCAATCTAGGTCAGTGGACACAGGAGGGATGACTGAAGGGTAACATGGTGTCAATTAACAGACAGGCAGCCGAGTTTGGCTGGCCTCAAGTCTATGGAGCATGGAAGAGGGGAGGCAAGTCAGAACAGCATCGGAAAAGTCAGCTCCAGACATAGCAAAGACATGGCTGATATTTTCAGCAGATGAGCTGAGGCAGGGGCAGAATTGGGTGACAAGTATCTTATGGATAAAGAAGGTTTAGAAAATTGCAGGGCCAAACATGGGGATAGGACTGTTGAGTGCAATGGGCAAAATGCTCTTGGAGAGAGCTACGGTGAATATGAAGGCCTCCTTTTGGGCTATGACCCTTCTCTGTCATGGAAGTACAAACAGATGGTTTTAGTGATGGTATGGAATGAAGGCAGACTAAGCCTGTCTTTCAGTAGCTCTTATCATCTGAAGCTGGATCCACTTCCTGCACTGCTGTTCTGCAACCAGCTGAACTAGTTCCACTGTATCAGTGATTCCCATTTCTCAGCTACCACCTTTCTCTAAAGGCCATCATAGATGAGGAGACCCAACACTGGACCAGCTGTGACACCTCACCTAGGGAGGGAGAAAAGAAATCCTGCAGTCAATGAAGTTAGGCATTTCTTGTTGAGATTGTCAGTTTTAACATTTTACTTTTGGAATACTGCGTTCAGTTCTGGTCTCCCTGCTACAGGAAAGATTTGGAACTTGAAAGGGTTCAGAAAAGATTTACAAGGATGTTGCCAGGGTTGGAGGGTTTGAGCTTTAGGGAGAGGCTGAATAGTCTGGGGCTATTTTTCCTGGAGCGTTGGGGGCTGAGGGTGACCTTATAGAGGTTTATAAAATCATGAGGGGCATGGATAGGGTAAATAACCAAGGTCTTTTCCACAAGGTAGGGGAGTCCAAAACTAGAGGGCATAGGGTTAAGGTGAGAGGGTAAAGATTTAAAAGGGACCTAAGGGGTAACTTTTTCACACAGAGGGTGGTGCGTGTATGGAATGAGCTGCCTGAGGAAGTGGTGGAGGCTGGTACAATTACAACATTTAAAAGGCATCTGGATGGCTACATGAATAGGAAGGGTTTAGAGTGATATGAGCCAAATGCTGGCAAATGGGACTAGATTTATATAGGATATCTGGTCGGCATGGACGAATTGGACAGAAGGTAATGTTTCCGTGCTGTACATCTCTATGACTCGATGACTCTATCAGATACTGCCAGTCAGCAAGTTATCAGTCTCTGTGAGCTGGACGAGCTGTGATAGCAGAGCAGCTTTTCTTTAAAAGCTTAGATCATTCAAGACCAGTGAAAAAGTAATGAAAAATTTGTGAGGACTGGAAAGAGTTTCTTTGAAGTTGCAAAAAGATAAATCCCAGGCTCAACTCAGGAAAAAAATGCAATTGACATTAGGCTCCAGAAGTAAGTTCAGTTCCTTAGAGGAAGGGTGAAGATACTTGCTGTTAACTGCAAAATTCTGGGCTAGGAAGATGAGAAAAAGACCTATATTATTGTATTTATTGACCTTTTTCATCGCTAGAAGTCATTGTTATAAGCTACAGAAAACTTCTTACAAATGAGGCCATTCTTTAAGAAATTCTTCAAACTTACAATTCATCTTCTTAGAATTTAAAAGTTGAAGGCAGAGGAAGATTTTATTAAAATAATTGTTTTGATATTGAAACAATTTTTTTTTCCAACGAAAATGCTTACAGATACAAAAGTGGCAGAACATAAGACCATATGATACAGGAGCTGAATTAGACCATTTGGCCCATCGAGTCTACTCTACCATTTGATGAAGTTACAAAGGGCGCAAATGAGTTGAGAAGGAAACTGAAATGATAAGAATCATGCACATTGTTAAAAACAGTGGAAAATCCGGCAATGAGAAGGATGGAATGCCATTAATCCTTCACCTTAGTTCTTTCTAGCAATATCATAAATTGTTAATGAAATGACAATTTGAGTATTGCTGAAAAAAGGCACATTTTTTCAAAACTTTTCACCTTACACTCATCAGATGATTTCACACACATACTAAAATAAGGGCCAATCAACAGTTATACCGCCTGTGAGGAAATTACTGAATGGTTGACTCTGATTGCCATGGGGAATGTGCTCATTAACCCTGATTGACAGTTAACAGCCTTTGTTAAATTTAAAAGGCAGACTGGGCTTTGATTTGTCAGGTCATTCCCTGAGAAATAAACCAGACAATAGCTGTGATCTACTGAAACGGGCGCAGTGCAGGTACATGTTCTTTCTATCTGTCCAGAACAGGGCCCAGTGTATGTATATATACGTAGCTCCAGTATTCACAAAGTGCACCACACTGTGAGCCTGACTGACAATCCTAAATTGGTTGTCAGTGTAATTGCTCACACATACAGGATTATCCAGCAAATGGTGTCCAATCACAGAATCATGTCTAACTTTAGATGCTGTGATGCAAGTTTTGCAATTGTGAGCTGGTTGGATACAGTCAGAATCCACTTACCAAGCAATGCAATGTAAAATGTTTTTTTTTCCCCTTTATATTGGTATTTCTTGTGAATTGTCCTGAGGAGTGCAAGACAAAAACTTTGACAAATTTTGTCTATTTTCAGCTTGACTCAAGTTCCGTACTACCAAATCGCTGCAAAATATGTAAATTATATATGTGTAAATTATAAAAAGAATATACATAGAAACCAGAAACAATTATTAGTGTAAACACAGGTCTACCATTTAAACCAAACCTTCAAGTAAAAACATCCATCAAAACCAGATGCCTTGTGGCCTGATACTCCTGAATTGAAGGAGGATTAGATCCAGACAGTCTGTCATTGGAAGGACTTGGATTCTTGTCTTGTCTCAATAACCCTCTGTCAGGAATCCCAACTTATTACAGCACATACATCTTCAGCTGACTTTCCCCACAGTCTGGCATTGTATTCCAGCACACTCCACTTAGGCACAGAATCTGAAATTTCTTTGTTGGCCAAAGAGGGCAACACCATCTTTTGGTAAATAATCTTACACAAATAATCTTCCAAGAATCGTTAGAATCTGGAAAAATGTCAGAAGATTGGAAAGTGTCCAATGTAGCACATCGATTCAAAAAACACATAACTATAGGTCAGTTAACATCTGTTATTCGGAAGTAGTGACAGTATTATAAATGATGTCATGGCAGAACGTTTAGAAATACTGAATATAATTAAGCAGAGGCAGCGTAGCTTCATGAAGGGGAAGACATGACCCAACCATCTTTAGCCCCCTTCATCAGATATGAGGTGTTTGATGATAACTGCACAATGTTTAATACTACAGGTGAATTCTCTGATACTGAAGCAGTCCATGTCCAAATGCAGCAAGACCCAGACAGTATCCATGCTCGGGCTGTTAAGTTGGAAATAACATTCATGTCACACAAAACCAGGCAATGACCATCTCCAACAAGAGAGAATCTTGGGGGTTATCAATGACCAGAAACTAACTGGACCGAATGGGCTATGTAAATGCTGTGGGTGCAAGAGCAGCGAGAAGCTAGGAGTTCCAGTAACTCAGCTCCTATCTCCCCAGTGCCTGTTCAACATCTATAAGGCACAAGTCTGGAGAGAGATGGAATACTCTCCATATGGCTGGATGAGAGCAGCTGCATCAACACTTAAGAAGTTCAATGCCATCCAGGACAAAGCAGCTCACTTGACTGGCACCATATTCACCATCATTACCATCCTACCTCTCTGCCACTAATGCACTGCAGTAGCAGTGTGTACCAGCTACAAGATGTACTGCAACAATTCACCAAGGATGCTTTGACAGCACCTTCCAAAGCAGTGACAAGAACAAAGCCAGAAGATGTACGTGGACACGAGCACCTACAAATTCCTCTCCGAACCACACACCATCCTGATTTGAAAACATATCGCCGTACCTTCACTGTGTCTACATCAGACTCCTGGAATACCGTCCTTGATGACACTGAGGGTGCAACTACCCCTTCTCCATGGAATACTTCAGTTCAAGAAATAACTCATCACCATTTTTCTGAAGGCAATTAGGAATGGGCAATAAATCCATCCAAGCTAGCGGCATCCGTACCTTGTGGACAAACATTAAAAAGGATAAGGGATGCAAGTGGAAGAAGTATAGAACTTGCATTTACATGGCACTTTTTACCATGACTAGTCATCTCAAATACGTTTTTGCCAATGAACTACTTTTAAAATGTTGTCACTGTGTTTCTCCTGATCTACCTGAGGACTGTTGCTGGAGGTTTGAAGGTGTGGATATCAGGTAAGGACAGGATTTGGGTCACTGGGGATACTTCCATAGTTGAATAGCTGATGAATACTCATTATTATGGTATGTGCACAGTATTAATCACTGCCACTGGGGTGAACCTTAACTACTAGGGTGTTGTTCAAGAGGATCCTAAAGCTTGAAACTACCTTGTCATGGAGCCAATGGCGTTAAGAATTTGATAGAAATGAAATGTGTAAATTATATCTCATTTACAGAGCCAGTGTGAGATCGCTGGTAAATAAGCTGTTTTCTAATCTAAAGTTCTGGTTCTATATTTTATGATACCAGACATATCTATGTTTCTCTAATCTTGGGAAATTGCACTCAATCAAGATGACTGATCACAACTACCCCCTTTGTTTATTAACTGCATTGTGTCACTCAATCAAATCGACACAATCTTGTTTAATTAGCTGCGTGGCTATGGGGATATTGTTTCATTTTTAGTACCTGGACTTGAATCCAATCCAGAACAATCAGGGAAGGATTCAGGGCATTGAGTTTGGATAGGGTCAACCCATCTCCCATTTGCTTTAAATCTACACCACAAAACTAACTGTTCATCAATCTCACTCCGAAAGATCATGTGGCTGCAGTGAGAAATGGAATTGTTACAAGGTGGATTCCAATGTCCTTTACTGAGGCCGGGTTATATTGGAGCTCAGGCAAGGTAGTGGTGAAGTAGTAATATCACTGGCCTGGCAAGCCAGAACTCCAGTGTGACGTTCTGGCCAACATGGACTTGGAGTCTACCATGTCAAATGGTGAAGTTTGAATTTATTAAAAATGTGGAATAAATAGGTAGTCTAATGTAACAATGTGTAAAAACCCATCTTTGTTCACTTATGCCTTTTGGGGTAAAGGAAATCTGCCTGTCCTTTCCTAGTCTTGTCTACATGTAACTCCAGACCCACAGTAATGCCGTTCATTCTTATCTTCCCTTTGGGCAATGAGCAATAGACAATAAATACTGTGCTAGACTGCAATGCCCACATCTAATGGGTAAATATTAGCAATCTGCAAAACAGTTGTGCTTGTATGAGCTCACCTGGGGGTGTCTTTGATGTTGCTGTGTCATTGGCATCAATTTTGCAATGATCAATGACTGAGGTTAGGATTTAATCAAGACTTTTATCGATTGAAATCAAAGTCCATCAGGTGCAATGCTGGGATTATGATGCTGCATCCCCAGAGGATGAACCTTCACATTGGGATTACTAGTCCAATAACATTGCTACAACAGCACCATTACCACATGCAACTAACCATAGATTTGTCTTGTCTAATGTCATTGACAAACATTTAAAAAGATGATTTCTCACACACTGCCTCAGGGGCCAGGTGACACTGTTTTACCATCCAGTGCTAGACAGGTGGCAATGTCACCAACAGGTACCAGGTGAGCCTGAGCCCAACAGCTTCTGCCAGGATTTGGGGTGACACGGTGGCTCATTGGTTAGCATTGCTGCCCTCACAACGTCAGGGACCCAGGTTCGGTTCCACCCGTTGTCGACTGTGTGTGTAGAGTTTGCATATTCTCCCCATGACTGTGTAGGTTGCCTCTGGGTGCTCTAGTTTCTTCCCACAGTCCATGATGTGCAGTTTAGTTGGATTGGCCATGCTACAGTGTCCAGGGATATGCAGGCTTGATGGATTAGCCGTGGGAAATGCAGGGTTACAGGGATAGGGTAGGCGGGGGTGGGTCTGGGTGGGGTGTTCTTTGAAGCGTCAGTGTGGACTTGAATGGGCCGAAAGGCCTGCTTCCACTCTCTGGGGATCCTATGATTTACAGTGATTGAGAGAGATGGGCAGGCCCCAAACTGAATTCAACGTCATTATTACAGGGAATCCCTTCAGACTGGGAAACCTGGCCTACTCTTGTCTGTAGAACACAATCAAAACCACGTCAGGCTGTTCAATTATCCATAAATGTTTGGGGAAGGGGGTGGTTATTTACAGCTGTTAAACACAAAGCAAATTCATCATCAAATAAATGTGAATGATCTTAAAATGGAAGACAGTTTTTTTCAAAATAAATTAATTGGTTTCATGAAATCCTTTACATTGGGAACTGAATGGGATATTTGAAATAGAATGACGTGCAGCAACTTTCAGTTTGCAAAAACTCTGGCATCCTTTCATCCTGAACTAATTTCCTACTTGTTGCAGCGGCACTGGATGTAATTATGGACAATGCTGAGATAATGCGGGTAACGAGATTTTCTTTATAGGCCTCACTAATACAGATATAATTGACTTCATTTTCTGCTCTCTGCACATGCATTTCGAGTAATGTGACCCTATTATACTGCAGACAAATTAACAAACTCCCACTGTCAAAGGAACCTCTCCACTTCTCATCCATTGAGAGAAGAGCAGTGGTTATTAGCAGAATCTGATTACCAGCTTTTCCTTTGTACACACTGCTCTCAAAACAAAAAGAAAAGGATTTTGGACCCTTTTCCACAGACACTCGGAAAGCAGAAGCTGGCAGATAGTGCAAGCGAGAGCAGTTTATACTTCAATCTTACTGCAAAAACCATTTTCTTTCTTTCCAATAATTAGTTGGTTGCAATGTGGTTTCTGCCTTGTGAAAATAATGGAAACATTTGATTTTGAAACATATACTTCCACATGGAGAGGGGTGACGATATAGTTTCCAGTCAATTGCTGCTTGATAGACATGGGAACAATGAGAGTGTGACATAAGAACATTAGAATATAAGAAATAGGAGCAGGAGAAGGCCATCTGGCCCATCGAGCCTGCCCCGCCATTCAATAAGATTATGTCTGATCTTTTCATGGACTCACCTCCACTTACCCACCCGCTCACCATAACCCTTCATTCCATAACTGTTCAAAAACCAATTTATCTTTGCCTTAAAAACATTCAATGAGGTAGCTTCAACTGCTTCACTGGGCAGGGAATTCCACAGATTCACAACCCTTTCAGTGAAGAAGTTCTTCCTCAATTCAGTCCTAAATCTCCTCCCCCTTATTTTGAGGCTATGCCCCCTGGTTCTAGTTTCACTCGCCAGTGGAAACAACTCCTTGCTTCTATCTTGTCTATTCCCTTCATAATTTTATATGTTTCTATAAGATTCCCCCCTCATTCTTCTAAATTCCAGTGAGTACAGTTCCAGTCTACTCAGTCTCTCCTCATAAGGCAACATTCTCAACTCCGGACTCAACTGAGTGAATCTCCTTTGCACCCCCTCCAGTGCCAGTACATCCTTTCTCAAGTAAGGAGGCCAAAACTGCACACAGTACTCCAGGTGTGGCCTCACCAGCACCCTACGCAACTGTAGCACAACCTCCCTGTTTTTAAACTCAATCCCTCTAGCAATGAAGGACAAAATTCATTTGCCTTCTTAATTATCTGCTGCACCCGCAAACCAATTTTTTGTGATTCACAAGAGCCCTCTAGTCCACTCTGCCTGTTGCATACTATTGTAAGCGTTACAGATACACACTCCACCCTACCCAAAACCTCCATGTAGTCTCCTGGGAAGAGATGGAGAGAGTAAAAATCAGACAAAATACCACAACAAATTTGAGGTGAAGGTGATAGGAATGGTAATTGCTCTCTGATTCATCCAGGCCATCAAAACCAGTCCCAGAAATCACTCCGAAACTGGTGCAATGCCTATTTCTGAGAGGTTCTGAAGAAGGATCACTGGATTGAAATGTTAACTCTGTTTCTTTCTCCACAGATGCTGCCAGATCTGCTGAGTTCCTCCGGCAATTTCTCTTATTGTTTCAGATCTCCAGAATCTGCAGTTCTTTGGATTATCTCTAAGAGTTTAATGTCTGCCCCTGTTCTGAAGGGATCCAGCTTTCACTGGAAGGAGTTTGATGGATCAGTGACCAAGGCACAGGACGGGAGCACATATCTGACCTCTGCAGGGAGAGGGACCATCTAATGAAATTGAACTTAAATGTGGAAATTGTGGGAAATTAAAGTTATGAACTGTGTTCCCTCTAACTTTTGTATTGGCCAAATGGATCCTTGGGGGTCCACAGACATTCTGCTGCTTCTGGAACTGGAAGTCAATGCTGTTGTTGATCGCAGTATGTGGGATATTGGAGTGGGTGGCAGCAGCACGGCTTCATGGGAATTTTGAGTGTGGTCCCCTTATGAAAGGTTATCATTATAATCCAAGCTCTTTTGTCAAGGGAATTTCCCAGTTTTGGGTAGAGGTACCATGTTCAAAACACAGGTTGTTGGTCTCAAGACCAGAAAGGACAAAATTGTTCAAACATTAAACTAAAACCAACTCTGTTCACTACAGACATCAGTCACCTCATCACTGGAGTTTGCACATTCTCCCTGTGTCTGCGTGGGTTTTCTGTGAGTGCTCTAGTTTCCTCTCACACTTCAAAGATGTGCAGGGTAGGTGGATTGACCATGCTAAATTGCCCCATAGTGTCCAGGGATGTGCAGGCTAGATGGGTTGGCCATGGGAAATGCAGGGTTACAGGGTAGGGGTGTGGATCTGAGTGGGATGCTTTTTGGAAGTTCGGTGTGGACCTGATGGGCCAAATGGCCTGCTTCCACACTATAGGGATGCTATGATTCCATGACTCCAAGTTGGCTAAGGAGGCATTGACATCTGCTGTTTTGATATAATCAAGGAGATAACGGAGCCCATGGGATGGATGTCCGCACATTGACTAATATTCAAGATCAAGAATTCCCATTGTTGTGCTATGAGGCAATTCTTGTTTCTTTCCCCATCCAAGTAGATCAGTCAGAAGGCAGTGTAACAGGGGCAGCTTCAGAAGGAAGGTGGGGCAAGTCCAACAGTGAAGAAAGGGAGAAGGCGCACAACTCTACAAGGTCTGTATGTCAGAGCAGTATCTGTCTCTACAACCAGAGCCAGAGGAAGTCCCATAACCCAAGGATCAGGTACAGCACAGAGGACGCTGCCCAGGGAAGACATAACCCAGCAGCCAAAGTCAACAGGGGGAACCTTTCATCTAAATAGCCTGCAGAATACTCCACCCACCATCATGTTGACAGATGCCTTGCATCTCCTGGCCAAACCTTGGGTAACTTTGGGAGTTTAGCAACTGTGACCTGGAGAAGCTTTGATGAAGTCCAAGGGGAAGTAACCTGTTTTGTTATTAGTCAGTTAAGAACATTTAGCATTGATTGTGCCACATTGAGATTTGCTGTACATATTAATTATTCTATTATTATTCAAAATCTGAAACCTGCATTACTTGTCACCCATTCATAAGCTCAAACCTTTGGCTGCAAATAAATGAGTTTGGTAGTGACTAGCAAGGCTGAATGACCCTCATATGATTGTAAGCAGTCTACACTCTGGTCCTCAGCTTATATTGAGTT
>NC_063362.1:8282256-8370408 GCF_021869965.1 Rhincodon typus
ACACACACACATACACACACACACACACACACACACACACACACACACACACACACACACACACACACACACACACACACACACACACACACACACACACACACACAACCAATATCTCCAAAAGTAAAATGATCCAGATAGTTACTGAATGCCTAGTTTCTGATATTGCATACTATTGACTGTAAAGCATCTTTCAGACACTGAAGGTGTGCCAAAGTGTCACAAGTACCTCATTCCTATGTGGGACAGCCAGCGGGCTGAAGGCTTGGAACACAGCTGGATGGCCAGTGTGCCCGGAGTGGACTGGGCACAGGTGTTGGTCTGGTGTATGGAGCGGGCAGTCAGCAGCATGCGAGCCCAGTCAGACTATGTAGTGGAAACCCCCTGCATCCATCTACTGCAGGCCCTTAATAGAAAAACTGTAATATTTATCTTTTCAACTTTAGTTCCTATATTTATAACTTATAATATAAAAAGCTGCAAGGAAATGTAACTTTTCTTCCTTTATTTCTCTATTTTGTACCTAAGATTTGTACCTAGATACTTTGTAGCTAAGATGGTGCCATGTGGGGTGACACTATAAACTTTTCACTGTACTCCTGTACTTCTGTACTTGAGGACACATGACAATAAACCTTATTCTAATTCTACTTTACTCCTGTCTGACCATATCATTGTGAGAAGGACTTCAATATAAGTGGCAAGTTTGGGAGGTGAACATATCAAAACGATTGAAATTATGAACCGATTGGTCTCAAGCTTTCTGTTGTCAACGATCTTCTTGCTATTGTCTTGTGGGACCTCAAAACTCCACCTGAATCGGCAGATCTTGCTTTAATATCTCAACAAAAGGTGGCATTAGAGATCACAGAATCTTTACTGCACGGAAGGAGGCCATTCAATCCATCATGTCTGCACTGGCTTTTCAAATGAGCATCGTGACCCACTGTCAATCTCCTGCTTCTTTCCCCCATACCTCTGCACATTATTTCTCTCCAAATAATCATCCGTTACCCTCTTGAATGCCTCAATTGTACCTGCGTCCACCCCACTTCGAGACGGCCTCAAACCACTCCATGTGTGAAATTGTGTTTTTCTCTCCCAAATCACATATACTTCTCATAGAAGCCCTACAGTGCAGAGAGAGAGGCCATTCCTTCTATCAAGTCTGCACCATCAGAAGAGCATCTCATCCAGACCCAGACCCCACAGCCTTTCCCCAAAACCCCACATTTACCATGGCTACCACCTAAACTACACATCCCTGGACACTCCAGCACGGCTAACCTACACATCTTTGGGCTGTGAGAAGAAATCAGAAGCACCCAGCAGAAACCCATGCAGACACAGGGGGAGAACATGCAAATTTCACACAGTTACCCAAGGTTAGAATCAAACTCAGATCCCTGGCACTGTGAGGCAACAGTGCTAACCACTGAGCCACAATCCTGCATAACTCTTTTGCAAATAACTTTAAATCTATATCCTCTTGATCTTGTTCCTCTTACGAATGGCAACAGTTTCCCCATATCTGTTCTATCCAGCCCGCTCATGATTTTGAAAACCTCCATCGGATCTCCTCTTAGCTTTCTTTGCTTCAAGGAGAACAGTCCCAAACTCTCCAATCTGTCCCTATAATTGAAGTCTTCTAATCTCTGTAACCCTTCTTGTAGATCACTTCTGCACTCTCTCCAATGTATTCACATCCAGTGGTGTGTTCCCTCTGGAATTTACTATCAATGGCAAGGGATCTCAAACAACAATATTAAGAGATTCAGAAAAAATATAAAGAGGTACATGATGTTTCAAACTGAGGGAACAGACTTTTGAATTCTGTAGTAGAGGCTATAAAAGCAATATTGGACATGAGCGTTGGAGAAAATCATGGGCTAACCATTGAACAACACACCTGACATAGAGTCCAGTGGAAGCTAGTGAAAGATTCCATGACACTATTTCGAGGAAGACTTTCATTTAAATAACATCTTTTACACCCTCAGGATGCCCCAGGTCCATTTACAGCCAATGATGTACTTGTGAAGGTCTGAAATCATATGACACCAGGTTATAGTCCAACAGATTTATTTGAAAACACAAGCTTTTGGAGCCTCACTCCTTCTTCAGGTGTTAGTGAGAGAAATGGCATCAGACACAGAATTTATAAGTAAAAGATCAAAGGGGCAAACAACTGATGAGGATGTATTAAACAAACCTAAGCTGCTGTTAAATTTTTAATAAGTTGGAAGATTTTAATTGATTAATATGCATATGTAAATTCCCGAATTTCTTTCAAGTCACTGCCCTGAGAGAACTAAAGATTTTATCAGTGTAAAGAAAAGGAGGCATTTTAGGTCAGACAATGCATGTTAGGTGTGAGGCCTTGTTTAGCATATGTTTGTGTTTTGGTTTGTAGTCAGACTGGTTTTATTTCTAAAGTAGGAATTTATAAAACACCACATTGACTGACTGAAGTGTAGAAACTGTTGAATTGTAGGAAATGCAGCAGCCCATTTGTGCATAATAAGCTCCTAGCAATAACTCTCCTTCTCTAAAATAGAGCCATGAAATCTTCTAGGTTCAGCTGAGAGATGAGACGGATGCTCGCTAAGCACTCCCTCAGTGCTGCACTGGGGCATTAACATTTTAGCCTGAATTTCTGAAGTAGGATTGAACCCACAACCTCTGTGACTTGGGAGATGAGAGTGCCACCCACAGAACCATAGGTGACATGAGACAAGAACAGACAGAGGTCTCCTCGGCATTCTCACCAATATTGATCTCTTCGTCAACATCCTGTTAAGAGAATACATGGTCATTTACCTCTCTGTAATTTGGGACACCTTCCTGTGTTCAAATTGGCTATCTTATTTCCAGCACAGATTACACTTCAAAAAAGTACTTAATTGGCAGTAAAGCACTTTAAAAGGTTCAAAGGTGAAGAATAGCTCTATACAATTGCAAGTTCTTCCTTTTTTTCATTTGGACAGCATCAATAATGAGTAAGTTGTATGATTCTGCCTGCTATGTGTTTCAACCATGTCTAATATTGCCAGCACCACTCCTAGCCTCCATGCCATCCATGTGCTTATTCAAGAAGAGTTGAGATGATTGGGTTTTTTTTGTCATTCTCAGTGTGTGAGTGTCTCTGGCCAGGCAGCATTTATTGCACATCCCTAATTGCCCAGAGGACAATTAAGAGTCAACAACATTGCTGTGGGTCTGGAGTCACATGTAGACCAGACCAGGTAAGGGTGGCAGTTTCCTTCCCTAAAGGACATGAGTGAACCATTTGGGTTTTCCCAACAATGAACAATGGTTTCATGTTCATGATTATAATCTTTGATGGGGAGGAAAAGTAGTGACGATGGATAGTAGAGTAGGAGATTGGGAATAGATAGGAAGCTCTTGTAAAGGGAAAGACCAGCACAGACTTGGTGGATGGATATTCCATGTTGACAGTTCTGACCAAAGGCTAGTAACTGAGTTGCTCTGCAAGGTGAAAAGGGAAGAGCGTTGAATAGATAAAATGTTTCCTTTAAAAAGAAGCCCACAGCTCTTGCTTAAGGGGCCTGCCAAATGTAAGAAGTTGTTGATGTGACGCTGTCAAATTCCTTGTTGGAAACATGTGCTGACTGTATTCCTGGGGAGCGATACTTGAAACCAAACAATTACATCAGCCCAATTCGAATGCATTTGCTTTAGAGCTGCCTGCTAACTAGAAGCAGAAAAGCAGGCTTTGTGTATCCCCTTGAATATCAGAGTAGGTAAATTCTCACCCGTTACACACAACACTTTAATTGAAAACAGCTGCACAGCTGAGTACTAGCATCAGTTCCATATATTTGAAAATACAATACTGGATCTGGTTAAAAGAAAGCGTGTTATACACTAATAATGATCACTGCAGCTCTCCTGATACCTCAGATGACCATAAACGGCCCCACATTGCAATGTTGCTCTATGCCAGAGTTGGACGAGAGGCTGCCGTAATTGGTTTCTCTTGCGGCTGAGTCAGACAGTGTGACATGTGGCCAGAAAGTGGTCAAGATTAGGGCTCCTGATTCACCGACTGCTCTGCCTGTGGGTACATTAGCCTAGGATACAGCTTGCTGGCCCTGGGGTCCCCCTTACGCCCTTCACCCACCCCCTGCATTTGAAGAGATGAAAGATTAGGAATCACACGGCAAGTAACTCACCTCCTGTCTCCCTCAGAGCCTTTCTACCATCTACAAGGCACAAGTTAGAAGTGTGGTGGAATACTCCCCACTTGCCTGGATGGGTACAACACTGAAGAAGCTTGATACCATCCAGGAGAAAGCAACCCACTTGTTTGGCACAACATCCACAAACATTCACTCCCTCCACTATCAAAGCTCAGGAGCAACAGTGTGTACCGTCTCCAAGATGCACTGCAGATCCATACCAAGCCTCCTTAGATGGCACATCTCAAGTCCATGACCACTAGCATTGAGAAAGATAAAGGTAGCGGATGCATGGGAACACTACCAGTTGCAAGTTCCCATCCAAACCACACATCACCCAAACCTTGACATAGATCACTGCTTCTTCAGTGTCTCTGAGTCAAATCTTGGAACTGTCACCCAACAGAATTGTAGGTCTGCCTACAGCATACAGACTGCAGCAGTTCAAGAAGGCAGCTCACCATCACCTTCTCAAGGGCAATAAATGCTGGCTCGCCCAGTGACACCCACATCCCATGACTGAATTAATAAGTGAGCCAACCACTGCCCTTCATCAAGGCTCCTTTGTACCACCTGGGCCAAATGCTAAAGGATCCCTGCAGCTCAAGAAAGGAGCATCAAGGAAGGAAGGGACAACATATTGGATGGGAAGAAAGGATCACCACCAGAATGAAGCTGTTTATCATCTGGACAGTTACACAAGAATAAAGAACCTACTCTGCTGCGGTTTCCTTTTTATTCACTGTTCCAACAACTATCCATTAAAAGAGCAAAGGAACTTGACCATCCCAAAGTTTTTACAGCATTGAAGTGCTTTGATGTGTTGTAATGTCAGAAATGCAGCCAAAGAGGGCATTTCTCTCTCTCTACCCGTTATTTAAATATTGCCACCCCACAAATGTTTATTAAGAACACATATTTGCATTTAAGCAGATAGCCTTGTTGGTGAGCAAGTTGGGTGAGGGACAATTAATCAAATGAAGATCTCTACATCCACCATCACCTTCCTCCCTCATTCCCTTTACCCTCCCTTATTGCTCCCGCTGCAAATGTAGGTATGTTAGGGAATCGTAACCCATGACCACTGGGTACCACACAGCAAATCTAGCTGTGGCTGCAGCTTCAGGGACCACATCACTGAGCACAAAAGTACATCAACCTCTCCTCCACAGCCCTCCAATGCTGTGAACCCCAAATTAAAGGCCAGAATGCTGTCAAAAACAGGAACCGTGTTTTTGCCATCTGCAGCATTACCTACAGTGAGGAACTGGAGATGGAGCAGGTCTCAGAGCCAGAAATCACTGCTACTCCTGGGATCCCTCAGCAGGAAACATAAATCTGCCTGGAGGCAGATGCTAATGAATTGAACGTACCTCCATGTGAGAACTGGCCAAACTGAAGCCACATCTGTTTGGCAGATGTTCTCTCTCAGCAGCACCGCACGCTGGAAATGAGATGTCTTACTCTGAAATCACTAAGCAAACGCACACTCACAGTGGTAAAGAATCCTATCAGCTATCTGCCATGAACGATGGCAGATAAGGATTTCTCTACAGGAAGCTGCAACTTCAACACACAAGACAAGTTTTATGGAGGAAAGAGATCTTGTGACATGAGGACAATTCCAGCCTCTTTAATTTTAGATTAAAGCTGCTGCTCCCATTTTCCTCAGCTGGTTCAGTCATAACCATTCACACCCCTGCTGAATCACAGAATTGTCACAGAAAGAGGCCATTCCTCCCATTGTGCCTGCACTGGTTCTGTTAACTCTTGTCTGTCTCCTGAGTTTTCCCTATGTCTCCATAAGACCAAAAGATATAGGAGCAGCATTAGGCCAGTTGGCCCTTCAAGCCTGCCTTGCCCTTCGATCATGGCTGATAAGCTTCTCAAAACCAATTCTCCTGCCTTCTCCTTGTAACCCTTGATCTACTTACTAATCAAGAACCTATCTGTCTCTGTTTTAAAGACACTCAATGACTTGGCCTCCAAAGCCTTCTGCAGCAATGAATTCCACAGAGTCACCGCCCTCTGGCTGAGGAAGTTCCTCCTCATCCCAGTTCAAAAGGTTTGTTCCTTCGCTCTGAGGCTGTGCCCTCGGGTCCTCGTCTCTCCTACTTGTGGCGATATCTTCTTTATGTTCACTCTGGCCAGGCCTTTCAATATTCTGTAAGCTTCCATGAGATCCCCCTTCATCTTTCTAAACTCCATTGAGTACAGACCCAGAGTCCTCAATTGCTCCCCATATGACAGGCCCTTCATCCCCAGAATCATTCTTGTAAACTTACTCTGAACCCCCTCCAATGCAAACACATCCATCTTTAGATTATGGGCCCAAAACTACTCACAATATTCCAAATACAATCTGACCAGAGCCTTATACAACCTCAGCAATGCATCTCTACTCTTGTATTCTAGTCCTTGTGAAATGAATGCTAACATTGCATTTGCCTTTGTAACTGCCACTGAACTTGCATGTTAACTTAAAGAGAATCTTGAACTATGACCCCAAGTCCCTTCTTGCTTCAGATTTCCGAGGCCTTTCCCCGTTTAGAAAATAATCTATTCTTCCTAGCCTGTCCAAGTCCTTCTGCAGCCTCCCTATTTCCTCAACACGACCTGTCCCTTCATCTATCACTGTGATATCTGCAAACTAAGCAACAGTGCCCTCAGTTCCTTTGCTCAGATTGTTAATGTACAATGTGAGTAGTTGTGGTCCCAACACTGACCCCTGCAGAATTCCACTAGTTACTGGCTGCCATCCTGACAAAGACCCATTTATCCCTACTCTCCGCCTTCTATCAGTCCGCCAATCCTTTGTCCATGCCAGGATCTTGCCCATAACACCATGGGCTCTTATCTTATTTAGCAGCCTCCTGTGCGGTACCTTGTCAAAGGCCTTCCGGAATCCAAATAGATCATGTCCACTGACTCTTCTTTGTCTAAATTGCTCATTAGCTCCTCAAAGAATTCTAACAGATTTGTCAGGCATGATGTCCTCTTGATGAAGCTGTTCTGACTCTGCCCTCTTTACCATACACTTCCAGGCACTTAGCAATCTCATCTGTATGAATGGACTCTAAATTCTAACCAATGACCCAAGTCAGGCTAATTGGCCTATAGTTTCCTGTCTCTACCTCCTTCCCTTCTTAAACAGGGGTGTTACATTAGCCATTTTCCACTCCCTAACTCCAGTGATTCCTGAAAGATCATCACCATCACCTCTACAATCTCCTCAGCTATCTCCTTCAGGGATCTGCAGTGTAGTCCATCTGGTCTGGGTGATTTACCTGTGCGGAGGGAGAAGATGAAAAATCAGACTAAGCTATCTAGTAATACAAGAGAAGATTGCAAGAGTTTTTTCTAGATATCTGAAAGGTTAAGGGAGAGGCAAGAATGGATATTGGACTGCTGGAAATGATTGCTTGATTGATTTATTGTCACATATACTGAGGTACTGTGAAAAGCATTGTTTATCAGTCTAATAACGGCCAGGAAGAAGCTGTTCCTGAACCTGCTCCTGTGTGTGTTCAGGTTTCTGTATCTTCTGCCAGACAGAAGAGGTTGTAGGAGATCATTACCAGGGTGCAATTGGATCTTTGAAGATGTTGTCAGCCTTTCCGCAGCAGCGAGCTGTGTAAATAGAGTCCTTGGATGGAAGGCTGGCTTCCATGATGGTCTGGGCTGTGCACACCACCTTCTGTAGTTTCTTACGGTCCTGGGCAGAGCAGTTGCTATACCAGGCCGTTATGCACCCTGACAGTATGCTTTCAATGGTGCATCTGTAGAAGTTGGTGAGGGACCTTATGTCACATGCCAAATTTCCTGAGCCGCCAGAATAAGAGGCGTTGTTGTGCCTTCTTGACTGTCGTATCTACATGGGAAGACCAGGACAGGCTGTCGGTTATCGTCACTCCGAGGAACTTGATGCTCTTCACCCTCTCAGTCCCAGTTCCGATGATGTAGATGGGGGCCATGTTCTCCTCCTTTCTTTCTGAAGTCAATGATCAGTTCTTTAGGTCTGTTGACATTGAGAGACAGATTGTTTTTATTGCACCATGTCACCAAGCCCTCGATCTCCCTTCTGTAGATTGACTCGTTATTGATAGGTATCTGTCCCACTACGGTGGTGACATCAGCAAACTTGTAGATGGTGTTTGTTCGAAATTTGGCAACACAGTCATTGGGGGCTGAGGACGCATCCATAGGGGGCTCCAGTGTGGAGTGTTATTGTGGAGGAGGTGCAGTTACCTATTTTCACGGATTGTGGCCTGTGGGTCAGAAAGCTGAGGATCCAGTTGCAGGGGGAGGAGCCAAGACCAAGGTCACGCAGTTTTGAGATCAGTCTGGAGGGGATAATGGTGTTGAAGGCGAAGCTGTAGTCAATGAGCAGGAGTCTGACGGAGGTGTCTTTGATGTGAAGATGTTCCAGGGATGAGAGCAGGCCTAGGGATATGGCATCCTCTGTGGATCTGTTAGATCGGTAGGCAAATTGGAGGGGATTCAGGCAGGTTGGGAGACTGGAGGAGATGTGGGCCTTGACCAGCCTCTCAAAGCACTTAATGATTATTGAGGTCATTAAGGCATGTTGCATGTGCTTTCTTAGGTACGGGGATAATGGTGGTCATCTTGAAGCAGGTGGGGACTGTGGCTTGTAGAAGGGAGAGGTTGAAGATGTCGGTGAATACCTCCGCCAGTTAGTCCACACAGGATCTGAGTCCTCGGCCGGGGATACTGTCTGGGCCTGTCACTTTCCTTGGGTTCACTCCCAGGAAGATGGATCTGACACCTGCAGCGGTGACAGAGGGAACAGTTGTGTCTGGGACTGTCGGGGAAGGTGTCACCATGCCGCTGGCATTCTGCTTAAACCGAGCAAAGAAAGCATTGAGCGCGTCAGGGAGGGATATGCCTTTGTCTGCTATCTTGCTCTGCTTCATTTTGTACCCTGTAATATTGTTTAAGCCTTGCCAAAGGCGGCGGGAGTCTGTTTGGCGGGTCTAGGCCTCTAACTTGGTCCAGTACTGCCTCTTGGCCTCCCTGACGGCTTTATGGAGGTCATATCTGGATTTCTTATATTGGTCCAGCTGGAGAAGTCATAATGTGGAACAAAGAAATGGGGGAGGAACTGAATAGGTACTTTGCATCAGTTTTCACAGTGAAAGAACCCAGCAGCATACCAGAACTTCAAGAGAGTCAGGGGCAGAGGTGAGTGTAATGGCCATCACTAAGGAGAAAACCCTGGGGAAGCTGAAAGGTCTGCATGTCGATAAATTAGCCGGACCAGATGGAAATGGCTGGTATCAGACGGGTGGATGGGGCAGCATGGGGGAATGGGGCACATGTAGATTACATCATCGTTGACCCGACTGTGAATGTATCTGGTTCCAACCAGTGTTCACTTCACCACTTGACGCAATGTTCACAGAATACGGATGATATGACCACCCTGCTCCATAAATAGAAGATGGGGGCTGACCTAAAGTATGATTGTGGCCATGAATCTGTAACCATGGAATATGCTCCATCATCCTGAACCCTCACGCTGTTGAAGATGTCACCTCATTTCTCCATTCGCTACCTCAGGTGGCCAATGATATAGAGAGTCTTTATACAGTAATACAGCATTGAATCAGGCCCTTCAGCCCAAACTGGTCCATGCTGACCATGGTGCCCACTCAGCTAGTTCCAGTTGCCTGCATTTGGTCCATATCCTTCTAACCTTTTCCCATCCATGTACCTATCCAAATGTTTTTTAAAAGATGCTGTTGTTCCTGGCTCAACCACTTTCTCCAGCAGCCCATTCCATATACGCACCACCCTCTGTGTGAAAAAGTTGCCCTTCAGTACCTATTTAAATCTTTTCCCTCTCACCTTAAACCTATGCCCTCTAGTTTTCAATTCCTCACCCCTGGGAAAAAGACTATACACATTCATCCTATCTATGCCCCTCATGATTTTATACACTTCAATATCCCATTGCCACCTTCACCAGTCGCACAATATGTAACAATATCCAAAGGCAGACTATCTCAGGTAGAGTAGGCGATGCCATGTTTAATGACAGTAGTGTAAAGCCACCCGGCCCCAGAGGGCAGCTCTCTCATTAAAGAGAAACAACTGGTGGTGAAGGCTGGACTTCCACGGTGACCTCAGGCAGGGTAGGAACTCAGCCCGTGCTGTATAGCGTCTACTCTACTTCACAAACCAGCTGTCCACCCAACTGAGCTAACCAGGCCCCATTACCAGCTTTAATAACTGATCAGCATTAAGTTAGGCAATCTCAATCACAGCACTTCTTGGGTTATTTGTAATCAACCTGTTCAAAGATATTATTGCACACCTCTGCAGCAAGTAGGACTTGAATCCTGGCTCAGAGATAGGGACACTACCATTGCACCACAAGAGCCCCAAACAGTTGAAAGGCAGATTTTAAGTTTACATGCCTTCAGTCAAGATACTGTACAAAGGCAATGGTTAGAACATTAGCAAGCTTAAGGGTCTTGACAGGATAAACGCTAACAGAATGTTTTCCATCATAGAAGAGTCAATGACCAAAAGGGCACAGTCTTGGAATTAAGGGACCACCAATTTAAGCCTGAGATGAGGAAAAATTTCTTCTCTGAGGATTGTGAGTTTTGGGGGGCAGAGTGCTTGAGTATATTTAAGACTGAGATATATTCTTGATCAGTCAGTGAATTGAGGGTTACAGGAAAACTGGTCATGAGGAGTGTCAGATCAGCCATGATCCTAAAGTATGATGGAGCAGACCTGAGGGGCCGAATGGCCTACTCCTGTTTCCAATTCTTATGGTCTTATTAGGACTCCCCTGGACTAGGGATGTGGAAAGGTATCTCTGACCAATATCATGCATGATCAAGCTCAAGTGAGGTTCTCCAGAGTCAAATCATTCATTGATAATTCATCAAAATTGCCAGTTGGTGGAATTCTTACTCCTGTGACAAAATCAGTACCATTGAGAGGGGAGGAGAAGAAGGATGAAGAATAAATTATAAAAAAAAACTTGCATTTATGTAGCACCTGTTTACAACTTCAGTACATCTCAAAGTATTTTAAAGCCAATGAAGCACTTTTAAAGCATTGTTGCAGTGCAGAAATATGAGGAGGAAATGAGATTGAATTCCAATGAAAAAGCAGCTCAATTGCTTTAATATTTTAATTATTAAAGCAGCACAGGTCCTTGTCCTTGCTTTAAGTACAATTGCCGAGAGGCACGGTTGACATCAAACCCTTTCTCCAATCCAGGCTGAATTTTCACACTGCTTTAATGCTACAGTAAAGCAGCCTTTTGGTGCTAAAGTTCCTCCAGAATGGATCGTGGACTGGGATTTCTCTAACAGGGACCTTGGCAACTCACAGCAGGCAGCAGCTGGAGGTCTCCTAGCAGTTTCACTAAATTGAAAGCAGCTGGAGGGACTCTCAGTTACACTGAGCTGGTCTCTTTTGATAAATTCAAATATTACTGGCTCTTTCGACAGGCTGCTGAGTGTAAGCACTTCAGGAAGTTGAAGATGAGCATGATCTGAACGAGGCCACTTCACAGCTGTGCGAAAGCTTCAATCTTTATTCTCCACTGAGTGAACATAGAACATAGAACATTACAGCACAGTACAGGCCCTTCGGCCCTCGATGTTGCGCCGACCTGTGAAACCAATCTGAAGCCCATCGAACCTAAACTATTCCATTATCATCCATATGTTTATCCAATGACCATTTAAATGCCCTTAAAGTTGGCGAGTCTACTACATTTGCAGGCAGGGCATTCCACGCCCTTACTACTCTCCGAGTAAAGAACCTACCTCTGACATCTGTCCTATATCTATCACCCCTCAATTTAAAGCTATGTCCCCTCGTGCTAGCCATCACCATCCGAGGAAAAAGGCTCCCACTGTCCACCCTATCTAATCTTCTGATCATCTTGTCTCTATTAAGTCACCTCTTAACCTTCTTCTCTCTAAAGAAAACAGCCTCAAGTCCCTCAGCCTTTCCTCATAAGACCTTCCCTCCATACCAGGCAACATCCTGGTAAATCTCCTCTGCACTCTTTCCAATGCTTCCACATCCTTCCTATAATGTGGTGACCAGAACTGTACACAATACTCCAAGTGCGGCCGCACCAGAGTTTTGTACAGCTGCAACATGACCTCATGGCTCCGAAACTCAATCCCTCTATCAATAAAACCTAACACACCGTACGCCTTCTTAACAACGCTATCAACCTGGGTGGCAACTTTCAGTGATCTATGCACATGGACATCGAGATCTCTCTGCTCATCCACACTACCAAGAATCTTACCATTAGCCCAGTACTCTGTATTCCTGTCACTCCTTCCAAAGTGAATCACCTCACACTTTTCCGCATTAAACTCCATTTGCCACCTCTCAGCCCAGCTCTGCAGCTTATCTATGTCCCTCTGTAACCTGCAACATCCTTCCGCACTATCCACAACTCCACCGACTTTGGTGTCATCCGCAAATTTACTAACCCATCCTTCTACGCCCTCATCCAGGTCATTTATAAAAATGACAAATAGCAGTGGCCCCAAAACAGATCCTTGAGGTACACCACTAGTAACTGAACTCCAGGATGAACATTTCCCATCAACCACCACTCTCTGTCTTCTTACAGCTAGCCAATTTCTGATCCAAACCGCTAAATCACCCTCAATCCCATGCCTCCGTATTTTCTGCAATAGCCTACCATGGGGAACCTTATCAAATGCTTTACTGAAATCCATATACACCACATCAACCGCTTTACCCTCATCCACCTGTTTGGTCACCTTCTCAAAGAACTCAATAAGGTTTGTGAGGCACGAACTACCCTTCACAAAACCGTGTTGACTATCCCTAATCAAATTATTCCTTTCTAGATGATTATAAATCCTATCTCTTATAATCCTTTCCAACAATTTACCCACAACCGAAGTAAGGCTCACTGGTCTATAATTACCAGGGTTCTCTCTACTCCCCTTCTTGAACAAGGGGACAACATTTGCTAGTCTCCAGTCTTCTGGCACTATTCCTGTAGACAATGACAACATAAAGATCAAAGCCAAAGGCTCTGCAATCTCCTCTCTAGCTTCCCAGAGAATCCTAGGATAAATCCCATCCGGCCCAGGGGACTTATCTATTTTCACACCTTCCAGAATTGCTAACACCTCCTCCTTATGAACCTCAATCCTGTCTAGTCTAATAGCCTGTATCTCAGTATTCTCCTTGACAACATTGTCTTTTTCCTGTGTGAATACTGACGAAAAATATTCATTTAGCGCCTCTCCTATCTCTTCAGACTCCATGCACAACTTCCCACTACTGTCCTTGACTGGCCCTAATCTTACTCTAGTCATTCTTTTATTCCTGACATACCTATAGAAAGCTTTAGGGTTTTCCTTGATCCTACCTGCTAAAGACTTCTCATGTCCCCTCCTGGCTCTTCTTAGCTCTCTCTTTAGGTCCTTCCTGGCTAACTTGTAACTCTCAAGCGCCCTAACTGAGCCTTCACGCCTCATCTCTACATAAGCCTCCGTCTTCCTCTTGACAAGAGATTCAACTTCTTTAGTAAACCACGGTTCCCTCGCTCGACCACTTCCTCCCTGCCTGACAGGTACATACTTCTCAAGGACACGCAGTAGCTGTTCCTTGAACAAGCTCCACATTTCAATTGTGCCCAGCCCCTGCAGTTTCCTCCTCCATCCTATGCATCCTAAATCTTGCCTCATCACCTCATAATTGCCTTTCCCCCAGCTATAACTCTTGTCCTGCGGTATATACCTATCCCTTTCCATCGCTAAGGTAAACATAACCGAATTGTGGTCACTATCACCAAAGTGCTCACCTACCTCCAAATCTAACACCTGACCTGGTTCATTACCCAGTACCAAATCCAATGTGGCCTCGCCTCTTGTTGGCCTATCTACATACTGTGTCAGGAAACCCTCCTGCACACATTGGACAAAAACTGACCCATCTAAAGTACTCGAACTATAGCGTTTCCAGTCAATATTTGGAAAGTTAAAGTCCCCCATAACAACTACCCTGTTACTTTCGCTCCTATCCAGAATCATCTTTGCAATCCTTTCCTCTACATCTCTGGAACTTTTCGGAGGCCTATAGAAAACTCCCATCAGGGTGACCTCTCCTTTCCTGTTTCTAACCTCAGCCCATACTACCTCAGTAGACGAGTCCTCATCAAACGTCCTTTCTGCCACCGTAATACTGTCCTTGACTAACAATGCCACACCTCCCCCTCTTTTACCACCTTCCCTGATCTTACTGAAACTGAGTGATGGTCGTTTGAGCAATGGCTCTCAGTAGTATCTGTAGCTGGAGTGATTGGAATGAGAGCCAGGTGGATCTCATTGACTATGAGATCCTTGATTGGTATTGTTAACCTGGGCCAATCAGGAAGCCCTGGCTGACAGATTCATGATAGTCTCCTCAGTCTAGGGATTGGCTCTGAGCAGGCTGGTCAGAGCCCACATGCTCTGCAAAAAAAAAGAAACAAACAGTGGTGGCACGGCGGCTCAGTGGTTAGCACTGCTGCCTCACAGCGCCAGGGACTCAGGTTCGATTCCAGCCTTGGGTGACTGTGTAGAGCTTGCACATTCCCCCTGTGACTGTGTGCGTTTCTTCCAGGTGCTCCGGTTTCCACTCAGAATCTGAAGATGTGCAAGCTACATGGATTATCCATGGGAAAAGCAGGGTTACAGGGATTGGGTATGGGTGGGCTGCTACAAAGGGTCAGTGTGGTATTGATGGGCTGAATGGCCTGCTTCCACACTGTAGGGATTCTATGATAGATTGGAGATTCAGACAGCCTAAGGACTGGCTTTTGCTGGCTGGTCAGAGCCCAGATACTGTGCCCATGTAAGTAAACAGTGACTTGGTTACAGGGTACCGGTCTCTGTGCAGTTTTTCCAGTCGGATAATTGTGATCGGTGCAAATCATGACAACGCTGTTGTCTATGGCATCAGGAAGAGAGAAGAGGCAAACCTAGGAGGAGCAAATGAAAACAGAGCTCTTAGATACTGCACTAGAGAGCTCAGTTTGAGAAAATACTCTGTACAGATGGAATTGAAGGGGTGTTCCAGCGCTTTGTGATCTCAGAGACAGTGTATGTGTAGATACCCAACGAGCGACTGGAAGATGGCAGTACTGTTTTAAAGCACAGGATAAAGCATTACCCTCAGAAAATGCACGTGGAGGGAGAAGCACAGTGACCTTCTCTGATCTGCCAGGGTTAGTGCCACTATGTTCTCTCTGCAACCTCCTCCTCACTCTATCTCTGCTACTTGACCCACCTCTTACCAAGGCTCATGCCCCAGAAATATTGCCTGCAACATCTTCCTTCACTCGCTCTCACCCACCTACACTACAAATCCTGCCCAGCTTCTGTACTGCTTGTTCATCGCTCCCACCCACCACTTCAGCGTATCTCACCTCCTACCCGCCAACTGCAGCAGCGCCACAACTGGGTCATTCACCTTTATCTGCCTTAATACCTGCCTGTGTCTCATTCCAGGAGGAAAGCAGCTCACAGTAAGACAGAAGGAGCCAAGACGGGTGGCCAACATTTGGCTCCTCCCCCTTTACAAAGACTCAAACCCTGACCACTCCAGGGTGGCTAACTGACCATATCCATACCACTGAGCTACTACTGGAGGTTGCCCTGGAATTACTGAGCCAGGACTGAAGGCTGTCTCCCTTGGCTTGACTGAAGAGAGAAACAACCAGGACAAGCTCCCTGGCTGTGTATCTGTGCGAAGCAACAAAGCAGTGTGGAAGGACTGTGAGTCTAGTGTCTCTGACCAAGGGGTCATTGTGTTAAATGGCAGGGCACTGCTGCCTCACAGCACCAGGGATCCAGGTCCGATTCCAGCTTTGGGTGACTGTCTGTGTGGAGTTTGCACATTCTCCCCGTGTCTGCGTGGGTTTCCTCCGGGTGCTCCAGTTTCCTCCCACACTCCAAAGATGTGCAGGTTAAGTGGATTGGCCAGGCTAAATTGCCCAAAATGTCCAGGGATGTGCAGGCTAGGTGGGTTAGCCTTGAGAAATGTGGGGTTTCAGGGTTATGGGTAGGGGTGTGTGTCTGGGTGGCTCTTTGGAGGGTTGGTGCAGACTTGATGGGCCAAATGGCCTCTATCAACCCTGTAGGGACTCTCTGATTCTGTAAATGAAAGGCAGAGATGGTGAGAGCGTGGGCTCAAAGAGATAAGAAGCAAACCGCCCTGAGATGCAACTGGTGGGGAGCTGGTGCCCTATTCCTGTTCATAAAGTGGCCTTGCAGCAGCATTGCAACGTGTCCTGTGGCCCATATGGCAGTGCAGGGGTTTCCTGTAGGTGGATCAGAGAGGTGCCAAGAGGAGGTGGGGAGGCTGGATGCCAACCTTGTGCATGCGGTGTGTGCGTGTGGCCAGTGCCCATGGAGCATGTCCTGAGATGTTGGTATCCTGGTCTCCAAGATGGTGGCCAGGAGGAGCTAAAGTTGTCAGGTGCCTGTCAGGTGTAAAACAGGAAGTTGTATATTAATGAGATGCGATTTACAGTTAATAAGGCCAGTGACAAGCAATAAACCCTGTTAATTAGCATCTCTGCCGAGTGAGAATCTCATCTCGAAGGTCGGAACTCTGTTGGAAAATGCAATGAGGTCACCCTGACTCTGAGAAAGGCTTCACCTGATTTCTCACTCAATACTTCAAGGTTTCTTGAAATAGACCATGTCATTCAGGGCCCTATAAAATTCGTCCCATGTTCCTGTTTTGTCTTATTCAAAAAACATTTCTTCTTTCCATTAAAGGTACGCTAGCAGACTCTTGTGAACCTGTTTGATAACAGACTTCCACAGTTGAGAAAGATAAAAGGGGCAAAGGTTTAAAGTGAGAGGGATTTAAGTTTAAAAGAGATGTACGAGTCAAGTTGTTTTACAGGGCGGGTGGTAGGTGCCTGGAACCTGCTGCCGGGGGACGTGGTAGAAGCAGGTAAGCTAGCGACTTTTAAGAGACATTAAGACAGACAGATGAATGGGCAGGTAGAAACAGGCAGATGGGATTAGTTTAGAATGGCATCATGGTGGGACCAAGGGTCTGTTCCTGTTGCTGTACTATCCTATGTTCCATTGGCCATTCTCCAGTAGGATTCATGCAGACAATATTATAGCCAATGGAAACTGAGGTTTTATGCTTAAACTGGACCAGGAGTAAATGAATGGGGATGTAGAGCCCCTTGTGAGAACATTATGTTATGGAACTACAGCTGGAATACTGTGTACAGTTTTAGTTTCCTTATGTAAAGAAAGAAGTAAATATATCAGAAGCAGTTCAGAGACTAATACCTGGAACGGGAGTTCCAGAACCTTCAAGGAAAGATGGACAGACTAGAATTGTACCTGCTGGATGTTAGAAAACTGAGAAGCAAATTTGTCGAAACATGTAAGATCATGAGGGACATTGACAGGGTCAATATGGAGAGAATGTTTCCTCTTGTGGACAAACCTAGGACCAGGGGTCACATTTTAAAAATAAGGGGTCACTGTATAAAACAGAGATGAGGAGAATTTTTTTTTCTCTCACAGAGGATCTAGAAACTTTGGAACTCTGTTCTAAACAAGTGGTGGAAGCACAGTCCCTGAGTATTTATTGAGGCAGACATAGATAAATTCTTGTTAAACAAGGTTGTCGGGGGTGGGTGAGAATATGGACTAATCAGATCACCCATGATCTTATCGAATGGCAGAGCAACTTTTAGGGGCCAAGTCCCTAAGCTTAATCCATAGGTTCATGTGCTTTGTAAGTTCTGTATATCTCAGATTTATTTTGTGAATCCCTCCCCACATCTCTCCAGCACTACCCCCCAGTTGAGACACTCCTTCAACTTCATCTTCAATCAGCTGGTATTAATATCCCTGCAAAGTGCTACATAAATGCAAGCTATTGGTCAAGAGCAACCCTCTGGAGGAGGCATGTACACGACACACACATCCCAAGAATTTTGTTCTGTTATGTTCACTGAGCTGTCATTGCTACCTTATTTCAGGATTCTCTCAGATTATAGAGTGCCATCCGGGCACAATTACAATAACTACCGGCAGGTTGGGGTCAGTGGGGACAGTTCTCAGAATCACACAAGTGTTACAGCACAGAAAGAGGCCATTCATCCCATTGTGCCTCCAAACTTGCACCTCACTCAGTGCCATTCTCCTGCCTTCTCACTGTCATCCTGCACATTCCTCCTTTTCAAATAACTCTCCCATTCCCTTCTGAAAGCCTTCAAAGGCCCTGCTTCCCTCACACTCTCAGGCAGTGCATTGTCCCACATCCTGCATGAGAAAGTCTTTCATCCTATCACTTTTGCTTCTTTTACAATTACTTTACATCCGCGTCCTCTCTTTCTCAATCTTTTCACAAGCTGCAATATTTTCATAGAATCCCTACAGTGTGAAAAGAGGCCATTTGGCCCATTGAGTCTGCACCCACCCTCCGAAGAACGTCCCACCCAAACCCAGCCACCCACCCTATCCCAATAGCCCCACATTTACCACGGCTAACCCACCTAAGCCTCCACATCCTGGAGCTAAACAGGATAAAAGTAGGAAGGATGCTCCCAATGACAGGGGAGTCCAGAGCCAGGGGTCACAGTCTAAGGATATATGGGTAGGTCATTTTGGACTGAAATGAGGGGAAACCTCTTCAGTCAGCAAGTGGGGAATCTGTGGAATTCTCTGCCACAGAAAGCGGTTGAGGTCAAAGCATTGATTGTTTTCAAGAAGCATAAAAGATATAGTTCTTAGGGCTGAGGGGATCAAAGGAGATGGGGAGAAAGAGGGAATAGGGGACTGAGTTAGATAATCAACCATGCAAAGCAGGCCCAAACAGCCAAATAGCCTACTCCTGTCCCCACTTGCGATGGTTCTATGATAAGCTTCAAAAATACTTCTTCTGCTATTAAGTACTATAGGATGCCCTATGGTGTCGAAAGGTGCTATATAAATGCAAGTCTTTCTTCCTTTATAACGAATAACTTGCGTTGTTATTTGCTTGAGGCTGACACCTACAGGAAGATCTCCAATGCTACATTTGATGTGGTCTTTTAAACAGTCAGATGAAAACCCCTTAAGGTTCACTGTGAAATTCTAACACAAACGGTTGCTGTCAGGACAAAAAAGGTCAACAAGAACATTTTTCAAGTTTATTTCAGCATTTAAAGCTGATGACAGTTCAGCAAAATGCTGTCATTTTCCACATAAAGCACCTTCCCACATATTATTACATTTTCCACTTGTAAATCACAACACTGCATTTAAAATTCCCTCACAGTTTCACTCCTCCCTATCTTTTTAACTTCTCCCCCCAGTTCAACAAACCCTTGATTCCTCAGACTCCAGTTTCTTGCTATCTGCAGCCTCTCCTCTCACTACACTCCCCCACCCTCCAACACTCCCACAATGCTCATGCCTCTCACTCACCTCAGACGCTGGTTCAGGGATCAGAGAAGGTTCGCTTGGTTGGTTCCTGGGGTGAAGGGATGGGTAAATGGGAAGGAATTGACCAGGGAGGGCCTACATTTACAAGGGCGTAGAAGAGTAAGGAGTGATCTGATTGGAACATGTAAGATTCTGAGGGGGCATGACAGGGGCAAATGCTGAGGGGTTGTTTGTTTTAATGGGGTCTTCTCAAACGAGGGGCACAGTATCAAAAGCAGACGTCTCCAATTTAAGATGCAAATGAGGAGGAATTTCTTCTATCCAAGGATTTCTCTTCCCCAGAGAGCAGTGGACACTGGATCATTGAATATATACAAGGCTGAGTGAGACAGATTTTGATTGACAAGGGAGCTGAGGTTTAGAGCAGATCGACCTTGACCTTATTAAATTACAGAGAAAACATGAGGGAGTGAATGGCCTACTGCTTCTGCTATGTCATATGCAGCTGCCTAATATAAGTTCAGAAGTACTGTAGAATTTTCCCCTTCATTAGCTCCTCCACCTTCTTCAAAACGCAACTCCTCCATCAGGTCTCAAGTCTCCCTACAGTAATACCTACCTCCCTTCTTCCTTAATCCTCTCTGACATGTTTTAGAATGACCTATTCCTGTGATAAGTGTATATATACATGCAGCTAGCTGTTGGAAGGGATCCACTTAAATAACAAATTTCACAGCATGGGGTGATTGGAAAAGGCAGGAAAGTGGAGTTGAAGATTGTCAGATCAGCCATGATCTTATCGAATAATGGAGCAGACTCAATGGGCTGAATGACCCACTCATGCATTTATGTCTGCTGGTCTAACGAAACAATGTATTGTGGAACAATCTTAGTATATCGTTTCAAACACACAAACTCAAAACCAGCAAACCATTGGTAAAATCTTCAAATGCAGCATTCATTAGTGTTAAAAATGACCTGTCACAATGCATTGACTGGCACCAAATTAATACATCTTTTTGAACAGTTTTCAGAGATATATTTGTGGGAATGCTTGCAGATGATGGCAAACCCAGTACAACAACCCCTCCCTCTGCCCATCTCTCTCATCTGATCCAATCATCACAGTGGCAGTGCTAACATGGGAAACCAGTGATAAGCAGTGCTCAACACTTTTTTAATCAGCTCAGCAGCAATCAGAAATAACGTTAGTGAGTAAAAAGAGGTGTAGTGAATGACACATGGGTATGGCATTGAGCTTTCCAACTCTATGTTGTTGCAATGAAAGAAAGATTATGGCTTTCACAACTTCAGAGCATCCCAAGGTTCATTATAACCAATGAAGTGTTTTGTTGCTATTGTAATGAAGGAACAGAGCAAGCTCCCAGAGCAACATAATTCATGAGTTAATGAAACTAAGTTTGGAGTGTGAACAGTCTGCAGAGGGCTATAGACAGGTTAAATAAGTGGGAAAAACACTTCGCCAATGAAGTATAATAACGCAAAATGTGAAATTATTCACTTTGTCAGGAAGAAGAGGAGCTAAATATTACTTAAAAGAAGAAAGACTGCACGAAGCTACAAAACAGAGGGATTTAGGAGTCGTCATGCATAAATCACAAAAAGCTAGCAGGTAGTAGAGAAGGCAAAAGGAATATTGGTCTTTATTCCAATGGAAATGGAAAAATAAAAATAGGGAGGTTTTGCCAAAATAATGCAAGGCAGTGGTCAGACTACAACTGGAATACTGTGAACAGTTTTAGTCTCCTTATCTAAGGAAAGGTATAGTGGCATTGGAAGCAGTCCAAGGAAAGTTTGCTAGCCTGACTTAGGAGAAATTTCTTTTTTCAGAGTGTAGTGAATCAATGGAATTCTTTACTGTAGAGGCTGGGTCATTAAGTATATGCGTAGGAACCCAAAATGGGGAAGAAGACCATTCGGCCCATTTAGTCCACACTGACCCTCCAAAGAGCATCCCAACCACACCCACCCCACCCCCAAGACCTTGAATTCCTCATGCCTAATTCACCTAGCCTGCATATCTCTGGACAAGTTAACATGGCAAATCTACCTAACCTGTACATCTTTGGACAGTGAGAGGAAACCAGAGCACCCTGAGGAAACCTACACAGACATTGGGAGAATGTACAAACTCCACACAGTCACCCAAGGGTGGAATTGAACCTGGATCCCTGACACTGTGAGGCAGCAGTGCTAATAACTGAGCCACCTGAGATAGATTATTTGCCTTTTAATCAGGAAGGGGATCAAGGGTTATTGGGAAAGTGGAGTTGAAGATTATAAAATCAGCCATGATCTAATTGGATGGTGGGGCAGAATTGACGGGCTGAATGGCCTACTTTAGCTCCTATATTTTATGGTTTTACAATAGTTTAGGGAGGGGGGAGGGTTCTAACTACCTCCCAGTAGAAATGGAGTGAAATTCTTTGATCTGGGGAGTCTCCAAATTTGTTTTATAGACAAGCTCCCCCTCTCAACACGCTCTCCTCCCCCACCCCTACCCATTCTGGTTTCAGGTTGCTCCCACACTAATGAAAGTGACACTGAGCATGCATCCATGCGGAGACTTCCCACAGGCATTTTGTGGTTTTGAAAAATATAATTGCTGTTCGGTTGTTTTTTAACGCTCAGCTGGCGTTGGGAGAGCTCTTCTGGACAAAGTCCACAAATCCTGGAGAAGTTTCGGAAATATTTTCTCACCTTGGCCCCGGGACTAGGAGCGCCCCTTGGCGGACAATGTTTGAACTGACGGCCCGTGTAACTGATGCCAACAAAAAGTGGTTTCAGAGATAGTAGGAACTGCAGATGCTGGAGAATCTGAGATAACAAGGTGTAGAGCTGGAAGAACACAGCAGGCCAAGCAGCATCAGAGGAGCAGGAAAGCTGACGTTTCTGAAGAAGGGTCTAGGCCCGAAACGTCAGCCTTCCTGCTCCTTTGATGCTGCTTGGCCTGCTGGGTTCATGCAGCTCTACACCTTGTTATCTCCAACAAAAAGTGGGTTTTTCATTCCCAAAGAGCGGAGAGGTGCAGTTCAAAACGATAACAAACCAAAACTAAATCGTATTAAAACAATGCAATTAATAAAAATGAAGGTTGGTACTCCTGTTCGACATGTGCAACGCCAGCGACACCCTTTGAAGAAATCCTTAGTTTTTAAAGACCTTTTCATACAGACTGAACTTAGCGTCATGCACCTGGTGAACACAAAATGTGAGTTAAAAAGATGAAAAAATGCAAGACCTCATTTTGCATTAATGAGTTACTATAATGATCTTATATATTCCCAATGACTTAGAAGTATTGTAGTTTAAAATTCTCCAATACTGTGCCGCAATTCAGTTAATCCCTTCCTTATCACAAGATTGAAACTCGGGGAGTGAAGGGATTGGTGTTGGTGATTTCCAGTAACGGCAGTGATGTGCTGCACAAAAATATCAAGGTTAAAAACATGCACAGAATTTAAACATGGTCTCACAGCGGCACAGATTTTCAGTTGAGACCTGACTGGAAAGCGAGTTACAGCAACATGAAAACAACGTTTGCACTAAAAGTAAAACTTGGGGTGAACTCATTAAAGAACGTGCGGCCTACAAAGCCAAACTAATCAATCAAATCCTGGTTCAAAAGGCTGGATTAATGTCCATCCGCACGTTGTAGCGTCAAATGCAAAAGCTGTCAATACAGCACACGTGGCAATGTTGCAAAGTAACCATTTATAAAGGACAAAATACTTATATGGCTCTGTGACTATTTTTCCAAGTCGATACTATGACTGAACGACTTAACTGTAAATCGTTGTTTTTTTTAATGTTGGAAATGATGTAGTGAGAGTTTTTCACCTGACATAATACTGTTAAGTTATTGGGACAGTATCAAATGTGATGCAGTCCCGGGCAGAGGGAACAAGGGGCCTTGTATTCTTTTTCAAACTAATTAAGTTTTTACATTTTTTGACATTTCTCGAATGTTCTGTTATTATATGGAGAAGTTGAAACGTAAATTGCAGGTTTCTCTTGCTAAGTTTGCACAGCTGTTAGTTACAGGATGGGGCTGCAGTTCAAGCCAAGAAAAATTAAACCACCATTGTGTCTTTTGTGTTTTTTTTACGACGGGAGACTTGACTTCTGTTTACTGTGAACACATGGGTGGCTTTTGCTGAGCCGTGATAATAGATTGTTTTTAAACCCACACCTTCAAATACAAAACCCTACAAAGAACCCAGCAGTGGAAACACAAGACTTGACCTACAGGACACAGCAACAAATCCGTACACGCTACTCGCTTTAAAGAGAAATAGCATGCAAGAAAATAATTCCACTCAACCAACTCTTGACAGGGGACAGCGGGTCTTCCTAATTATGAAAGTGATAAAGTTGACAAACTTCACCTTGCGAGTTTTTATAAGTCGCCTGGATTTGGAAACTTTAGAAAATCTTTGTGAACGTGTTTGCACGTATAAAACAGTAAATCTGTGGGGGAAAAGAGCACCGTGCTGTCCCACATTTTATACGTTAAAAGTGAATTACTTTAACAATCGATTCATAAGTTGCAAACGGATCTAGATGCAATTCATCAAATGTGATCAAACCATCAGCACCCTCTGAAACAATGTTGCGCCTTGTTGGAATCAGTTTTTTTTAAACGAATGCATTTTTGCAAGCTGCTTGCAAAGTGCACAAATATCTTTGCTGCTGCATTTGTGCATGCCTCGGTGTTTATGCTACTGCCAGTGTAGCTCAGGCAGGCGGCCGCCACGCGCCGGACGTTGCCCGGACTCCAGCTCCTCGCTGCGGGCGCAGGGGGGCAGCGGATGGCACCGTGCTGCCCGGCCCTCTGTTTACACTGCAGCCTGCAAAGCCGCTCTCTGCTCATGCGGCCAGCTCCAGGCTCGGCGGGGGCGGGGTTTTCCCAGACTTGCAAAGGGCCGAGCCCTCAAAACTAATGCAGCCAGCCCTACTCGCTCTTAACTCTTTCGCCACCGATTCTCCCCAGCTTCTGCAGAGTCATCCCTGTTGCAGAGATAGCAAGAACTGCAGATACTGGAGTCAGAGATAACAGTGTGGAGCTGGAGGAACACAGCAGGCCAGGCAGCATCAGAGGTGCAGAAAAGTCGACGTTTCGGCATGCTTTACAAATGCACTTCCCCGAAAAGGAACATCGCCTGGTTCTGTGCAGACCCCTTGATTTATTTTAATGCAAAAAAATGCATTGATAAAGCGATAATTCTGCCTCCTCCACACTTCCCGTCAACTCTGATGAAGAGTCATCTAGACTCGAAACATTAGCTTGCTCTCTCTCCACGGATGCTGCCTGACCCACTGTGATCTCCAGCATTTCTTTTTGTTTTCACTGTAGAAATGCGAAGGCACGTCTTCAGAGCTTCCTAAACCTCTTTATATGTTGCCTGATCAAAGCTTCCCTCTGAATCATCTTCTTGTCTCCGCAGATCAGACATGGGCTTCTGAATGTTTGTAATATTGACTTATTCTTGTTACACAAACAAGTACGCTAACACACGTTAACATGTACTAGATACTGTACCGTTTTTAAAAGGACAAAATGCAACAGAATAACAATTACAAATGGGAACAGAAAATGCTGGCGAAACTCAGCAGTTCTGGCGGCCTCTGTGGAGAGAAGAAGCAGCTAACTGAGAGAAACAGTTTCGAGTCCGGAATGACCTGTTCGGAATTCCTAATTATAAAATAAACTTTTGTGAAAAGAAATCAGTTCTGAGGGTCACCGGACCCGAAACGTTAACTCTGAATTTTTTCTTCACAGATGCTGCCAGACATGCTGAGCTTTTCCAGCAACTCCGTTTTTTGTTATAAGAAACTCTGTCTGCCCAGCTGGTATAATGTTATATTTGCAACAATTTAAAACACAATATTGCAAGAATACAAGTGCAATAATGAAACTGTTGATAACTGCAACATTATTCATTCGTAACACTGCAGTAATAAAATCATTCATAATTCAAGCATCAGATCAATGCACTGCAATAGCTAAATCGTTAACAAATGTAACGTTATTTATTTGTAGGAGAGCAACGTGTTGCAATAATTATGCACAAACCTTATAGAACAACGCACTGGAAGAATGAAATCGTTCGCGAATCTAACAAAAATTTATTAGAAGGACAGCAATATGTTGCAATAGTGAAATAATTTACACATTTGAGCGGTATTCGTAATACAATGCATTGCAACAATGAAGTCGTTCACAAAAATTACTTAGCCTGCGAGAGTTCAATGCGTTGCAATGATGACATCATTAACAAATTTAAGCAGCATTCGCAGTGCAACACATCACAACAAAGAAACCGTTCACAAAATTAACTTCACTTGCAAAGAGTTCAATGCGTTGCAATAATTAAATCCTTTATACTAAGCATTCTTTCACGAAAGCCGTGCCTCGCAACAATGGATTCGGCCACGAGCATTCAGCAAAAGAGAAAACACTGGGCAAAGTCGAGCGAGCCACGGTTGTTGGTTCTTATTTTTTTGCCCCTCACAACAAGATTGAGCGAGCAAACGGTTAAACTGCAGAGGAATGGGATGGAGGGTGTGTGGTTGGAGGGGGAAGGGGGGGGGGTGGGGGTGGAGGGAAGCAATCTCGGTTGCAAAGCGCTTCGGCACGTGCTCCAGCTTGCTATTCCGGGGGCTGACAGCGGCTGCCTCGCGCGCCGACAGATGTCACCTGTCAACAGTGATTTAGGCCGGGAGCCCGGGCCCGGGGAATGATTGACAGGCCCGGGGAGGAGTGAGGGCTCCAGCTCCCCCTCCCCACCCACCCCACACACCCTCTCCTCCCTACCCTTATTGTACCCACCTCCCTCTCCCCACCCTCACTGCACCCTCGGTCCGTCTCCCCAACCCGCGCGCGTGCCGTGGGCCCAGCCCAGCTCGTGAGTGACAGCGCGCGGGGGGCGGTGGCCAATGGTCGCTCGGGACGGCGCCGCCCCCCTCCGGGGGCCAATTAGCGGCGCTGCCATTGGCTGGGCCGAGTGTGGGAAAGAATGTGGAGACGGTTTCACACGCGCTGCGATTGGCCGCCGCCTTATAAATACCGGGATTGCTACAGCGGCCGCGATTGCTACAAGTGCCCGGGATTTGCTACAAATTGCTACAGTGGCCCCGGGTATCGCTACAAGTGTCCGGCGCTCTGTATCCATCGTCAATCTCAGCACAGACAGGCCACCGTCACTGCGACCATTCCCCAGGACACAAACCTGTTGCAAATCCCTCCTGCTCACCCTCCCTTGTGCTCCTTTTCGCCTGTTTGTTTTTGTTTTGTTAATTTCGGTGGAGTGTTATCCCTTTGTAGAAGTCGCTTTCCAGAATGCCAGCTGACACCATGGAGAAACCTTCTATTTCCCCCACGGTTGGCTCATCAGCAAACTCCCCGCAAACTCCGGATAAACCTAAAAGTGCAAGTGAGAACAGAAAGGTAAATGCCTTGATAATATACAGCTGTGTTTTTAATTTTTAAGAAAAGCTAGGAAGAGGTGCCCGCGGAGTTTTTTTTGTTTTAAGTGCAAAGTGGAGGAATAATTTTATTCAAACGGTTTTGCTTCCTCCCGTCAACAGTCTTCCAAACCCATCATGGAAAAGCGGCGTAGAGCAAGAATCAACGAGAGTTTAAGTCAACTTAAAACCCTGATCCTGGATGCACTGAAAAAAGATGTAAGTTGGCAGCAAAGCCTTTTTTTCTAGGAAACAGATCCCGCTGACCAGTTTTTTTAATGTTGTGTCTTGAAGGGCAGGTTTTAAAACTGCTTTTTTTTAAAATGTCAGAGTTCCAGGCATTCCAAATTGGAGAAAGCTGACATCCTCGAAATGACAGTGAAACACCTTCGAAATCTTCAACGCGTACAAATGACCGGTGAGTAAAGTCAATGAACTGGGAGATGGCGAAAGAAAAATAACACTTGTAAATCTCATTTTTTAAACCTGCATTTTTTAACAAAAATTCTCGCTGCAGCTCAGTCTGTATTCCCTAATTTGTCTTATTTATTTGCAGCAGCTTTAACTGCGGATCCAACGGTCCTGGGTAAATACAGAGCGGGATTTAACGAGTGTATGAACGAAGTGACTCGCTTCCTGTCTACCTGTGAAGGGGTTAACACCGATGTCCGCACCCGGCTCCTCAGTCACTTGTCCAGTTGCCTAGGACACATGGTGGCTATGAATTACTCGCAGGCTCCAGCCAACGTTGCCTCGGTGCCAGGAGCTCACCTGAACCAACCCCTCCACGTCCAGCTCCCGGCTACAGTCCCGGCTGGCGGCGGGGTCAGCATGCCGTGCAAACTGAGTCCGGCCGAGGCCGCCTCCCCCAAAGTCTACGGTGGCTTCCAGCTGGTGCCGGCCACCGACGGTCACTTCGCCTTCCTGATCCCGAACCCGGCGTTCGCATCTTCCAGCGGACAGATTACAACCGGCCCGGTCATCCCACTCTACGCCAACGCTAATCTCCCGGTGGCCGTCAGTTCAGCGGCGGCTGCACCTCCCAACTCCAAACTGACATCTCCCGTCCAGGGAATGACTTCGGCTGCTTTCGGGCCCAACATCCCCGGAGTTTCCCAGAACCATAGCCCGCTCGGAGTGAGCACAGGTCCGGACAACTCCGAGTCAGTCTGGAGACCTTGGTGAATCTGAAAGGACTTGTTTTAAAATAAAAAATTTTAAACTGACCAGTTAAACCTGTTCCATTGTTCGGGACACTTGTACTTATCATTATAAGAGACTTATTTATTTTGGGTGTAAATAATGTATACTTTGGTTTCCATGTAACTGATTTTGATATATTTTACTGTTTTGGGGGGAATTCTTTGATAGATTTTTGAACCTATTATAGGTGCCATATACCAAAGTCATTTTTTGTAAATTTTTTTGACTTGCTTTTTCTTGTTACAGAAAATAAAACGTTTTATATATAAGTATTCAGCTGCTTGTCCTCTAAAGTGCACGCTCTCTGACAAGAGAATGATCCAGAAGCATTTCTAAGGCTGATTTGACTGGCTAAGTTAAACTTCCCGCCCTGGTAATGTGCAATACATTAAACATCATTCACAAGTCAGCCCCTGTCTAGGTCCCAGTTCGTGTTTGCAGATCCAGTTACAATTTGACACCAGGTCTGACCCTGTAGGGATGCAAGGGATAAGTACAGAACACTTTTTTTCTGGGGGTGAGAGGAAAGGAATTTACAATAATTTGAGGATAATCAGCGCCATCTGCCATGTACCTCTGGACAAAAGGAGCTGTTTCCTGCACAGACCCAGTTTATCTGAATGCAGAAAATCGCGAAAGGCGGGAAATGTCTGAACATTGTTCCAAACAATAGATGGCTGACTAAAAGGCGGGGAATGCATCTTTCTCTTACCTACCCGTCAACCCTCCCAATTGAATAAAAGCAATTAAAGCCAAGGAGGGTCTCGTCGGCTCTGCAACACAGCGGCGAGTTCCATTGAAGTGCCTGGGAATCTAGGGTCGGGGTTAATAACTTCCAGCAGAATGCTACAGTCGAGGGGGCAGCAGTTAGACACAGAAAACAGGCGGAGGAAGGCGACGAGTCGTGAGGACACAAATGCGGGGGGGGGATTGCACATCCTTAGCACTCATAAACAGATTTATCTAGGCCCTCCTGTTGAAAGTGCTATAAATGATGGTCTAAATCGTCACCAGTCCCTATATAAGATTATACACTTGAAAATGATTAACCTTTATGAATCTGACACTGTGGGAAGCTTGGAAGTTGACCAGTGCCTGAAATTATATAAGATAAAATGCTACCAATAAGAATCAACAGCAATCGCTATCTGCGAACACATTAGAGGTGCCACACATACATATTAGATTCAACCATGAGTTGCAAAATGAGTCTTCTGTGACATGGTTACATTTTAACCGGCGCTGTCCTCAGGGAGATAATAAAACTCCAAATTCCTCTTTAATAGGGGAATGAAAAACACCTTCTTATTGTGTTTGAGGTCATTTCGATTTCTTTCTGATCTGCCTGCTCTCACACATGACAACACACCGTTTCACAAGTGATTTCGGTGATGAAACGTGCGTGGAGGGAGCCCCTTGCATTAGGTGACCAGGAACAGGCGCTCCAGCACTGAGAGAGACTGTCTACTCCCGCGGCGTGAGAAGCGCCGTGCGCCGGCCCCTCCGCCACTGCTCAGCTTCAGCCTTATTCGATTACACCGGGCGCCTCCTGTTACAAAATACCCAGTCCCAACACACAGCGCGTGTGATTCAGCTGCCTATTTCAACATTTCCTTCTTTTACGAAACAAAATCACACATAGCTTAATATCACAGCGAGTTGGAAACACAGTTCAGCTTAATCAAATCTAAAACCCAGCGTGAGAAAAGTTTAACTTTTAATTTACACATAGTAACACCGACTTGTGATTGAGAACATTTCCAAGCGTTTGCAAATTCAAGTCACATCCAGATTTCTAAACTACGTTTAAATGGAAAACATTCTGGGAAATGTGCAAGTTTCGTTTCGAAACAAAAGATGTGCATCCAAATTCTGTGCTCATTAGCTCTTGCAAGATTTTTTTTTATTCCCGAAAACCAGAAAAAAAAATCATTTCAAAAAGTTTATTTGGCCAGCGTTGCTTCCGAACACGACATAATTCTAGAGGGAGAGGGAGAAAAAGCGAACGAGAGAGGTAGGACTAGGGAAAGGAGAGAGAGAAAAAAAAATTGGCAGAGTATTTCCCTTGCGGCCAATAGTTTGTACTCTTGAGCTCTTGGCAAGGACTGAATAGCCCCCACATGACACGGGAGAGCCGAGAGGTCGTGAGAACAGAGCGAACTCTGCCTGCTCGGCAAGCGGCCGCAAAGCGCGTGTGTACGCGGCTCGACCGCCCAGACACAGGCAGGAACGCTAGTGAGACTCACCCAGCGCCAGCAATCAAACTGCAACAAGGCGATAAAGGCAGCAGCAAGCGGCCAAAACTCCCCCAATGACAACAACAACAGCAGCGTGAATACACACGCTGGAACATGAGCCAAGACACCGGGAGGAGGCCATTCATGCCATCCAATCCATGCTGACTCTCTGTGGAGCGAACCAGTCAGCCCCATTCCCCCTCCCTACACATTTTTTTCCCCCCCAAATCCAGAAGTACTCTTAACACTGCTGCCTCACAGCACCAAGCACCCAGGGTCAATTCCAGCACTGGGTGACTGTCTGTTTGTCTGAAGTGTTCACCTGATAAAGGAGCAGTGCTCCGAAATCCTGTGATTTTAAATAAACCTGTTGGACTATGAGATAACAAGGTGTAGAGCTGGATGAACACAGCTGAATTGAAACTGAACGGTTTTATTTCCCTGTCAGCAAATCATAGGTTCTGTACAGTGCAGATAGAGAACATTTCCCCAGGGTAAGGGAGCCCGAGAAGGGTCTAGACCCGAAATGTCAGCCTTCCTGCTCCTCTGATGCTGCTTGGCCTGCTGTGTTCATCCAGCTCTACACCTTGTTATCTCAGATTCTCCAGCATTGGCAGTTCCTACTATCTCCAAAACTAGAGAGCGTAGGTTTAAGGTGAGAGGGGAAAGATTTAAAAGGGACCTTGGGGACAACTGTTTTTTTCACAACAAGGGTGGTGTGTGTGTATGGAATGAACTGCCAGAGGAAGTGGTGGAGGCTGGTACAATTACAACATTTAAAAGGCATCTGGGTGGGTACATGAATAGGAAGGGTTTGGAGGGATGTGGGCCAAATGCTAGCAAATGAGATTAGATTAATTTAGGCTATCTGGCCAGCATGGATGAGTTGGACCAAAGGGTCTGTTTCTGTGCTGTACAACCCTATGACTCTATTTGGCCCATGGAGTCTACACGAACCCTCCAAACAATTATCCTAACCAGAGCCACTCACCCACTCTTATCCCCATAGCTCCACATTTTCCATGGCCAATCCACCTAACCTGCACATGTTTGTCAGAAGCCACATGTCACCAGGTTATAGTTATATTTTTCTGAAGAAGGGTCTAGGCCCGAAACGTCGGCCTTCCTGCTCCTCTGATGCTGCTTGGCCTGCTGTGTTCATCCAGCTCTAGACCTTGTTATCTCAGAGTCCAACAGGTTTATTTAAAATCACAGGGTTTCGGAGCACTGCTCCTCTATCAGGTGAACACTTCAGACAAACAGACAGTCACCCAGTGCTGGAATTGACCCTGGGTGCTTGGTGCTGTGAGGCAGCAGTATTAAGCACTGCCACCTGAAATTTTTTTCGTTCATATAGGTGATAGCCTATATGTATTATCATGAGACTATTAATCCAGAAACTCAACTAATGTTCTGGGTACCTGGATTTGAATCCCATCACTGCAGATAGTGGAATTTAAATTCAATTAAAAAAATCCTGGAATTAAGAATCTACTAATGACCATTAAACCATTGCTGATTGTCTGGAATGTAACTGTCTGTCTCACAAATCACCTTCAGAGAAGGAAATCTGCCGTCCTCATCTGGCCTGGCCTACATGTGACTCCAGACCCACAGCAATGTGGTTGACTCTCAACTGCCCTTGGAAAGGGCCTTTTAAGCCACTCAGTTCAAGGACAGCTAGGGACAGGCAATAAATACTGGCCAGTCAGCAATGCCCATGTTCCAGCAGTGAAGAAAAATTAAGCCTTTTAAGGAAGGGGCTCTTGTGGCAGAGTGGCAGTGTCCCTACCTCTGATCCAGAAGCCCTGGGTTCAGTTCTTACCTTGTTCCAAATCTTTGAACAAGTTAATTGGAAAATGCAAAGCTGTTGAGGAAATTATTCAAAGGTTGCTACTTCCAAACAGGTGTCTCATTCCACAGTGTTACCACAAATAGTGAGGAAGCTTCACCTCACAACACCCAGCGCTTTTCCCTGGAAGCACAGGAAGTGCTTCACCTCCATCCGAGGCCAAAAACAAAATTTCCAAAATCTGATAGGGGTTCACCTGTACATCCTCCAATTTCATCTACTACTGTACCTATTGCTCCTGATGTGGCCTCCTCTGCATCACTGAGACCAAACATAGACTTGGGGACCACCTGGCAGAGCACCTGTGCTCCGTACACTATAATCAACAACACCTTCCAGTCACTAACCATTTTAACTCCCCCTCCCGCTCCCTGGGTGACATGTTCATCTTGGGCCTCCTCCAGGGTCACAATGACGCCACACGCAAACTGGAGGAACAACATCTCATATTCCACCTCGGGAGCCTACAGCCCAATGGCCTCAACATAGAATTCACCAGTTTCAAAACTTCCCCACCTCCCTGGCCTCATCTCATATCCAACTCTCTCTCTCATCCCCACCTCCTTGACCTGCCATAACCTGTACATCTTCTTTCCCATCTATCCATCCCACTCCTCCCACTAACCAATCCCCACTACCCCCTACCTGCATCCACCTATCGCCATCCCACCTACCTTCCCATAGCCCTACCCCTCCTTCCCCCTGTATATTTCCCAGCTCCCTTCCCCCTCCCCAGTCTTGATGAAGGATTCCGACCCAAAACATTGACTTTCCTGCTCCTCTGTTGCTGCATGACCTGCTGTGTTCCTCGAGCTCCACACTGTAAAGACCTATTTATGCCTTCTCTCTGCTCCCTGTGAGCCAGCAAATTTTCTTTCCATGCCAATATGCTACCTCCTACACCATGAACTTTTATTTTCTGCAATCACTTTTGATGTTGCACCTTATGATGTCTTTCTGGAAATCTAAGTACAGTACATCCGCTGGTTCCCCTTTATCCATAGCATATATTACTTCTTCAAAAAACTTCAGTAGATTGGTTTGGTTGGTTCAGGAATGCCTACCTTGAGGTGATTCTGCACTAGTCTCCAGTGAGATTGCCATTTGTCTCTTTTACTTCGTTAATTGTTGACTCTGTTTCTTTCCACAGTTGTTGCCTGACTACTTCCAGCATTTTCTGTTTATTTTGCAGGTGATAAGAAGCAGTCAGCTGCTTCGCAGTGACAGTGAAAGGCAATAATAACTTCCATTGGTGTTGTGGCTTCATGTAGGAAAATTCCACTGGGCTCTAATCAGACTCAAACTGGCCCTGAACCAAAGGACAGCTGAGCATGGGAAACTGAACGCTTGGCCCATTAAGTAGGTTTCAAGTAGTATTATTGAGAGGGGCAGAAATGAAGAGCTTTGAGAGGAAATTCCAGAACATGTGTCTTAGATCCACACTCAGCGAGGCCACCAACAAAATGATGGATGCACAAGGGGGCAGGAATTAGAAATTTCCACAGGTGGAGATGTTGTAGCACCTGAAGAGGTTATAGATTTGAACACAATTCTTTCTATTTTCACAAGCCATGCCTTAAAATGACATTGACAACTACAGACTTTAATTGGATTGGTCTATGATGATGGTTGGTAGATTATTGCAGTGGTTCACCATTGCCTTCTGTGGCATGTCCAACCAGGAGATAGTGGAAGGATTGACAGGTTGATAACCAATCCATTTGACCATGATACAAGCACATCTTTCCAGGTATGAAGACTTGAACACAGACCTATCTAGGCCAGTGATAGGGACACTACCACTGTACCACAAGACCTCCTACTAACCACAATAATGACATTTTAAATTGGCCAGGCAGTGGAATCACATCTCATAGAATCCCTACAGTGTGGAAACAGGCCCTTCGGCCCAACAAGTCCACACCGACCCTTGCAGCATCCCATCCCTGAACACTATGGGCAATTTAGCATGGCCAATCCACCTAGCCTGCACATCTTTGGACTGTGGGAGGAAACCAGAGCACCTGGAGGAAATCCACACAGACACAGGGAGAATGTGCAAACTCCACACAGACAGTCACCCGAGGGTGGAATTGAACCCAGGTCCCTGGCGCTGTGAGGTAGCAGTGCTAACCACTGAGCCACCAGACAGGATGGGTGTGGGCAGAGGACGTTCTTACAATCTTTTCTCCCTCCCCAAGTCTGGATGGAGGACTGTTCAGGTGTCTCATACTGATATGGGGCAAGATGTTTGACATTCAGCGAAAGGTGAGAGTTTCAGAGATGTAAGGGTTGTGAGGAGCTGGGTACTTTAATGTACATGCACAAAGTTCCATGACAGCAACTTGCAGTGTGTAATTAGGCAGCAACATGCAATTAGCAGGGCTACAACAGTATTAAAAGCAACAAATAGCCAGAAACCAGACAGAAACGTGACAAAAGCTAGCAGCTGTCTGAATGTACCAACTGTTTACACTATACCATCATTGAGCCACGTGTACACAATTAGTGAAATTTTGTTGCTGTTTAATAGGTAGATGCAATACCCCTAGTGTTGGTCTTGGCTAATGAAGGGGTAGGACTTTTCTCTGAATGTTACACTTCAAATAAATTGCATCAGAAAATTGTTTACAGTTAATTTATCAAACGGTATTACTATGGATGAAAAGGTCTTCAATGGCTGGCTTGCTTCTCCTTGCACACACAATCAAGTTTTTCAAAACAATGTACTCCAGGTGATGGAAATCTGAAACAGGCACAGAGAATGCTGGAGAAACTCAGCAGGTCTGGGCACATCTATGGAGAGAGAAAAACGGGAGTTAACATTTCAAATCTGTTATGACTCTTGTTCAGTACTGTACTGAAAAAGAGTCTTATCAAACTCAAAATGTAAACTATGTTTCTGTCTCCACAGATACTATGAGACCTGCTGGGCTTCTCTAATATTCTCTGTGTTTTCTTCAAATTACCTGTTTGTCATTTTTTTTTCCCCTGGAGGTCCTATATCAGGGTCACAGTTCCCAAAGATTCCAATGACCCTCAACAACCTCACCTAAGTTTTACTTAAAATCACAAATTCATTAAGGTACGGAAGGAAGCCCTTCAGCCCATTGAAACCATGCCGGCTCTCCGCAGACTCCAGTTAGTCCAATTCCCCTGTTCTATTCCTGTAACCTTATTTCTCTTAAGTGTCCATCCAATTTTCAACCCTTTATACAGTTTTCCCTAATTAATTTGGGGGTATTGGGAGACCTGAGGTGAGAGGGTTTGGTTGATGCTGTAGGGCAGAGTGACATCAGAAGCAAAGTGCACCCATCTCTTAACCAAATATACCTTTCCTCTGCCATCTCTCCACCAAGAGAGATGGAGGGCAAATAAGGTGTCTTGACTGCTACACTTCCTGACATTAGCTCATTTTCAGAGTAGGAAATACATCTTATATAATACCAAAGAAAAGTTGGGAGACACCCGTGAGGCTGGGGTTTTTCCTTAAAGCTAAAAGAATGCTCTTTTGTGCAAATGTACAAGACATGAATCAGGTTAATAGCCAAGGTTATTTTTCCCAGGGTAGGGGAGTCCACAACTTTAGAGCATAGGTTTAAGGTGAGAGGGGTAAGATTTAAAAGGGACCTAAGGGGTAATGCAGAGGGTGGTGCATATATGGAATGACCTGCCAGAGGATGGTAAGGTTACAACAGTCACAAGGCATCTGAATGAGTACATGAATAGGAAGGTTTTGGAGGGATTTGAAAGACCAAATGCTGGCAGATGAGACTAGATTATTTCAGGATATCTGGTCAGCATGGACAAGTTGGACCGAAGGGTCTGATTCTGTGCTGTACATCTGTGACCCTATGACTTTAAGAGGGCAAGTCAGGCCATAGTGGGTGGATAATGGCTTGGAAAGGAACAGAAACCTGGTTAGGTATCAAAGTGTGTGACATTTGTAAAATTGTGATTTAGAAAAAGTGAACCAAAGCAGCAATACAAACAGGGACTCAGTGTAAGACCTGTCTTGGCCTGCCTGAAGCTATAGGCCTTCCAGTAGCCATAGGCTGACATGTTCCAATGTGCAGGATTAGATGCTGGACAGTAAAGTTTGGGGCAACACCGGATGTGCAATGGGGAAAGGACACATTTTTATGTCTTCTGACCATAGATTATAAGACCATAAGGAGCAAAAGTAGGCCATTCAGCCCATTGAGTCTGCTCCAACAGTTCAATAAGGTTGTGGCTGATCTGACGACCCTCAACTCCATTTTCCTGCCTCTTCCGCATAAGCCTTGATTTCCCCTTGAGCATACAGGAGGACCACTGTAAAACCTGTACATTTGATATGAAATGAATATTGCAAATATTAACTATAAGTGTAATATAGTTGCATAAAGTATTGAAATAAATTGATTAGCTTTGACCCTTATGTAGTGTGAATTTTTAACTTCATTTAATGTGCACTGAATGGTTTATGAATAAAATATATACTTGTAAACAAGAATCTACCCCATACCCGAGATGTGATGTATCTAACCCATATCTGGCCACAGTGGCAGTACTCTGCTTGCTGTCATTCATTACCTAAACAAATCATACCTCTAACTTGTCACTCATGTTTCACACTGAGCAAAATGCCACTATGTTGATTCAGGTGGTTCTGCTATGACACATGTTTCATTAACGCGTAATGCTATCGATGAATAGTGGATACTGTTTGGATAATGCAAACTTGCTGCTGTACAGGTATAGTGATTTTCTATAGCGATTTCCCTATAACGTGATTTTAAACATCGATTTTCTACAGTGCGAGGTCACACAAGAATGCAGCTATCGCGTTATAGGAGGACACTCTGTACTGTGACATTTGGCCTGACACTGTCACTTTGCCCTGTCACAAAATACAGGAACTGTGGCAACTACAGTGACCCATCTCATTGATGATTCATGCCAAAGAATGTCAATGATGATTGCGAGCTCCTCACTTACTGTTCTGCAGAACACTCAGGTTTGAAAACTACATGTGTTTGAATTATTGTGCAAACACCGGGAATGTGAATACTCATATTTGAGGGTCTTCTTTTTGTTGGTATTAACTGAGTAGGGGTCAGCTAGATCAGTTGGCTGATTTGCAATGCAGAGTGCTGGCAGGCTTAATTCCTGCGCCAGCCGAGGTCACCATGAGGAGCTAACCTTCTCAACCAGGTGGCATGATGACTTAGTGGTTTGCACTGCTGCCTCACAGCACTAGGGACCTGGGTTCGATTCCACCCTTGGAAAACTGTCTGTGTGGTGTTTGCATATTCTCCCTGTCTCTGAGTGAGTTTCTTCCCACAGTCCAAAGATGTGCAGGTTAGATGGATTGGCCATGCTAAATTGCCCATAGTGTGTGGGCTAGGTGGGTTAGCACTGAGGAAATGAAGGGTTAGTTGGGAGGGGAGTGCATCTGGGTAGGATACTCTTTGGAGGGTTGGTGAGGACTTAATGGGCTGAATGGCCTGCTTTCACAATGTAGGGGTTCTATGATTCATAACCTGTAGTGTGGTGACCCTGGGGCTAAACCACCAGCAATCATCTTGTGGCCCGGTAGGACTACAGTGACCTTATCTTTACTAACTGAGTGGACATTAATATTATTATAGAATACCAAATGTCATTCAAAAAATTAGAGATTAGGAGAAGGGTGTCTTCAATTCTACACCGATTGCTATAAACCCGATGAAGTCTCTACAAGTTCGTCAACAGGCAATTTTACTTTCTGTCTTGCTTCGAGATAACTGGCAGAAATTAACTCAATATAAAAATGGAATTACACTAAAAAGCAAACCTTTTTCTCAAACCTTTGCCAATTTCTATTTAACTATACAATTTAGTTAACTTGGAGTAATCTACTTTCACAAGATGCCTGAGAATGTCACCAATACAGATGCAGTGCAAGTTCACTGAGATACCTGCTCAGTGAACAGTGTTAAGGGTAATTAATTTAAATTTACAACTTTGGTTTGCAAGCTTGCCTCTGAAATAGCATGAAAAAATGTTTTTTTTTCTCCTTTTGGAAATAAAGGATAGTTCAAAATTGGCTCTGAACTCAGAAATTACAGATATAATTCTATAATCCAGTCAAATTTCCCAATATTGTCACATCAAACAACACCATAATCATTGATTGGATAGAATAAGATACTTCTGAATTCAATCTCACAAAGCCAATGGGATATCAAGCACCTCAAGTTCCCCTGTAAGAAAGAAGTCGTGGCCTGGGGAGCCAGTTTTAAAATGGTCAATTAGAGTGGTGCAGACTAATTCAAAATGTTATATTTGATTAGGGTGGAAACTCTCCAATCCAATTTATTTTGTCCCTTAAAATAAAACAAAGAACTATAAACGTTGAAGATCTGGAACAAAAGCAGAACTTGCTGGAGAAACTCAGTGGGTCCGTTAGAATCTGTATAGAGAAAGCAGAGTTAACGTTGCACATAAACAAAGGAACTGTGGATGCTGGAAATCAGAAACAAAATCAGAAATTGCTAGAGAAACTCAGCAGGTCTGAGCAATATTAGCTGTTGAAAGAAGAGCAGAGCTAATGTTTTACATTCTCAGATGAAGTCATTGCACTGTAAAGGTTAACTCTTCTTTTCCCTCAGATGCTGCCAAACCTATGGAGTTTCTCGAGTACTTTCTGCTTGTGTTTCAGATTTCCAGCATCCACAATTCTTTAATTTTATGGAACACACCTTTGGAGTAGGAGAGACACTACCACTGCATCACAAGAAACGTTTTATATACACTTGGCAGCACAGATCTGATAGGTTGAAGGACCTGGTCTGTACTGTATAATTCTATACTTTCCAAATTACCTGTTCAGAGATAATATTGCACACCCCAGGAGCAGTGGATCTTGAACGCAGGCCTCCATGCTCATAGATAGGGACACTACTACCGCACTGCAACACCCCTACCATGAGACCACTTTTTGTTTATTCATTTTATAACCAGCAGTACTCTTACACACAACTGAACATTTATTTTTCCCTATCACCAAATCACCTGTGGCAACCACAAGAACAATTCCTTATTGTATTAGGTGCTTGACATCTGTCAACATGTGCAGCAATCATTTGAAAGCCTGCAGGTCATTTGCAAAGTAACGAGCTAAACTACGATTCTCTGAAAGCAGAGCCTTGTGGACAGAGAAGGAGGAGCACGTGGCTGGCACAGAACAAGCCTCTGAGTTGTCAAATTAAGATCATTTAGCTTGGCCTCTTCTTGGCACTTTAGAAGATTATCCAGCTTTCTCTTGTAGACATTTGTAGGCTTCAGCTAATATTGCCAGGATGTTTGGAATGTAGAATTGATTTTTTTTTAAGTCATTGGTGTACGGAGGTGGAGGGGGGGCATGTGGAGATAACTGGTTGGATCAGCATTTAGTGCCTGTCCCTAGCTGCCATTTAGAAGATGGTGGTGAGCTGTCTTCCTGAACCACTCCAGTTTATTTGGTATAGGCAGACCCACAATGCTGTAAGGGAGAGAGTTCCAGTTATTTGACCCAGTGACACTGCAGGAACCTCTTCTCAGACTTGCAGGAACCTCTTCTCAAACTTAAACAGCAATGGTAAAGAACAGATTTGAAAGCATTGTAAATAGTGATGTTAGTAGTGTAGAACTTCAAAAAGACATACACAAACTGGTGGTTTGGGTAGATTAGGTGACAGATGAAATTCAATGTGGAGAAGTGTGATATTTTGGTTGGAAGAACATGGAAAGACGATATATAACAAAGAACTCTAGAGGAGGAACAGGAGTAGAGGGACCTGGATGTATACGTGTTTCAGTTATTCAGATGGTAGGACTGATGGAGAGAGCAGTTAATAAAGCATGCAGTATCCTAGGAATTATTGTTGATGGATAGAATACAAGAGCAAGGAGGTTATGTTGAACTTTTGCAGGACACCAGTTTGATCTCAGTTGGAGTGTTGAGTGCAATTCTGGGTGCAACACTTTGGGAAGGATGTAAACATAGGAGAGTATGCAGGAAAGGGTGGTGAGAAACACTCCAGGGAGCAGGAGTATCAGTTTGGAGATAGATTGGAGACTCTGGGACTATGCTCCTTGGAAAAGATTGTGAGGAGATCTGACAGGAGATCAAAATCAAATTAAAAGGAAATTATTCCCATTTGTGAAAGGATCGAGAACAAGAGGGCACAGATTTCAAGTAATTTGTAAAAGTGATATGAAGAAAACCTCTTTCACACTGTGAATGATTAAGGATAGAAATGATCTGCCTAAGAATGTGGTGGCAGATGGTTCAATTGAATCATTCAAAAGGGAGTTGGAATTATTTGAAAAGGAAGAGAGTACAGGTTTATAGGCAGAAAGCAGGAGAGTAGCACTGAGTGAGATGGTCATTTGGAGATACAATGTGCTGAATGGCCTTCTTCTGTGCCATCACCATTCTGGAATTCTGTTGTATGCTTCGGTTAGAGAAATTGTTTGAACAGACAATTATGTGCTGTATTTAAACATAAAACTGGAAAGACAACCAAGCAGAACAATTGATCGTTAGTTTGTTGTTTGTATTACAGTAAAAGAGAGAAACCGTCCTACTCAGGCTCTGAAGTTTGATAGCAGCGGAGAATTGCTGGAGTTGCAGTTTGTGGACATATTTAAACCATAGGACCACATCTTTGAATGATCCACTCAATTTGCATGGTCTTTATAAAAGAGGCTGAGACACTCCAAGGTGTGAACCTAAGAACATAAAAAATAGGAGCAGGAGTGGGCCATCCAACCCACTGAGTCTGCTCCATCATTCAATAAGATCTTGGTTGATCTTTGTCATGGACACAGCTCCACTTACCTGCCCTCTCACCATAACCCTTAATTCCTTTACTGTTCAAAAATCTACCTATTCTTGCCTTTAAAACTTTCTACAAGGCAGCTTTGACTGCTTCACTGGGCAGGGAATTCCGCAGATTTCCACAAATTTCACAGTGTGAGGATGGTAACAGTTGCTCTGTACTTAATTTTAGAGACCTGACAAACCCTGCGGCACTTTAGGTTAGTGGGCTTAAATGCGGAACGTTAAACAACTCCACCTGATTCTCTTTGCTATATTCAAACTGATGGTGAAAGACTGAAGAGTGCAAAGTCTGCAAGGGAGGATGATTCAAGTTAAAAATAGCATTCCTTGAAATAATCTGCATTGCCTAGGGAGTACAGAAGTAGCAGAATATATAATCTCACCAAGGGAATGAAACACTGGAAGAAATCTGCAAGCAATATGACAGAGGAACCAAGTTACAGTCTTGGTCACCAGGTCTGTCCAGGCATAGGGGGAGGGAATGAAAAATGCAGAAGCAGTTTTTAATTTGGTCATTAATTTGGAATCATTTATTAGGATTTCCTAATTAGAAAGACAATCTATTTTATAATTCTGATATTGAGACTAGCTATTTTGGTTGCATGTGTATTACTATATTTTCTACCCATACAATTACCATGAGTTATTTCTGCAAAAAACCTCTTGGAACTCTCAGTTAGTTCTCGTCCTGCTCTTTAATCAGATTTTCAATCAAGATTTAGAGGAATTGGTTTTCTCCTTTTTCAATACTAGTTTCTCTCACTTCAAATAAATCTCTAAAATGTCACTGTTAAAAAATAAATTTGTAAATTCCAAAATTAAGACTGGAGAAAACTTTATTACTGAAATTGTAATTACTTATGTTGCTTAATTATAAATAATTACATCAATATGTTAATATATAACTGTATGTAATAAACAGAATATTATGCCATTATGATACTCATGAAGCAAGGCTCATGGTCAATCTTCTGACTTATATTTTCTAGCACCTGAGTTGGGAGAAAAGCTATGCCCCGACAGCCAGCTAGTTGGTAGTTTGCCAGTAAACGTTGAATTCTACAATAAAACAAAGAACTACAGATGCTGAGGATCTGAAAAAAACAGAAATTGCCAGAGAAATCCAGCAGATCTGGCACCATCTGTACAGAGAGAAAACAGATTTATCATTTTGAAGAAGGGCCAGAAATGTTGAGCTCTTGTTATTTTTAGCTGCCCAGGAAGGTGCCAGGATCCAAACTTCTCTATGTTCAGTTGGCTTTCAAAGAAAGATAAGTTGTTGAAATAATGACTTTGAATGAAAGTAAGATGTATTTATATGCAGCTTTTATGACCTCAGCATCCCCAAGCACTTTCCAAACGATGAAGGACTGTAAGTTTTTGAAATGTAGTCACTACTGCAATATAGAAAATTCACTAATTTTTGCACAGCAAGATCTCACAATCCCAAAGAAATTGTGACCTGATAATCTCCTTCTTTGGAGTTGATTGAAGGATAAGTTTGGCTGGGACATTGGAAGAATTCTCGAGATTTTCCTCAAGTAGTACCATGAGATCATTTACATCCACCTGAGAAGGTCTCAGTTTAACATCTTGCCGAAAAGCTGACACCTCCAACAGCACAGTGTTCTATCAGTAGAACTCTGGAGTATCAGTCTGAATTAAGTGCTCAATTCTCTGGAATGGGAAGTGAATACCCCACTTTCTGTCCTGCTAGACAAGGGCGTGAGAACCACAAATGAGAACCAGGGTTTGCTCCTCGCCCAGTGCCTGTCCAGTGACAACATTAATAGAAAATTAATGTGTGTGGACATCACCCTATACCCCATGGCCCTTCTCCCAGACAGCAGTCACTGACCAGACTTAAACATGTAGACCCACTTGAAGCCACTTGATCAGTCAAGCTATCGGAGTCCAGGAGCAAGAAAGAACATTATCCTCAGAAGAGAGTGGGCAGGAAATTAAAAGTTCATCATGTTTTTCTTCATTGACACCCAAATACAAAAAAGATTTAACACAAAACACCACAATACATGACGGAAACATGTTAGCATTACAACAAGGATCACACTCAGGGTGTCTTCATTATTCTCCAATCCTAAATAATAAAAGCTCAGTTGAGCACTTTTGGCAGGAAGATGTTGTCTTTTCATCATTTCTGAGGCAACTTGTGAGCTGAATGGCCAGGTACTGGCATACTGCATTTTGCAAATTTTAAGAGGTAATGCTAATGAGTGTTTCATTGCAAGCCCTGTGCACACAGTCTGAACATAAAACCATTGTGTTTAATTGTTCTGATTCAAGTAATATTTCAAGTCTTATGTTTCCACACTGATAAATCATAGACATTGCATTTGCACATTTTTCATTGCTTAGATATTCTACAACCTTTCTCTTCTCAGGTGTAAATGGTGTTATTATGTCGTCATTCTGTAGACAGTGGCAGACTCTGGCCTCTCGCACAAGGTGATTCTCTCATGGCTGAACATAAGCAAATATTTCATTACAAGTTTGGGGAGCAGGCTGTGTGCAAAATTCAGAGATAGTAATAACTGCCGATGCTGGAGTTGGTGATAACACAGTGTGGAGCAGGAGGAACACAGCAGGCCAGGCGGCATCAGAGGAACGGGAATGCTGGTGTTTCGGGTCGGGACCCATTTCTGAAGAAGGGTCCCAACCCGAAACTTCAGCTTTTTTGGTCCTTTGATGCTGCCTGGCCTACTGTGTTCCTCCAGCTCCACACTGTGTTATCTGTGTGCAAAATTTTCTGCTGTGTTCTTACAGTACAACAGTAACTACACTTCAAAAGCCCTTCATTGACTATAAAGCACTTTGAGCTATCTTGAGGCTGTGAAAGGTGCCACATCAATGTCAGTACCTTTTTTTTCCAGCTAACAAGTGTTCACTGATTCTCTTGAAAACAGGTTGGATGTCTTCTCAGGGTAACAGCTGAACCTAATGCATTTTTTGTAGTCCCTTCATTCTTATCCAGTTCAACGTTTGGCTGGATATCGCTTCATGATATTTGGTCATGGACCATGTGCAGTACACACCAAGCACCATATTAATGACTCGGGAAGTAACACAATGGGAATGTTCTATTGGATTACCTGCCTGAATCCATTGAAGCTGCAATATCTCAAGCGAATATTCCATGCTACATTATCTGAGTTGAGACATTGATAAGATGTCTGAGTTAGGTGTGATCATGCCGTATGAGTTAATCAGTTAAAGGATGTTTCTCATGAAATAAATAAACCCACTTTGCAATTCTTAGGATGTGTAGTTTCATTGCAAAGGAAACTTTTGATTGAGCTTGTCATTTCAGCATTCGACTGAATGAATCTGTAGCTTTCAAGAAGGTAGTGGTCTGAATTTTGGCCCTCCTCTTAACTGTGATGTATTCAGGGATTGGAATCTTTCCAGTGGATTTTTTGGCTAGAGTGACTGAGTACAGGAGCAATGCAAACCTTCGAAGACATTGTTGGTCTGCTTGAAGCATGCTGGTCTTCCAGCGTAAACAGTTGTTGATGATTGGATGTTGCTGGTGGACACATTCCAAGGACTAGAACTATGGGCTGAGAAATCCTCTGAAGCTTGGGGCAGCCACTACAATGACTAAATGGGATAACACTACTAAGATGGTCTTGCATAGTACTCTGAGGGACTGGAAACCATGTAATATTTCTGGGGCTCTGGGCACCAGAGAATGTTTGATATCCACTGCAAATGTATATTGCAAATGTAACAGCATATAGTGAGTTTCTTCATATACTGTATTGAAGCAAATTGACATGTAATGCATTGCATGCAATTTCAAATTTGAGCTATTATGCAATATACATGTACAAATTTTACAAATAGCATGTATTTTTGGGAAAACAAACAAAGAGTAATGCAAAAGAGGACTTGCTGAGTTAGTACCATTAGTTCAAATTCTTATGCTTTTAAATTCCTGTTTGCTGGGAACTGAATTAAGACAGTCCAGACTCATCTGATACTAGCTCTTCACAGGCAGTGAAAATGAGACCTGCATTCTGTCTGTCTGGGTTGCATTTGTTGGATGCCCCTGGAGTGAAAGGGCAGTGTTATAACTAATGTTGCCAACCAGCCTACAGCTTTAATTAGACTTGAAGGAATAAAGATGGAGAGGCTTGGAATTAACAGGGCAGTTTGCGTTGGAAGAAAATGCTTGACATGCTCAGAAGGACTCTCTGTGGGAAAGCCTTGCCAGAGTGAAGTAGGATACCAAGAGACTTTTCAACTGGCCACCTGTTTCCTCTCAGAGACACCAACTTAACACATTCTGGAGATGACAATCACATCCATATATATTCATCTGTAAATTTGTCCTGGTTATTTATAAACATGGTTTAATCTTTCATAGTGTTCAACAGCTCCATGTGTTTCTTTTAACCATCCTCTTTTTGGGAAATTAGAAATTCAATTAAATTTTAGCCAACTGCTTTGGGATTTAGATTTAAATCGATGGGGAGAGTTCCAATTGGTTCGTCGGATTGTTTTTTTTCTGCGTGTTCAAATTTTAACCTGAATGAATAACTTTCCTTTCCTGTATAATTAGATTATTAAAACAATGCAGAAGATAGAAGAGCTTGTGTCAATGCACTTTACTTTTCAAATGCAATCAGTCTGCCTTATATTATCTGAAAAGCTTCTCAGAGTGCCTCCTAGCCATTACAATTATTGTTTAGTTGGTATTATACTAATGCAGCAGACAATTTGCACACAAACAGTAATGAGATGAACACTCAGTCAAATTTGTTTTACTAGAATTATTGAGGGGGGGATTGTTGATCAGGACAACTGTCTGCTCCTCTTTGAGTAGTGTCATCCGGAACAGGTGGACAAGACTTCAGCTTTCATGTCCCATCAGAAGTACATTGTTTTCAATACACAGTACCCATCAAACTAAATGAATGCCAGAGGAATTTGGTTGGTTATGGATATCAAATAATCCCAACCAGCTAAATTTGCATTGTGCCTTTTTTGAGGTGAAGTTTGATGTTCCCTCATCCACCTTGCTCGGTGGAAACCAGGTCACTCGAAATGAAGCAGGAGATTTATTTATGGCATTCTTAATCTGATCTGACGGACTGCAATTTTAAATTCAGGCAGCTGTTCTACTCGTGCACTGGCAGTTCTTACACAGCCACTGTTGCCAGTCTGTGATACTGCATAAGAGTTGTTTGAGATAATTTGCTGACACCAGTCTTCTTTTGTTTATATTGTCTCCAGGACCCATCTAATGATTAGTGGTAGAGGCTACACCATTGTAGCATACAGGAGAGGCACTGTTCCAAGTTAACAAGAAGATTTATTGCATATGAGCAGCAATAGCAAAACTACATTTCAGTATGGCATCATTACTGGGGGTCTTTGGAGCAGGTACAGATACATCTGTTCCTTCCAAAAGCTACAGTAGAACCCCTTGTCTCCAACCACAGGCTGTGGGTAACATCAGTAGAATTGTTACAGCTGATGTAACATGAAAATCAGCCCCTTCGTAGAGTCATAGAGTCATATGGTGCAGAAACAGACAATTCGATCCAACTTATCCATATTGACCAAGTTTCCCAATCTGAACTAGTCCCATTTGCCTGCATTTGACCCATATTACTCCAAACCGTTTGTGTCCATGTACCTGTCTAAAAGTCTTTTAAGTGTTGTAATTGTACTCGCCTCCAGCACTTCCTCTGACAGGTTGTTCCATATACACACTGCCCTCTGTGTGAAAAAGATGCTCCTCAGATCCCTTCTAAATCTTTCTCTTCTCACCTTAAACCCATGTCCTCTCCCTTATACAAAAGCTCAAGGAACGTGACCAAAAGTTGAAACAAAAACCAAAAGTGCTGGAGAAACTCAGTAGGTCTGGCTGCATCTGTGGAGAGAAAGCAGAGTTAACATTTTGATGGTCACTGGACTTGAAATATTAACTCTGCTTTCTCTCCACAGATGTTGCCAGACCTCTCAGTGGTTAGCACAGCTGCCTCACAGCGCCAGGAACTCGGGTTCGATCCCACCCTCGGGCGACTGTCTGTGTGGAGTTTGCACATTCTCCCCGTATCTGCATGGGTTTCCTCTGGGTGCTCCAGTTTCCTCCCAGAGTCCAAAGATGTGCAGGTTAGGTGGATTGGCCAGGCTAAATTGCCCGTAGTGTTCAGGGATGTGTAGATTAGGTGGGTTATAGGGGGATGGGTCCAGGTGGGATGTCTGAGGGTCAGTGTGGACTTGTTGGGCTGAAGGGCCTGTTTCCACACTGTAGGGATTCTATGATATGATACTGAGATTCTCCAACATTTTCTGTTTTGTATTTCAGATATTCAGAATTTTCAGTTCTTTGAGTTATTTTAGCGGCTTGAAGTTGATTGGGACCTTCTTCAGCTTTGCCAGTTGGTTGCTGAGGCCTGGCTGCAATCCTGATCTGATGGCCTGAATGGGCTTGGAGCAGTGATTTCTTAATTAGCGTATCGTTTAAAAGGTTTCTTGTGGCGCTGGAGGAAGAAGAATGTTCTTCTGAGTCCCAAATTGAAACCGTGAAACTTCCTACCCATGAGCATCGAATATCTACGTTTGCTACAAATTGACCCACCCATGTGTGACCACACCTGGAATACTGTGTGCAGTATTGGTCTCCTTATCTTAGGAAGGATGTTCTGGCTACGAAAGTTTACCAGACCGATTCCTGGAATGGCAGGGCTGATATATGAGGAGAGATTAGATTGGTGAGGACTATATTCACTGGAGTTTTGAAGAATGAGAGGAGATCACATAGAAACCTATAAAAGTCCAACAGGACTACACAGGCTATTTGCTGGAAGGATGTTCCCAGCGACCAGGGAGTCCAGAACCAGGGGGTCACAATCTGAGGAATGGGGATAGGCTATTTAGAACTGAGATGAGAAGAAATTTCTTCTCCCAGAGAGTGGTGAGCCTATGATATTCTCTGCCACTGAAAGCAGTTGAGGCCAAAACATTGAATGTTTTCAAGGAGAGTTCTTAGGGCTAAAGGGATCGATGGATGTGGGGTGAAAGCAGGAACAGGGGACTGAGTTAAAAGATCAGTCACGATCATATTGAGTGGCAGAGCAGGCTTGAATGCTGAATGGCCTACTCCTGCTTCTATGTTTGTATGTAAGCCCTCAACCTTCCCAGTATGATGTGGAGGTGGAGGTGCCGGTGTTGGACTGGGGTGGACAAGGTCAGAAATCACACGGCACCAGGTTATAGTCCAACCGGTTTACTTGAAAACATAAGCTTTTGGAGCCTTATCCTTCTTCAGGTGTCAGTGAGAGAGCGAGTATCAGAGAGAATTTATAAATAAAAGATCAAAGGGTCACACCACTGATGAGGATGTATTAAACAAACCTAATTTGCTGTTAACTTATAAATTCTGTGTCTGATACTCCCTCTCTCTCTAACACCTGAAGAAGGAGTGAGGCTCCGAAAGCTTGTGTTTTCAAATAAACCTGTTGGACCATAACCTGGTGTCGTGTGATTTCTGACCTTCCCAGTATGGGTGTTGGACTCAGTAAAAATCTCTCTAGGCCTCATACAATGGCTGAACGTGGGAATGTTGCTCACCTCAATTCATTTCACCCCCAAAACTGCCCCCAATACCGTGACTGCTCTACCTCTTTTCGAAAAGCAGGAAGACTATATTACATGTGAGCACCGTCTCACTTAAATGAAGAACTAAAGTTAGCTTTAGCAGTCACATGAGCTGCTGAGTGTCCTGGTAACCAGCTCAGTGAGTTGTGCCTGAAATAACTTCCGATTTATAATTCTGCAACTTGGTGGGGGGGGGTACTTCTGTTGGTGGGAGGAGAAGGATTCTTAGTCTAACAAACCTGCCCAGATTGACAGTACACGAATGATAAATTATTTTAACATTTGGCATGAAGTATTACAGTGAGGGGTAGTTATTTATGAATCTGCAGCAGAATCCCAGCTTTTCTGTCAAACAAAACTCCCCCTTGGGGAATGCAGCATCATTGAATGTACCATATGGCAGATTTTTATGTCAACAAGGTGCAGGGCTGGATGAACACAGCAGGCCAAGCAGCATCATAGGAGCAGAGAGGCTGACGTTTCGGGCCTAGACCCTTCATCAGAAAAGGGGGAGGGGAAGGGGGTTTTGAAATAAATAGGGAGAGAGTGGGAGGCGGATAGAAGAGGGATAGAGGAGAGGATAGGTGGAGAGGAAACAAACAGGTCGAAGAGGCGGGGATGGGGCCAGGAAAGGTGAGTGTAGGTAGGGAGTTAGGAAGGGGATAGGTCAGTCCAGGGAGGACGGACAGGTCAAGGGGGCGGGATGAGGTTGGTCGGTAGGAGATGGAGGTGCGGCTTGGGGTGGGAGGAGGGGATAGGTGGGAGGAAGAACAGGTTAGGGAGGCAGGGACGAGCTGGACTGGTTTTGGGATGCGGTGGGGGGAGGGGAGATTTTGAAACTTGTGAAATCCACATTGATACCATTGGGCTGCAGGGTTCCCATGCGGAATATGAGTTGCTGTTCCTGCAACCTTCGGGTGGCATCGTTGTGGCACTGCAGGAGGCCCAGGATGGACATGTCGTCTGAGGAAAGGGAGGGGGAGTTGAAATGGTTCGCGACTGGGAGGTGCAGTTGTTTGTTGCGAACCGAGCGTAAGTGTTCTGCAAAGCGGTCCCCGAGTCTCCGCTTGGTTTCCCCGATGTAGAGGAAGCCACACCGGGTACAGCGGATGCAGTATACCAAATTGGCAGATGTGCAGGTGAACATCTGCTTGATGTGGAAAGTCTTCTTGGGGCCTGGGATGGGGGTGAGGGAGGAGGTATGGGGGCAGGTGTAGCACTTCCTGCGGTTGCAGGGAAAAGTGCCGGGTGTGGTGGAGCTGGAGGGGAGTGTGGAGCGGACAAGGGAGTCACGGAGAGAGTTGTCCCTCCGGAAAGCAGATAAGGGTGGGGAGGGAAAGATGTCTTTGGTGGTGGGGTCGGATTGCAGATGGCGGAAGTGTCGGAGGATGATGCGTTGGATCCGGAGGTTGGTGGGGTGGTACGTGAGGACGAGGGGGATTCTTTTTTGGTTTTTATTGCGTGGATGGGGTGTGAGGGATGAGGTGCGGGAGATGTGGGAGACACGGTTGAGGGCGTTCTCGACCACCGAGGAGGGGAAGTTACGGTCCTTGAAAAACGAGGACAACTGAGATGTACGGGAGTGGAATGCCTCATCCTGGGAGCAGATGCGGCGGAGGCGAAGGAATTGGGAATAGGGGATAGCATTTTTGCAGGAAGGTGGGTGGGAGGAGGAGTATTCTAGGTAGCTGTGGGAGTCGGTGGGCTTGAAATGAATATCGGTTTCGAGGTGGTTGCCCGATATGGAGACAGAGAGGTCCAGGAAGGGGAGAGAGGTGTTAGAGATGTTCCAGGAAGGGGAGAGAGGTGTTAGAGATGTTCCAGGAAGGGGAGAGAGGTGCATCTCCAGATTTTTATGTCGTTGCCTTTATTTGATTACTCTGCATTTTTGACCTCATAAACATTTTATTTTTATTTTATTTGCCAGTTCTGTTTTTTTCAATTCTTCTCCTGAAAGTACCAGCTCCTTGCTGGAACCTAGATCAATGTTTGCCTTGTGAATCCTTGTTGGCACCTTGTTGCCAACGTTATTTAAACACATGGGCATTTCACAGCTGAGTTCAAGCCTGTTTCTGAATGGTACAGCATGAAATGAGAACATTTGGCTCATTGTGACAGTGCTGGTTTTTGCAAGACCTATCCAATGAGTTATCATCAAACCCAAGGCAATCCCCATCACCCTGATCCTTTTCTCCCCCCTTTTCAAGTTTTTATCCAATTCCTGTTTAAAAGTTAGCATTGAATCTCCTGACATGACCCTTTTAGCCAATATATTAAAAAAAATGCTCTCTTCATCTCCCTCTGGTTCTTTTACCAAATATTTTGCCACACTTTAGGAAGGATGTGAAAGCATTGCAGACAGTGCAGAAGAAAATCACTAAATGCTCCAGGAATGAAATATTTCAGTTGTGATGATGCTGTGGGTTTAAGAGGTTATTTTGTCTTTTTTTTTTGAAGAGAGGTTTTAAGGCAGATGTGACAAGCAGTCTACCAGAACCTCTAGAGTAAACAGGCCTTGGGTTTTTTTTTCCAAAGTTGGAATAATAGAAGCAACCTGAATGGGTGGGGTCAACCTTCCACAGAACCATAAACTTCAATTAAGATTTCAGCAGTTCCTGTTGGGTTCTTGAAGAAGTGAAAGCTATTTTTTTCCTCTCTCGGTTACAGTTAAAAGCTGGAGGTTCTCTGCCTGGTATGGGAGTTGCATGTAAGACAACATGTTTTCTGAATTTGCCATTTGCCAAGGGTGTGTTTATGGGATGTTACTACATTGGAACAGTTACTTAGTAATAGTTATTGCATCTATGATTCTGTTAAGTTTTCCAATCGAGTTGTTATTCTAATTCCTTCTTTCTTTTGTTGTATTTTAAGAACTGAAAAAAGTTGTGTTTTGCTTTAAATCCGATAGTTTGACCAATCAAATTCCATCTGGAATGCAACACCTTACATTTACCTTTAAAAGAAGAAAAAGCTATAGTCTAGACTCTCTTCTGAATATTTTGAGGGAATTTGGTCTGGCCAGTGTGGATGGATTGGAGAAATTGCTTTCCTCAGAGAACAGAAGGTTGAGAGGAGGTTGGATCAAGAGGTTCAGAGTAATGAGGAGTATGGACAGAATAGAAAGGGAGAAACTGTTCCCATTCATGAAAATATCAAGAACCAGAGAGCACTTATTTAAGGCAATTGGGAAAAAATGAAATGGGTGATATACGAAAGGACCTTGCCACACAGTAAGCGATTAGGATCTAGATTGCACGCATTGAGACCGTGGTGCAGGAAGGTTCAAGTAAGTTTTCTAAATGGAATTGGTTCATTGCCTGAAGAGAAGAAAAGCGGAGGCCTATAGGGCAAAGGGAGGGAAGTGCCAAAAGATGAATTGTTGCTTCAGAAAAAAAACAGTAAAGAGTAAATGGACAAAATGGCTTCTTTCTGTGCTAGCACCATTCTACAATTCTGTGTCCTCCTGTTGATGACCCTCCATCAAATAAAAAACAGCTTTGCTTGCTTAACTATAACAAAAACCTTCATAATTTTGAACACCTCAGTGAAATCTTCCCATAACCTTCTATAGTTTCTCTATGCAAGTGAAGCATCTTCCAATGTATTTGTTATCATGTCACTGTTTGTTTTCCTAAATCTATTGGGTAGAAATTGGCATTGGCCATGCTAATGCTTTGGGGGTTTGGGTAAAATGGGGAGAGGGAGAAAAAAACTCAACAATTTATTAGTGGAACAGCCTGCACCTGATGTGTCTAAAGCAAGTAATAGGCCCCATGAATGTTTCAGTTAAAGGTTGGATACAGATTTTAAAACAAACCCTTACCTAAATTGGATAACAAGGTTGCTAATGAGAGAAGTCTTTTTAAAAATTACCCGAGAAAACTGTTGGTGTGTGAAAACGTGTAGAGATGCGCATCTACCTTTACAGCCACTGTGATATTTTTATGTATTATTCATGGATTGTGGGCATCACACAGCTAGAATTTACTGTCCAACACAGCCACATCCAGTCATGAATGATCGTGGATAATTAATCAGTTCACTGGAGGAGGTGACTGCACAAATATGGGGAGCCCAACATATCAGTGCAAAAGATAAGGCAGAATCATTTACAGCAATCTTCAGCCAGAAGTGTGAAGCTGATGATCCATATTGCCCTCCTCTGGATGCCCCCAGCATCAAAGATGCCAGTCTTTATCAAATATAATTCACTCCATGTGATATTGAGAAATGGTTGAGGTTGAGAAATGGTTAAGTGGCATTTAATTGTTCGAAGGCTATGGGCCCTGACAGTATTCCAGCAATAGGACTAAAGACTTGTGCTCCAGAACTTCCTGCTCCCCTAATCAAACTGTTTCAGTAGAGTAACAACCCTGACAATGTAGAAAATTACTCAGGTATGTCCTGTACACAAAAAGCAGGGCAAATCCAATCTGGCCAATTGTTGCCATATCAAGCGCAACTAGAGACAAGCAATAAATGCTGGCCAGCCAGCGACACCCACATCTCACAAAATGAATAAATAAAAAAATGTCTACCCTCGATCATCAGTAAAGTGATGGAAGGTATCATTAACGGTGCTACCGAGCAGTACCTAGTTAGCAATAGCCTGCTCAGTAACGCTCAGTACGGGTTCTGCAGAACTACTCAGCTCCCGGCTACATCTCAGTTTTGGCTCTAACATGGACAAAAGAGTTGAATTCCAGAGGTGAGGTGAGAGTGACAACCTTTGAGATCAAGGTTGCATTTGACTGAATGCAAAAATCAAAGTGCCCTGGTAAAACTGGTATCAGTGAACATCAGGGAAAAGCTCTCCACTGGCTGGAGTCATACCCAGCACAGTGGAAGATGCTTGTGGTTGTTGAGGGTCAGTCATCTCAACTCCAGGGAATCTGTTCAGGAGATTCTCAGGGTATTTGTTTTCTAATCAACCTTTCCAGAGATGTTATTACATACCTCTGATGGTAGGTGGGACATGAGCTTAGGCCCCCTGGCTCAGATGTAGGGATGCTACCACTGTCCCACAAGAGGCCTAGCTCTCAGGGTAGTGTCCTAGGCTGAAATAATCAGCTATTTCATTAAAGATCTTCCCTCTATCATAAGGTTAGTGTGGACACACTTACTGGCAATTGTACAATATTCAGTACAATTCACAACTCCTCAGATGCTGAAACAGTCCATATCCAAATGCAGCAAGACCTGGACAATATCCAGGTTTGGGCTGACAAGTGGCAAGAAATATTCACACTATATAAATCCAGGCAATGACCACTTTAAAAGAACAGAATCTAACCTTGATATCCTTGACATTCAATGGCATTACCATCACTGAATTCCCCACTATCACCATGCAGTAGGCTTCCATTGACCAGAAACTCAACTGGACTCACCATTGTGGCTACAAGTCCAGGTCAGAGGCTAGAAATCCTGCTTTGTGTAACTCACCTGACTCCCCAAAGCCTGTCCACCATCTACTAGGCTCAAGTCAGGAGTGTGACGGAATATTCCTCACTTGCCTAGATGAGTGTGTCTCCAACAACACTCAAGAAGCTTATCACCATTCAGGAGAAAGCAATCTATTTGACTGGGGTCACATCCACAAGCATTCATATCCGCTACCACTGATCATCGGTAGCAGCAGTGTGTACCATCTATAAGGTTCACTGCAAAATTCTCCAAGGCTCCTTTGATTGCACCTTCCAACACAACAACAACTACCACCATCCAGAAGGACAAAGGCAGAATATACATGGGAACACCACCACATGTACATTCCCCTCCAAACCACTCACCATCCTGACATTGAAATGTATTATTGTTCCTTCAGTGTTGCTGGGTCAAAATCCTGGAACTGCACCGTGGATCTACCTACAGCACATGGACTACAGCGGTTCGAGCAGGAAACTCACCACCACCTTTTCATGGGCAACTAAGGACAGGCGATAAATACAGGCCCAACCTGCAATATCTACAATCCATGAGTACATATAAACAAAGAAATTTGGGTCTGGAGTCACATGTAGGCCAGACCAGGTAAGGGTGACAGAAATATCTTCCTTGAAGATTATAAGTGAAACAGAGAGGATTTTACAAACAATTGACAATGGTTGCCATTAAACAATCTGTAGTGATTTGAACCAAGGGTGTCTTGTTGACTGTGAAATCCCTGATTGGGGTTGTTAAGCTGGCCAATCAGGGAGCCCTGGCTGAGAGATATAAACAGGTGATTCAGAAGGTCTCCTCAGTCTAGGGACTGACTCCAAACTGCACACATAAAAAAAATGGGGGGGGGGGGCGGGGCGGGGCGGGGCGGGAAAGAGATGTTGGCCTCTGTGTAGTTATTTCACAAACCTTGTTGTTCAGATTTTTATTTAATCTTAAATACATTATCTGACCTTGTGGGATTTGAGCAATATCCTGAAGTCTCTAGCTTGAGTTCTCTAGGTTACCAGTTTAGTGATATCACCACTATATCACCACCTTCCCTAACTAGTATCTCTGTTTTCCCAGCTCCAACAATTTCCCTTTCTAATAGCAGTGATACCATGACATCAGTGCCCATTGCATTGGCCCCCAGTTTCATTCTAATCCTCTTCTATCCAAAGCACGACTGAGATTCGATGCCCAGTAACACAGGGTTAACCAAACATGTATTTGCATGATGGTTGTTTTTTCCTTTACCCTTGGCTTGTGCGAGTTGTGCAATTTTTTGGCTGGGTCAATGAAAGGAGTTTCATGTGGGGGAAGCAGAGTATCCCAGCTCTGGGAGGGATGGAATAACTGATAGCAAGCAGCTTGAATCACACCTTATGAAGAGGGAGTTAAGGGATCCAAAGGAAATTTGTAGCCTGACTTGCTCTTGCCTCCCATCTCGAGTGTGGTGTGTGGGACTGTGTGTGAATGTCTTAGGAACAATAGACAAACATTCAATTCATTTATAGCCTACATTTTATTTGTTAACTTTAAAGGAATCTGGCAGCTGTGGTTATATTGAAATAAGACAGAAAATGTCATAAAAAATTACCATTAAAAATGCAAACAAAACTTTGTGATTTGATATCCCAAGGAATACAATCAAAAGCAGAGAATTTATATTAAACTTATATTGAGCTTTGGTTAGACCACACTAGGAGCTCTGTGAAGAGATCTGGTCTCTGTATTGCAAAAAGGATGTAGAAATATTGGCGAAAATGCAAAGAAGTTTTACAACATAGATACCAGAACTGAGAGGTCACAATGATAAGTAAAGACTTAAGAGGCTGTGGCTAGAAGTCTGAGAGAGGGTCTGATTGAAACCCTTGAGATAATCCAGGGCTGGTAAATTTAAGAAGGGAATTCAACAGATACTTCTCTGCCTAAAAATGGTGAGAAATTTGAACACCCTATCATGTGGAATGGTTGAGGTGAGTAGCATGGTTGTATTTAAGGGTAAGCCTGATAAACACTGGGGCTAAAGGAATCGTAGGATATGTTGATAATGTGAGGTGGGAGAATGCTCAACTGGAGCATATATATAACATGACAAGGTATGGAGCTGGATGAACGCAGCAGGCCAGGCAGCATCAGAGGAGCAGGAAGGCTGACGTTTCAGGCCTAGGCCCTTCTTCAGAAATGGGGGAGGAGAAGGGGGTTCTGAAATAAATATGGAGAGAGGGGGAGGCGGATAGAAGATGGATAGAGGAGAAGATAGGTGGAGAGGAGACAGACAGGTCAAAGAGATGGGGATCGAGCCAGTAAAGGTGAGTGTAGGTGGGGAGGTAGGGAGGAGATAGGTCAGTCCAGGGAGGACGGACAGGTCAAGCGGGCGGGATGAGGTTAGTAGGTAGGAGATGGGGGTGGGGCTTGAGGTGGGAGGAGGGGATAGGTGGGAGGAAGGACATGTTAGGGAGGCAGGGACGAGCTAGGATTGTTTTGGAATGCGATGGGGGAGGGGAGATTTTGAGGCTTGTGAAATCCACATTGATACCATTCGGGCTGCAGGGTTCCCAAGCGGAATATGAGTTGCTGTTCCTGCAACCTTTGGGTAGCATCGTTGTGCCACCCACACGCACACACACCCACAAATACACACACACACACACACACACACACACACACACACACACACACAAGCTCCAACTATTAGTCTGCCAACAAATCTATCTTGTGACACATTGCTGTCGTATGCTAATTAGAAGCAAAATGACTCATTACCACATGGGATTACACTTGAATGTCCAGCAAGCTGCCTTTTACTTGCCAATTTTCAATATTTTTATATCCTGGTGAAAACAAATGTTAAAAAGTTAGAAAGAGCTGATTTTTCAGAGTGGTCTGGAGATGACAGATCAATCCTGGAGGGTTGGCAACCCTAGTTTGAACTCTAGGCCATGCTGAGAGGACAGACATTCCCTTGGTCTGAAGTTGGATCTCATTGTGCTTGTTGCTATGGGGAAAAGAGTGTTGTGGAGATGAATTGATGGGTGCAACTCACCTGATAGTACATTGGCTATCTAGGCCAATAACTTCAAATGATCCAGGTCCCTACCTGAGACCAGTGTTAGGCACATTGAATATATAAATCATGTGCTAACCTATTGCAGAAACCCACCTGAAATTCTCACCAATGTGCATACCAAGCACTTGATTCAGTTTTTCCAATGGCCATGGCAATATCCCTCAAGAATCCCACAGAAATATTCTGGGTCACCAGTAGATTGGGCTCCTCCCTTTCTAATTCAGTTACTTCCTTCTCCTTCCATTAGGCCCAGCCACAGAACTGAGGTCACATCCCAACTGACACCCAAAACTCGCCCATGGCCCAGTCTCATTAAATGTCATGTCAACAATTTCAAGCGGTCTTTATAATTGCAAAGCCCAGTCTTATGCTGGCTTTTAGCACCACTCTCATTGTCTCAGACGATGTGGAGTTGGCATCCTAGTGGCATTATCACTGAACTGCTAACCCAGAAATCCAGCTAATGTCCTAGGGACCCGGGTTCAAATCCTGCCATGGCAGGTGGTGGAATTTGAACTCAATAAATATCTGGAATTAAGAGTCTAATGATGACCGTGAATACATTGCTGATTGTCAGAAGAACCCATCTGGTTCACTAATGTCCTTTAGGGAAGGAAACTGTCATCCTTACCTGGACTGGCCTATATGTGACTCTAGACCCACAACAATGCAGTTGACTGTCAACTGCCCTCTGGGCAATTAGGGATGGGCAATAATGCTGGCCTAGCCGGCAATGACCTCATCCTGTGAATGAATATTAAAAAAAAGACCTGGGGTTTAGTCAGAGCGCAGAATTATAAAGCATTGCTTTGTCAACTGAAGTTTAAACACAATCCCATTGACTGTGGGATTAGGAAAACAACGGAAGAGTCTTCAATAGTTAACAATGTATTACTAATGCGCATACCTGGCTGTACTCATAAGTCACATTGCACACGTCTTGCAAAAGGCACTCAGCAGAGATTTATATACATTCCTTCTTTATTGATAACTTCTTGCCAACTATGCATCTAATGTTCAGTGTGATTTATTTATTTGGAGCCTGCACAAAACATGCTGCCTCACTGATTAAGAAAACAGAAGTTCATAGTGTGAGCTGAAATGAAAGATGTGGTTTTAAGTGATACACCTGACCTGGAAGGTGTATTATAGCCTGAGACAATTCTGGTCTTCCCCCCACTACTTTGTCTCAGGAATTGACCCCCACCCAAGTGTAGGGAAATTTATAATGAGAGGCCATAGTTTTAGGATAAGGGGCTGCAGATTTAAAACAGAGATGGGAAAGAATCACTTCTCTCAAAGGGTCGTGAGGCCGTGGAATACACTAGCCCAGAGTACGGTGGATGCCAGGACACAACAAATTTCAGGAGGAGATGGACAGATTTTGAATTAGGAATGAGTTGAAAGATTATGGGGAGCAGGTAGGAAAGTGGAGTTGAGGTCAAGATGAGATCAGCCATGATCGTATTGAATGGCGGAGCAGGCTTGAAGGGGTTGAATGGCCTTTCCCTGCTCCTAGTTCTTAAGTGGAGAGTTAGACAGCCTAAAGTCTATAGGCTGCAGACCAAAGGATTGCCAACAAGACAGGTAAGCCAACAATAAGAACATCCATAGGGCAGGTTTGGGAATAGTGTTGCGTCTCACGTATTTTCTAACCACTTCTGCAATCTCCAATGATGCCATAAATGGCCCGAACCATGCCAATTGACACCTTGTTAGACATAAGTGTGGGTAATCTAGTCAAGCCTTTTCTCACTGTCTCAAATGTTAGCTTGGCTTGGTGGCACTGCTCTGACTGGTGCTCACAGCTTTGAGACCCTCTTCAGGATTTGAATGTGCAAATTAATGGACTTTGAAATAACTCTGAGAGAGTGTAATGCAGTTGTACATATCTTGAGGCTGTGGTCCTGTGTTTCTATTTAGGTGGGAGTGGAATATCCTTGGAGTTAGAACAGTCATAGACCAAAAGAGACATTTGGCCTATCAAGTCCATGCGAGCTCGCTGCAAGAGCAGTTCAGCGATCCGTTTCCCCAGACCATTCCCCATGGCCCTGCAAATGTTTTCTTTGCAGGTCCTTATCAGACCTGGTTTTGAAATCCATGACTCCACCTGCCTTTCCCACACTCACAAACAGTGTATTCCAGATTCTAAAAGATTTTCCTTAAGTCACCTTTGGGTCTTTTGTCAATCACTTTAAATCTGTGTTCTCTTGTTCTTGGCCCTATATGAAGAAGAGCAGGGCAGGTCAACATTGTTCCATGAAACACTGCCATATAAAAAAGTTTAACTGGTCACTAATTTGTTTTGCAATTTGACGAGTATTACGGTGTCTGGTGTAATTCAAGTGACTACATTCCAAACGTGATTCATTGCCTGTGAGGAGCTCTGAACAAGGTGTGAAACAGGTTAAGTAAATACAAACTGCAGCAGAATTACAAGGCCAGTTCAGACCAGCTGTCCCTCGGATAATAGGTGAACAATGCAATAAAAAGAAAACACTTGCATTTAGGTAGCACTTTCCATGACCTTGGAAATCTCAAAACTTCTTACAGCCAATGAAGAGTGTAGTCAGTGTTGCAATGTAGGAAGAGCTGCAGTCAAAGTGCACTGAGTAAGACCACACAAACAGTGATATGGCAATGTCTCAACCACAGAACTGTTACTGCATATAGAATCCCTACTGTGTGGAAGTAGGCCATTTGGCCCATCAGGTCCACACCAACCAGCTGAAGAGCATCCCACCCAGATCCACCCAATCCCTATAACCCTGCATTTCCCATGTTTAATCAACCTAACCTGTACATCCCTGAACACTAAGGGCAATCCACCTACCCCGCACATCTTTGGACTGTGGGAGGAAATCAGAGCACCTGGAGGAAACCCACGCAGACACGGGAGAATGAGCAAACTCCACACAGACAGTGACCTGAGGGTGGAATCAAACCCGGGTCCCTGGCACTGTGAGGCAGCACTGCTAACCATTGTGGCACCATGCCACCTTGTATACAGCGGCTGTTTGGCCCATCATGCCTGCACCAGCTCTCTGAATGAGTATTTCGACTCAGTGCCATTCTCCTGTCTTCTCCCCATAACCCTGAATATTGTTCCTATGTAAATAATGATCTAATGCCCTGTTGAATACCCCATTTCCAGGCAGTGCATTCCAGACCTTAACCACTTGCTGTGTGAAAGCAGATTTTTTTCACATCCAATTTGTGTTTTTTTAACAAATTACCTTATGTTTGTGTCCACTTGTTTTTGCTCCCTTTAATAAGTGAGAACAGTTTCTCTGTATCCATTCTGCTCAGCGCTTTCATGATTTTGAAAACTTCTATGAAATCTTCTCTGAGCTTAACCTTTACTTGAAAAATAGTCCCAACCTCTTAAATCTCTCTGAAGAGTCTCATCCCAGGAACCTTGTAAACCTTTTCTACCCTCTCTCCAATCAGTTCACCTTCTTCCTCAAGTGTGACACTCAGAATGGACAAAACAATCTGGTTTATTAAATGTTGCCTAAGGGATAAATATTGGCCAGGACACCCCACCTGCTATGGAATAGAACCTCCAGATTTTTCCTGCCCAACTGCTAAAGCAGAAAGGGCCTTAGCTTAACATTTCTTCCTAGTGATAGCGTAGCACACTGTCAGTGTTACACTAGAATCTCACTGCTGATGTGTTGCTCAATTCTGGAGTAGGATTTGAACCCACAGACCATTGGGCCAGAGCCAAGATTACTCCCAACTGACCCATGTGGAGGGAATTGAATTGAACAATGAACCGTCAGTCACAGGTGGGTTGGTAGCACTGCAGTATGCATTTCCAATAATTTAAAGCAAAATCTGGCTTCATAAAATTTATTTCAGCTGCATGAATGGCTTTTGCTAACCAAGAGCTCCAGAGTTCATATTAGCTTACAATTCAGTTGTGAATTGTGATAATTCTTCCCGCATCTTTCAATGTCTTTTTTGCGACGCCCTTCTGCAATAAAAAGCCATCTACCCAAAGAAAGGTGATTATAACAGACCAGGCAGCATTAGAGGATCAGGAAAGCTGATGTTTCAGGTCTAGTAGGCAGTTCCTACTATCTCTGATTATAACAGACGTTGTTTTAATCACAATGTGCTGTAATGCATTGAAGTACAGAACAAATGCACGCATCTGATGATATTAGGAATACTTGCTTCGTAGCCACCATCCCAACTCCTAGATCCCCAAGGGAAGAAATTAATCTGCGATTGGAGCCTAAACCAGGTATTAATCAATGGGCAGCCATTTCTGTTGAAGATAAACTCACCTAAACCAATTAAATTAGTTAAAGCAGAACACTGCTGGAGATCTGAAATAAAAACGCAATGTGCTGGAGGAACTCCATAGGCCTGGCAGAATCTCTGGAGAGACAGCAGAGTTAAAATTTTGAGTCCACTATGACTCATGTTCTCAGCTTAATCCTTAATGACCAACGCTGAATAAATGTTGGTTGGGGGTAAAAATTGACCTGGATATCATGGGAAACCTCTCTGTTCATCTTTGATCACTACCAAGGCATCTATTACTTGCATGTGAGAGGGCAGACTGTTAATTGCATCATCTGGTGTAAGGCTGATTTATATAGATGCTCAAATCCTAATTTTGGATCCCTTTGCCTGCTCAGTCAGATGATCTGCATGTTAGAAAGCCATAAGAGTGGCACAATTGACCAGTGCATCTCTAGCTTAGCGAGACTATCAAAAGACAGGATACCTACTCCCCATTCCTAACCAGTGCTGCCATTGGAAGGTCCACTTGGTGGTTGCCAAGTGAGGCCAAAGGAATGGTAGTGACACATTCCACGGTTGAATAGCAATGCTGACATTGACTTACTGGATTCAGGGAGAGTGGACTTGCAACAGGGCACCACAGTGTGTTTTACTTGCTGTTCTTTTAAAGGATGTTGGCATCACTAGCTAGACCAGCATCCGTTGCCCATCCCTGATTGTCCCTGAGAAGATGGTGATGAGCTGCCTTCTTGAGCTACTGCACGCCATGTTGTGGAGGTAGTCCCAAAATGCAATCAGGAAAGAAGTTCGAGGATTTCCCCCAGCTGCAGTGATGTTGTTCCAAGGCAGGATGGGGTGTGACATGGGGAGGGACTTGCAGATGATGGTGTTCTCATGCAATTGCTGCCCTTGTCCTTCTAGATGGTAGAGGCCATGGGTTTGGAAGGCATTGTTGGAGAAGCCTTGGTGGTTGCTGCAATGTATCTTGTGGACAGCACAGATTGGTACCACTGCCAATGAAGTCTTGTCTTATAAGGAAAGTTTGGACAGGCTGGGCTTGTTTCTACTGATGCTTAGAAGATTAAGGGGTGATTGATTGATGTGTATACTACCCTGAATTATCTTGACAATGTGGATCTGGAAAAGACATTTCTGGGTCAGTCCAGAACTGGGGGCACTGTTTTAAACTTAAGGCTCACCTTCTTAGGAGAGAGATGACAGGAATTTTTTGCTGAGCATTTAATGACTTTGGAACTCCCTGCTTCAGAAGGCAGGGGAGGTGGGGTTATTGAATATTTTTGAGGCGGAGCCAGATCAGTTCTGGTTAGGCAGCAGAATCAAAGATTATCAGGGGTTGATAGGAGTGTGGAATTTGAAACAGATCAGCCATAATTCTACTGATAGCAGACAGGCTTGAGGGGCCAAGTGGCCTTGTTCTGTTTCAATTCACATGTTCGTAAGTTGATTAGAGTTCTTAACAACCCTTTTCCGATGAATGATCCCTGTCGGGAGACTGTCTCTGTTAAATGACTGTTTTGGGATCTACAATAAAAACAGCTGGCTGTGGCCTCAGAAATATAGCATTGAATTGAAGTCAAGCTGTTTCCAAGTCCTGATCTGGACCTCACAGCTAGTGTTGATCTCAGCCTCAGTCCCTCTTTTTCCTCCCAATGTTGTTTGTAACTGGACAGCTGACTGTGTCCACCTTAATTAACACTTTTCAACAGCGGGTCTTGAGAATTCTTCAGCCATACATAGAATCTAACGCATCAAGACACTTCAATCCTTCCCAGTCTTAAAGAGGAAGTGTTCTCAGGGGGGAACTACTTTCTGATAGCCAGTATTGGCCAAATAAACAGCAAATAAAACTGCAAATGCTGGAAATCTGAAATAAGCACAAAAAGTGCACAAAAGGTTCAGCAGGTCCGGCAGCATCTGTGGAGAGAGAGCAGAGTTAATGTTTTGACTGCAGTGTGACTTTTAGAAGACTCAAAATGTTAACTGCAGTTATCTCTCCGCCAATGCTGCCAGACCAAATAAACAGCAACACTCAGGAATGAACGGCAAGGAGAATGTCAATAAAATAAAAAGAGGAAAGAAAGGCTTCCATTTATATAAGATCTTTCATGACCACTGGATATCTCAAAAAACTTAGCGTTCACTTTACTATCTCAGGCCATGTCTGTCTGGCTGATCTCAAAGCCATCATTAACTTGATACAATTCACAGTTTCCATTAACATAAGTAAGTGATTATTCTAAGAATGGACTTAGAGTCCTAGGTCAGAACCAATTTTATTTTGGCTGAGTGTGATTTGTGACAAGTATTTTGGAGGGTTTCTTGCTGGATGAGAAAGATCTTGAAATTGCACACTGATGTTACTGTATGTTAGTTACGGAGGGAATGAAAGTTGAAGGCATTAGATGGGGTGCCGATCAAGTGAACTTCTTTATCCTGAATGGTATTGACCTTCCTCAGTGTTGTTAGAGCTGTTCTCATCCAGACAAGTGGGGAATATTCCATTAGATTCCTGGCTTGTAGATAGTGGACAAACTCCCTGGGGAGTGAGGGAGTGAGTTGTTCAGTGAAGAATACCTAGCCTCCGACCTGGTCTTGAAGCCACAGTATTTGTATGGCTGATCCAGTTCAGTTTCTGGTCAATAGTAACACCCATGATGTTACCAGTCTGTATTTAGAGATGGTAAAGTCATTAAACATCAAGGTTAGTTGGCTAGATTTTCTTTTGTTGGAAATAGTCTTTGCTTGCCACTTCTCAGCCTAAGGCCTGATGTAGTCTGGATCTTGCTGAATATGGACACAGAATAATACATCCCAGATGCACATTAACCAATCTAATAGAGACAGTAGGGGAACATTGTTAGCCAAAAAGAAGCAACATGAAAATCACTCACACAGGAGTATTCAGATCCATAGTATAGATGCATTTAAGGGTAAGTTCAATAAGCACAGAAGGAGGCCATTCAGCCCCATCATGAGGGGAAAAAGAATAGTAAGTAAGGTTTAAGGAGGCTCACATGAAACATGAACACCAGCATGGACCAGTGAGGCTGAAGGGTCTTTTCCTGACCTTTGGACTCGGTGTAATGTGATTCATCGTGCCAGGTGGAAATGAACCAGTAGAAACACAAGTGGTGAGGAACCACTGAAGGGTGGATGGAGGACAGCAGAAATCAGCCAGAGTTTGCATACTTGATCACTGGCCAGCGACTCCAGCAGCTCTCAAAAACCACAGCAAAATGGGTCTGCTATGTGGTCAGAGCCCCAGTGGTCACAATTTTTACAGGATTGCATGTCTGTAGTCAACAAGAGATTTCCAGTGTGTAACAAAAACATTGCTAGCTGTGGCTAAGAACCAAGACTGGAGTTTGGATAAGCAAGCACTAGAAGGCTACATAATTAAACGATGCAGCATCTTTTCTTCCCTCAGTTTGACTTTCTATAAGAAAAGCATTAGCATTTTGGATATCCCTTCATCATAATTATATATGATAGTTAGAAACTAGCAACAGAGATGCCATCTATTGTGATTTGTGTAGTCTATGGTGACTATCCCAAAACCAAAGAAGCCTGTGGTTTTGAACGCAGAGCGCTTTTGCTGCTGAGTCAGAAGGTCACAAGTTCAAACCCCACTCTAAGACTTAAGTAAGGCTGCATTGTGAAATTGAGGGAACACTGTATTGGTGGAGGACCTGCCTTTTGGAGTGAATGTTAGACCAAGGCTCTGTTTGCCCCCTCAGAGGGATATAAAAACAAAATTCCTCGTCTCAATGCTCAAAGATCAGGGGAATTCCTCTCGGGTCCTGACCAGTATTTATCCTTCAACCAATACAATGAAACAGAGATCCATTTGTCAGTTTTCTTCTTTGCTGTTGGTGAGAATTGTCTGTCTGCAGATTGGCTGTTCAACAGGTCCACTTCCCAACAGCAACACTTCAAAATAATTCAGTGCTTGATAATGTGTCCTTAAGGTAGCCTTGAGGTGTCCTGAAGATGAGAAAGGCAATACATCAAACTTCCTTTCAATAGCTGTTGTCCTGTTCAAGGTTTGACTGCATAAAAAATTAATGCTTCCAGTGAGAACTTTGGAATGGAATATGAATTAATGCAGAAGTACTTTATACATTTCTCTTCTCAGAAGAATACTCATCTCGGGCTCAAAACATTAACTGTCTTTCTCTCTCTATAGAAACTGCCAAACCTGCTGTGTCTGTCCAGCATTCTCTGTTTTTATTCCAGCCCTAGTGGAATTGTACTTTTCCATTTTCTACGCAGTGCTATGGGAGCAATTCCCAGATGACCTACTCATTATGGACAAGGTGTAACTAGCTGGATCAGGAGCATCTTCTGTTTACCCATAGCTTTGTCAGATTAGATAATCAACTACATTACCACAGAAGCTTCCAGTTGTACTCTTGTTTAAAAGAGGTAGAGACAAAAAAAATCAGCAGAGATTTTGGATTCCAGGGACAACTTCTGGAAAATGCTGGGCCCAATTTTAACCGATTCAAAATGCACTTAATTGCAGAGAGTTAAAATCAGACCCTTTTGCAGATGCTGCCTGGGAGCCACAACAACAATTTGCAATTTTGCACTGCCTTCAACATGGTACGGAGCTTCAAAGATTGACAGCAAATCAAAGAATGAGATATCAGGGAAGGTGTCTAAAAGCTAGTGGGAGAAGGTCGATTTTAATGATATGTTTAATGATATGTGCTTTGATTTACATTGGATCTCAGTCCAGCAAGGGTTCAATTTTCAAATGCTCATCCTATGTTCAAATCTTGCCCTTCCCTGTCTCTCCAAGGTGCTCCAGCTTCCAATATATTTGCATTCCTTCAAACCTGTCCTCCTGTTTACTTCCAATTCCTTTCCCCCATCATTGCATGCTAAATCTGACCAGAGGAATTTGAGGGATAGGAGAAGGCCGTTCAGTCTCCTGGGCTTCAATTAGATCATGACTAAATTTCACCTCAACCCTATCTTTATGCCTTTGCTGTGTACGTCTTGATACTCTTAGCTAGCAAAAGGGCAACCAGGGATGGGCGATAAATGCCAATCTTGTCAATCAGACTTCTGTACCAAACAATGAATTTTAAATAAATAAATAACAAAGAGTTGATCTGCTTCAGGAGAGAGGTTTCCTGATCTGAAAGGCTCACATTTGGTTAAGAAAGTTGTAAATCTGTGATCCATCCAGCTCAGCTGACCACATTCCAGTGGGCATCCTACTGATTTGGATAAGAAAGTGATTTATTTAAGATGAAACCACCAGGCAGTCAGAATGTGTGTTTTAAACCATCAGCTAACACATTGAGAGCTTGCCAAAAATTTAAGAGGAGCTTTTTTGAGAAAGATGCCAGGAACCCCAGTTGTATCACTACCAGGTTCAGTTCAGCATTTAAAGCTGGTAACTGCACAGGTACTTGTGGGCTACAATTAGAAATCTCTGATCAGCCATAACTAAATGATATTGAGAGCGAGGAGAGAAGACTTGATCACACAGGTCTGTGTAAAATGCAAGCTTGTTAAGCCCTTTTCATATCACATTGTCCCTGGCTTGTTCGGGGAACATAACGTTAGCTACTTTCCCAATTTTCAGTAAGGACTGATGAATCAGTCTGTACTGGCCATCCCTTGCTTTGGTTTTAGGAACAAAGGCCCATAGCATAGAAATGCATGGGACTGGCTTCCTTATTTCAGTATAAGGCTATCATGCTTACTCTGACAACAAAAAAAAACTTGCATTTATATAGTGCCCAGACATTCATGACATTATATCTATCCAGTCACTTGCTGTGCAGAGGTTTGTTCACTAACAGCGTGTGAGGTTTTAAGGATGGTTTGTGTCTGCTCAATTGTCATCCCATCAGACTTGGAGATTACTTAATCCAACCATAAGAAAGCCAACTTCCGCCTACTTCCCTCTTTACCTTAGGCTTGGAATCAAAATGGGACCATCTGGTATAAAGGGATTATAGGACTACAGTGGGCTATATAAACTGTGATCCTTCCACAATCTCAGTTTGTCTTATCCCAGGCACATTCTCTATTTGTATTTCACATACACTCCTCTGACTATATATTCAATCAAACCTGGACCCACTGGTTTTAAAAAGACCAGAGCTGCACCCGACTGCTGTAATTGAGGTCAGGAAAGGGTTAAATGTCCCACTTAACAGAGGGTGGTAAAGGAAAAGCGAATTTTAATTTAACACTTAAACTCAATTGCTGTAGGGAGTAGAAGTCACCAAGGATGAGCTGGCCATTAATCTATCCCTTTACACTCTTTACTTGACTTTCCCAGGGCCCAATAAATTACTTCCATCACTAAACACACACTGGAGAAAAGATTACAAGGAGGGTGTGTACAGCATTTCATTGCTCTTACTAGAGTACTGCAACACTGTTACCATCAGCCCCTCTGTATATCATTCAAGAAAACCTTGGAACAGTTTTAGCTCCTCAAGTAAGCTTACATAACATGTTATTTTCCATTAAGCCCCATTCAAAGCAATAGCGAATGGTTAATTGTAACACAAATCTCCAGGAACTGTTTATCTTTTGTGATTGCATGAAGACTTCAGTTTAAATGAAGCTTTGGGAATGTAAACTGCTGCTAGGATAATGAATGGGCCAGATGTAACAGAGGGATAAGGGGGTACCTGGACGGAATCTTGTGCAGCTAAAGGAACAGTCAAGGGCCTGAACTATTTCCAAGAGCTGACCCCAATTGGCAGTGTGGATGCCCACCCTGGGAGATCTTCCAGGAGGTGGTCAATGAAGGGGACACAACAAGTCACCTCCATCTTGACCCAACTCTGAAGATGTTTGTTTCAGAAATCACAGGCCATTTCTCTGAGCCTCCCCTTCCTTAAAAATACCAGTGACTGCGTTTTCACTTGAGAGATGGAGAGGGATGAGAATTGACAGTAGGACAGTTTACAGGATCTCCCTGTCCAATCACTAGTAACTAAGCTACCTCCAGGCAGCCACTGGTTTTGACCATCCCTTGGGGAGCTCCATTTGCTAGGAGGATCATTGACAGGGACACCTGGTTGGGTAGTTTCTGTCGGCAATGATCTCCCTCCTGGAAGAATGCCCAGAGACAGGAATGTGTTGACCTGCCATATTCCCTTTCCTTTCCACTTCAGCCTTCGGTTCCTCACTTGTTTGTCTGCGAATATTCTAGCCCGGGTTTCAGACCAAAAGGTTAAAACCAGAAACTAGAACCGGCAGCCAGAACTTTCCATTTCCATATCACATTCGTCATGTGACCCTCGTGTACTTTATCTTTAAGAGAATTCACCTTTAAGGTGCTATGTGCTGTCTGTATTCAATGCTAGGACTCTGCCTGCCGCTATGGGTACACAACAAATCAGTCATTTGCTGCAATATCTGCTTCATACTTATTTTGTGTTTTATTGTTTTTGAATAAACTAACCTATAGAGTTCATCAACCCCTGGTGAATGATTGATTATGAGACCACTATCATTAACATGATATCCACAAATAGGCAGAACTAGTAGATGAGCAAATTATGCATAGACACTTCCACGCTAAAATAATACGACAGGTCAGCTCTCCAGCTGTCAGTGCAATTCATGGAGGAGCTTAGGTCCCTGATTGCTGGGAGAGGAATAGCTTCAATCATGCGCTGAGGGATGCACTAAAGCTTGGGGCAGCTGCCACAAGGTGCAGTAGGGAAAGACCACCGTCTGAGGTCCTTCTGTTGAAGTTAAATGGGGGTCTGTTCAGTTATTGGACCCTCCCGGTGCCTAAAATGCATGTAAAATATAGTCTGGTTCAAGTAAGAGATGCCTTTGGTTTGTTTGGACAGAGTCAAACTCCAATGTTTGTTTGTTTCCATGATACGCTACCGTACAGAACGAAACTGCATTTGTGCCTTGATATGCTTTATGAGTAAAGTATATTTCTGAAGTAAAAAAAAGGAATAGGGTCAATCAGTTCTGCTGTACCTCTCTTAATCAGATAACATTTGGTTTGAATACCGCTCTCAAGGCTTGGCAAAATGTTTAGGCTGGCACTACAGTGCAGTGCTGAGGGGATACTACAGTGTCAGAAGTACTATCTTTCAGATAAAACCTTAAACTGTCTGGCCTCTCATAATAGGGTGGATTCTTCCCCCGTGAAGCTGCCTGATATTTTATCACTCAACCAGTACCACTGAAGAATTGATAACCTGTTCACTGCCGATTCTGAAACTAAATTGGCAGCTGTGTTTTCGATGTTACAACAGTGGTTGCACTTTGAGTGTATTTAACTGCGTTCAGTTCTGGTCTCCCTGCTAAAGGAAAGACATTGTGAAACTTGAAAGGGTTTGGAAAAGATTTACAAGGATGTTGCCAGGGCTGGAAGGTTTGAGCTATTGGGAGAGGCTGAGTAGGCTGCAGCTATTCTACCTGGAGCATCAGTGGTTGAGAGGTGACCTTATAAATTCATGAGGAGTATGGTTAGGGTGAATAGCCAAGGTCTTTTTCCCAGGGTAGGGGAGTCCAAACCTAGACAGCATAAGGTTCAGGTGAGAGGAGAAAGATTTAAAAGAGATCTAAGGGTCAGCTTTTTCACGCAGAGGGTGGTGTGTATATGGAATGAGCTGCCAGAGGAAGTGGAGGAGGCTGGTACAATTACAACATTTAAAAGGCATCTGGATGGGTACATGAATACGAAGGGTTTAGAGGGAAATGGGCCAAGTGCTGGCAAATGGGGCTAGATTAACTTAGGATGTCTGGTCGGCATGGATGAGTTGGACCAAAGGTTCTGTTTCCGTGCTGTACAGCGCTATGATTCTACGACTAATTGGCTGCAAGTGTTTTGCTGCATTATGGAGTTATGGAAATTTGTTCTTTTCATTTTATTGCTCAAGTGTTTATCTCATCACCAGTTGAATGTTGATTCAACTTCAGCAGCCACATGTATTTTGGATCTTTTAACCCCCTTGAAGCTTCCAGCACCAGTCTCACCTTTCTGTCCCATATTATACTGCTTCATGAGCTTTCAGAGCCTGGCCTCGTCCTGGGCTGCTCCTTGAGCACAGCTTTCCCATCATAAATCATTTGCTGGTCAGCTCCTCTTCGCGATGAATTAAATGGGACAAAACTGCAGCAGGACTCGGCACAATAGTGGGACCCAGCTTGTCAATTTCATATGGTATTCCCATGCAATAACACCATGAAAGCCTGACCTCAGCTAAAAGATAAATGTCAATAAAAATGTGAAGGATCTCTGCTTCGTACCCAAGGTTGGAGAGGCATAAAGAGAGCATGTTCTGTTGTTTGCGTGCGGCAAACACATTTGTATTATTTGTGACACCCTTTAGCCTCAACACTGAAGGAAGGCTTGCATTTACCTAACAACCACCACCTGAATTTACAACCACTTTTCACAGGCATTAACCTTATGAGAGCTACTGACAATGACGAGGATGATGAGAACCTTACACAACTGCCAAAACATACAGGATTCTCAACAAGACTGTAAATAACGAGATGGGAAAGAGAAAGCATTTCAGGTCAGGTTAGAGTCCTTGGCCTTTCTTTCACTCACAGCTCACATAAAGCCCTCTGCCATCTTGCTGCATTCCCCCCAACCCTGTACAACGCACACACATAGCCTGAGCTACTCCAAACCACATTGATTGACAACCCTCTCAGAGTGCAAGGGTGATGTGCCTGTGTGAGACGATGCAAGACCAGTTTACACAAAGTTAGCAAATAGAGCTGGCCTAGAGATGATGTTCCCCTTTCCTGCTGTTGATTAGGTATGTCAAAAGGCAGATTCTATTCCGGCCTAGAAGAGAGGGGCAATGAACAATCGATCGACTTTACTTTCACTAAACACCAGAATGAATGGATCTGGGGGATGAATAGGACTGAACGACTGCCAATCAAGGGGTGAACAGGAAGCGACAACAATCCAATTGTTCAACAGGGTGTGCGTGTAACTTTGTTAGGGTTTTTCAGGAAGTGAGCTGGCATTCTTCCTATGCCCTGGGTGCATGAATGTGGAACAAAGGGCTGTGGCTCCACAAAATCCTTAATTGGAACCTTGCAAGACAGCTCATTGAAGAAAAATCTGCTTTCTGCCTGGCTTGGTTCTTTCACCTTTTTGGACGCTCTTGACTGCCAGTTCTTACCATGTCACAGTAAAGTGGATTCAATGTCAATGAAACGACCCATGCTGCAGCAGAGCTGTGTTCCTGGGATGATTAGCTGAATGGCTGTGTGCTCTGTGCTGAATAGAGTGCACAGGTTTCAGCCTATCAGTACACTGGCATTGTGGCGCAAAATATATGGCCTCCCAAAGTGAAGTAAGCAAACTCATACTCCAAAACCAGCTCGACACTGAGTGCAGCAAAGCTTTCAAAAGCAGAATGCGACAAATTAAAAGCTGGACCTTTTTTTATTCCCAAACAGAATCTGATTGCTTATGAAATGTGGAGCTGCCAATGGAGAAGTGCTGAACGGTCTTTCATACAATATATGTCCTACTCCCCCACAGGAGGCTGGCAGTCAGATCATAAGATACAGAAGCAGAAGTAGGCCATTCAGCCCATCGAGTCTGCTCTGTCATTCAATGTGATCATGGCTGATCTGATAATCCTCAACTTCACTTTCCTGCTTTTCCCCATAAACTTTCCTTATTGATTGAAAATCTTGTCTTGAATATATTTAGTGACCCAGCTTCTATGGTCCTCTGTTGTAAAGAATTCCATAGATGTCTTAACCTTTGAGAGGTGAAATTCCTCCTCATCCCTGTCCTATATGTGTGTCAATCATAGCTTATGCCCTCTTTCTCCCTCTACAAGGGGAAACAACCTTCCCTCATCTACCCTGTCAAGTCCTCTAAGAATCTTGTATGTTTCAATCAGGTCATAGAGTCATACAGTCACAGAGATATACAGCACAGAAACAGAACCTTCGGTCCAACTCGTACATGCCAACCAGATGTCCTAAATTAATCTAGTCCAATTTGCCAGCATTTAGACCATATCCTTCTAAATCTTTCCTATTCATATAACTCTTCCAGATGCCTTTTAAATGTTGTAATTGTACCAGCGTCCACCACTTCCTCTGGCAGTTCGTTCCATACACGCACTACCCTGAAAAAGTTGCCCTTTAGGTCCCTTTTAAATCTTTCCTCTCTTACCTTAAACATATGCCCTCTAGTTTTGGACTCCCTCATCCTGGGGAAAAGACTTTGGCTGTTCACCGTATCCATGTTCCTCATGATTTTATAAGACTCTATAAGGTCACCCCTCAGCCTCCAATGCTCCAGGGAAAATAGCCCCAGCCTATTCAGCCTCTCCCTATAGCTCAAACCCTCCAACCCTGGCAATATCCTTGTAAATCTTTTTTGTATGATCTCAGGTTTCACAACATCCTTTCTATAGCTGGGAGAACAGAATGGAATGCAGTATTCCAAACCTGGCCTAACCAATGTCCTGTACAGCCGCAACATGACCTCACAACTCCTATACTCAATGCACTGACCAATAAAGGCAAGCATACCAAATGCCTTCTTTGCTACCCTGTCTACCTGTGACTCCAAATTCAAGGAACTATGAACCTGCACTCCAAGGTCTCTTTGTTCTGCAACACATCTCATTCTTCTATTTCCCATTGAGTACAGGCCCAACCTACTCAATCTCCCATTAAGACAGTCCCTCCATACTGAGATCAGCCTGGTGAACCTTCTCTGGACTGCCTCCAATGCTGGTATATCTTTACTTAGAAAAAGGGGTCTAAAACTGTTCCCAGTATTCTAGCTGCAGTCTGACTAGCACCTTGTTCAATTTTAGCAAAACCTCTCTAATGTTTACAGGCAGTTGAGCATCACAGGAATGTCTATTGGTGTTAGTCTAATTGAATCACATATTACAGTCCACTTTGGATTGAAAAGTACAACTTTGGCAGCTGCATCACTAGTGCCAAGGATATCCAATGTTTCAGGATGATCCTGAGTGGTAATGAAAGCCTATTCTTTCTTTTTTCTGCCACTAAAAGTTTTCTATAAACCATATTTTCCTCTCCCTTTCACCTTCACCTCCAACGACAAGTACAAAGGAGCTCATTGAATTTGAGGCTATTCATCTGAGTCCCTCTGTAACCATCCTGCACTCCTAGCCCAAGAACCCTCCTCACTTCTTTCTCTCATTTCTGTCCTAAAGTTTCTTTTTGAGGTCACCTTATTACTTAATAACACACATGTTAGCTGAAGCTCAGTCATCTCTGGATAATCCAATCCAATCCTCTTAAATTCACATGTGGTTGCTGTGGGCCAATCTCAGAACACAAATTCCCTTCTACGGGACAGAACGGTTAACTTCACAGGGACACCCATATCCCATGAGAGAATAGAAATTATTTGAAATGAAAGCTTCAGTTTATTATATTTTCTGAAAGATAGCACCTCTGATAATGTAGCACGCCCTCAGTACCAAGCTAATCAGTTAGTTCAGAGTCAATGCTGATATTCATGGAGTTGGACTTGAACCCACAATCTCCTGACATAGAGGGAAGAGTGCTGGATTGGCTAACACTACTGGTGCTGTTGACCCACCGCATTACAGATATAATGACCTCCATAATTGCGATATAGCTGGCACCTACTCGTGAGCCCGATGCTTGGGTATCTGCCTTTCACGATAGTCGCCTGACACTTTGACAACAGTCATGTAAGTTTTTTTTATGATAACTATACTCTTCCATGGCCCAGCTGACACCTATAAACAGGGACGTATCATTGAAGAATGGCTGTGCTATTCATTGCCATTAAAACAAACAAACCTTGTACATCTAAGAATTACATCTTCTACCAGAAAGAACCATTGGGGGTGGCATGGTGGCTCAGTATTTGACACTGGTGCCTCACAATACCAGAGAGCCAGGTTCAATTCCAACCTCAGGCAACTGTGTTGAGTTTGCACTCTCTCCCTGTGTCTGTGTGGTTTTCCTCCGGGTGCTCCAGTTTCCTCCCACAGTCCAAAGATGTGCAGGTTAGGGTGGATTGGCCATACTAAATTGTACATAGTGTTCCAGGATGTGCAGGTGAGGTGGATTAGCCAGGGGAAATGCAGGGATAGGGCAGGGAGCTGAGTCTGGGTGGGATGCACTTTAGAGGGGTGGTGTGGAATTGATGGGCTGAATGGCCTGCCCCCACACTATAGGGATTCTATGGTTCCTCCAAATTGTGAACTTTGCTTCAAAATCCACTGTATTGTGGGTTTTATACGTAATGTTTGTGTCCATCAGTGCACTTTACCTCTCAAGTTTGTCTTCCTAATGAACTGTAAGATATGTCATTGTAAAACATTAAGATATCTGCTGTCATTTATTGCAATTACACAATGGTATCATACATGGCAAAGCCCTGCATAATAGCCGGGCTCTCAGACTGAGTTACACAGTCAGGCGATGCCCTGAACCATGAGGTTATATGTCTGTCAGTTACACGATCCTCTGAATCCAATGGTTTCTGCTGCTTTCATTGACTCGACTGATTTACAGTTCGTCATGTTTCACCAGTGGCAGCAATGGAAAAGTTGTTTGTAATTTCAAGTTCCACCTCTTTGCAGGGACTTCCCTCCCCTCTTCCGCAGTAACTCAGGGATTATGAATAGCATCATGGCAAGTCGGCAAACAGTTTTATATCTGTCCCACATTTTGACTGTCCAAATCGATGCCATGGAAAAGTAGGAGAGAGGAAAGACAGGACGTTGATTTGCTAATGTTTGGGGTCACACTATTACACAAAGTTAAAATTATACAAATTGGTTCTAGTAGCTGCAATTACCCTGGCAATTGGCCCTAGCTTCCAATAGTCATGTTTCTTATTACTCAACAAAAGCATTAATATGGCACCTTCACTTAATGAAGATACATTGGGTGACCAATAGCTTGATCAAGTGATACAGAGTGTCTGAAGACTTGAGCACAGAAAATACTGAGCTACGTAACAAAGCCAATTTTGATCATGTCCAACACACATATACAATCTCTGGCTACATTCACGGCCAGCGATCTGAAATGAGAATATGTTATGGCTCTTCCCTCTCAAGGTCATAGAATCCCTACAGTGCACAAAGAGGCCGTTTGTCCCATCAAGTCTGCACTGACCCTCTGAACAGCATTCCATCCAAACCCAGCCCCCTAACCACACATTTATCATGGCTAATTCACCTAGCCTTCACATCTTTGGACTGTGGAAGGAAACCAGAGTACCAGGCAGAAACCCACACATACACAGAAAGAATGTATAAACCCCATCCGAGGCTGGAATTGAGCCCAAGTCCTGGAATTGTGAAGCAGCTGTGCTGACCACTGAGCCACTGTGCCACCCAATGGGCCAAAGCAACACATTCTGATTGCAGTTCCAGCCACCCTCAAAACTGTTCTGAGGAAGGGTCACCGGATCCGAAACGTTAACTCTGATTTTTTTCTTCACAGATGCTGCCAGACCTGCTGAGCTTTTCCAGAAACTTCTGTTTTTGTTCCTATTTACAGCATCCACAGTTCTTTCACTTTTTATTTCCCTGGTTATATGTGTTGGATACAATCCCACTGGTCCAGGCTACTGGTCAATGTGGAGAAGATCACAAGGTTCACAACGACACATTGCTTGCTGGGTGTCCTCACATCAAGTCCTCAAGATGTGTCCATTTTAATCTCCACGTGATCATGTCCAGTTTCATTCTTTGGTGTGTTTGACTGAAATGGTGATGGGAGAATGCCTGGTCAACGTGGATGGAAATATCTTTGGAAATTGCCAAGCCTGAAGAAATCACGGTCATCTCTGAAACCAAATCAGGAGAAATTCTTTGAATCCAATTCCACGTTCTTGGACAGTTGCTCATGATTGATTGAGTGGTAGACAACTACAACCCCTAATAGAATCATGGGATAGTTATAGCACAGAAAGAAGACATTTGACCCGTTATCAATGCCAGCCCACTGCAGCAATAACTCAGCTAGTCCCATTTACCCCTGCCCATAGCCGTGCAACTATTTTCCCTTTAGATAATTATCCAAATCACCTTTGAAAGCAGGAGATGACCCTGCCTCTTCCACATTCTCAGGCAATACATTCCAGATTCTTAAAAAAAGTTTTCTTCCTGTCGTCACTGGCCAATCATCTTAAATCGCTGTTCCTTGCTTTTCAATCCTTCCACTAATAGGAGCTGTTTTTTTCTCCAATATAACTCTTTGTGAACTCCACATGATTTTAATCAAATCTCCCACTCAACCCTTTCCTCTCTGAGGATGTTATGCACCAGGCATCCCTGCTCTGTTCAGACAAAGTAAATTCCAAAGATTTGGTGACATACCTAAAACAGAGAAAGTTACATGGAAGCAGCAAAGTACACCATTGTCAATTACGTTTTCTATTCACATTGCACATGTTCGTGGAGGGATTTGATTACCTGACCTCCACCGCTAAACACAAAATGTTTGCTGTTGATTGGCAAAAACTTGCATATGCTTAATAACAGTGAAAACACTACAAAAATGTGAGTTGTTATGATTGTTGGCTAGAAAAGGCACTGTAGTGATTGTAATGAGGTCAGCCAAGTGGACCTCATAGAATAAGTGTTCCCTATGACTATGAGTTGATCCTCATTGACTAATCCCTTCCCAGGCCAAGCAAAAAATGGACAGTGTTCTTTGTTATCCTACTGGGTAAGGTTTTGACTGTCGAGTAATCCCTATTTTCCAACTTTTTAAATTTCCTCTTGGCTTACGCACAGCCGTGTGTGGGGGAGTGATCGTTGTCTCTTCAGGAATCCAGAACAATGTGAGAGAGGCAATTTACCTGCTGCCAATCAATCTCCAGGGCTACCAATAACATAAATTACTCAGTAATGCTCCTTTACTATCACTTAAACTCTATAAGTTTTACTGTATACATAAGCTTACAGTCCCTCTTGAACTGACACTTGACAGTGGATTGTAATCAAAGGATTTTGGTGAAAGGACACATTTATACTTGGGCCCTCAGACGCTCCCTCTAAATACAGTTCGCTGAGTAGGTTGAGATATTTACACTGGCAGCTGTGTAGTGCTTTGCATAATTGAGAGTGTGACAACATTTTCACAAAATTTAAACCTAGGAGAAGGTTTCAGCTCAAGATACGTGTCTGGAGCAAAAATATAGCCTTTGGCAAACAAAGGTGAATACGATGGTTGCGCAGAGAGTAAAAGTAGCATGAGATTTGAAATCTTGCAGCAAGCTCTCAGAGTGAAGAACCTTTTTTTCCCAGTGCTAAGTGGATGCTGTTTAGATGAATCAATTACTTATAGAACTTACACTGAGTGAATTGGTGTCTGACTAAGTGTTCCCTTTATATGGATGGTACAATTATGGAGAGTGCACATTAACTTGAGAGCGCAGTAACCTGTAATTTTTAAACCATTATCCAGACTTATGTTTAACTCTCACGGACTTTTCTTTTGCAGATTATACAGTAGTGATACAGAAAGCGTTTGTTCACTCTCTATATCCTTCTTGCTCATCATTTAAGTATGAAACCTTGACTTTTAGATTGATTTCAGATCCAGTATATGACATTGGAGAAAGCTGGGGGAGAGGCAATAGGCAGATATTTACTGCAAATAATAGATGAGTCATAGTCAGTATAGCATGGAAAATTGCCATTCAGGCCATCAAGTCTGTACTGAAGCTAGCTTTTTCACAGAAGGTGCCTGCACAAATTCCAATTTCCCGTTTAACTTCAGAATCTCCTTTTCAGATACTGACATAATTCTTTTTTTTTCAAAGAAATAGACCATGTCACAAAATGTACTTGTGACATAGAGTTTGTACTGATACTCCCATTGTTTCATTTTTATGTCTTTCCTACTCTTTTTTGCCCTGGATTTTTCAACACTTATTCCTTTGATCATGTCCCAGGTGAAGTCTTAACTTGTGGTATATTTTCCAAAGTGTGAAATAACCCCATGGAGACCGGTATCCTGTCACCAAGTCACCGTTTATGTACATGTGCATAATACAAGACACTGGCCCAGCCAACTCACAGCTGGCTCCTACAGTGAGCAGAACCACTGACACTCCTGTTTATAGCTGTCAGCCAGAGTTATCTGATTGGACCAAGTTAACAGCCCAGATGAGGAACTCATATTCTATGAGTTGGCCTCGTTATAATCACAACAAATCACATTTTTATAGTTTTTTCACCATCTTTAAGCAAGTCCAGGTGATTTGCAAACTGTGCTACTTTAAAAAATGTGACATTGAGCCACGATGGGAGTTAAAGGGGAGCTCACGAAAGGCTTTGTCAAGGACGTAGGTATTAAACATCTTAAAGGAGGAGAGAGAGAGATCAAGAGGTAGCAAGGTTTGGGGAGAACATTTCAGAGTCTTTGGTCCGTTCAAGTAAAAGTGTGACTGTCTGTGGTGAAACTATTAAAGTCATGGCTGCACTATATTGGAGAAATGCAGAGATCTCAGAGAAGATGGGCTGGAAGAGCTCAAGAGTTAGTGATGATGAGGATTGAGGTGTAAACATTGGGGATCAGTTAGTTCAGATGGGTGGCTAGCTAATTTACAATGCAGGGTGATGCCCAACAGTGTGAGTTTGATTTCTGCAATGACCAAGGGTATTATGAAGCTCCCACTTTCTCAATGTCACCCCTTGCCTCAAGTACAGTGAAACTCACCAGCAGCTATCTCTCTCTCTGTAATGAAAGAAAAGCCCCTTTGGGGCTATGGTGACTTCACCTTTAAACATTGGCTTCATCTTTAAAACAGTGCTATGGAATCTTTGAGACATTTACTCATCAACACGTTCAAAGATGATAGTATATACCTTTGGGGCAATTGGGACTTGAACCCAGGCCTCCTGACTCAGAGGCGGAGGCACCACCATAGCCCCAGTGGAGACCCTTATAGGCAGCTTTTGTATCCAGCTGACAAAGCCTCAACTTAACCCAGCACCCAAAATGAGAATATCTGAGACAAGTATTAAAAGACAGTTCTTACACCTCCCATTAACAGTACTCCCTCAGTGGAAAATCATGTGCAGAAATAGATGATGGTTAATGCTAGTCTTTATTCTTGTAAAACATGATTTCTGCTGGAGTGTGAGCGTTGTTGTTTTCTCTTAATTGAACACAACTGGAATAAATGTAAAATGTAGGGCATTACTGAAACGTAAGATACTTTTCTCAGTATACTAGCACAGGAAAGGTTTATTTAGCAATGCTGAGCTTGCCACCAGTGTTCAGAATAGCAGGAAACAGCCTTCGCAGGGGAAAGTGTGGAGAATATCATGTTTACAGCTTGGTTTCCTCATTAAAATTTCCCATGGCTTGCTTGCAGTTGAGCAGCATTTCCGTTCAGTCCAGAGGTTCCCTGGCTGTTCCACACTGCGCATCCTGCACGACAGAACACTGAATCACAGAACGCTCGATGAACAACAAGAAACAGGAACTATAATGTGTTGTGCTATCCGTAACAGTCACACCTTGCGATCCAGTTATACAGAGCCCGGGTCAGGCTCCATCTGGACTACTCCATTCAGGTTGGGCACCACACCAGTGGAAGGAGGCATGGAGAGCGTGCAAGAGAACGTACAGTTGTCAACTGAATTTAATTAATCTGAATATTGGACGAGGTGTGCAATGAGTGGGACATGTGATCCCAACCCTTTTGCAATTCCACGCGACATAAATGTCACTGCTCTCCGCAAGTGCAGTCCCTTCTCATGTTTGTAACACAATCCCTGGGGCTCAATGATTAAACACTCTGCCTCTCTGATGCTGAGCTGTGAAAGGTTGAAAGCCTTTCTAGAATGAGAGGTCATAGTTTTCGGATAAGGAGTGGCAGATTTAAAATAAAATGAGGTGGAGTTACTTCTCTCTAAGCGTCCTGTGGAATTTTCTATCCCAGAGTACAGTGGATGCCAGAACACTAAATAAATTTGAGGAGGAGATAGACTGGTTTTTAATAAATAATAAGTTAAAGTGCTGTGGAGGGCAGGTAGGAGAGTGGAGTTGATGCTGTGATGAAATCAGCCCTCATCGAATCAAATGGCAGATCAGGCTCAAGGGGCTGCAATTGCCTCTTCCTGGTTCTTATTTTCATAGAATCCCTACAGTGTGGAAACAGGCCCTTCGGCCCAACAAGTCCACACCAACCCTCAGAGGGTCCCACCCAGATCTATCCCCCAATGACCCACCTAATCTACACATCCCTGAACACTACAGGCAATTTTTCATGGCCAATCCACCTAACCTGCACATCTTTGGACTGTAGGAGGAAACTAGAGCACCCAGAGGAAACCTGCACAGACATGGGGAGAATGTGCAAACTGCACACAGACGTTCACCCAAGGGTGGAATTGAACCCAGGTCCCTGGCACTGTGAGGCAGCAGTGCTAACCATTGAGCCACTGTGCTGCCATTTCTTATGAATGATTCCATCATTGTCTTAACATAGAAACATAGAAAATAGGTGCAGGAGTAGGCCATTCAGCCCTTCGAGCCTGCACTACTATTCAATATAATCATTGCTGATCATGCAATCTCAGCATCCCATTCCCGCCCTCTCCCCATACCCCTTGATCCCTTTAGCTGCAAGGGCCACGTCCAGGTCCATCGTGAATGTATTTAACGAATTAGCCCCAACAGCTTCCTGTGGGAGAGAAATCCATAGGCTCACAACTCTCTGAGGGAAGAAATTCTTCCTCATCTAAGCCAGCTGGTCTCAGAGAGCAGCAGTAGGGGCTTAACAACTGTCCAGTGTTTAAAGACATCTTTAAACCTCCTTGCCATTTCCTGGTTTTCTTCACTTCCCTAAATAGGGACTCATCATAGGGTTCAGTAGTGTCGCATCATAGCACAACGTTCTGCTTCAGGGCACCAATACACTGTGAAGTTATGCTGCCTGGTATTTATCAATGTCATATGTACAGTAATCCAACATAGGAGCGCTGTCATTAGGTGCAAGCATTTCAGTATGGCCTGTGGACTCAATGTGGAGGCATTTCCAAATGCCACAAATGAAATAAATGCTCTATGATTGCAACCTCCTGTAAGTTGATCAAGTTTCCCTGGTTCCCAGTAAGCTGGTCTTTGAGGCGTGTGAATGAAGCTAGTTATGTGAGTTGTGGTCAGCAAGAATTGCAGTTACCAGCACAGTGTTCTATTCAAGACATAGTTGCAGCATTCCGAGACACAATTTTCAGATAATTTAAGAAATTCCCCCATCCCAATCATTTTCTGAGTTTTCCTACAAAAAGACAATGGGAATATTCTCAAAATTGGTCGATGGAAACAGCCCAGCACAGTTTCAAAGGGAAGATTGGGGATGTTGGGGCCGTTCTCCTTGGAGAGAAGATGCTAAGAGGAGATCTGATAGAAGTTTTCCAAATTGTGAGGGGTCTGGACAACTCCTATTCGACCAAGCATCGAGAATAAGAGGGAACAAATTTGAAGCAATTTGCATAAGAAGCTAAAGTGAAGAGAAAAGTATTATTTCACAAGCGAGTAATTTGGGTCTGGATTGCACTGTCTGGAAGTGTGGCGGCATATTCAGTTGAAGCATTGAAGAGGGCACTGGATAGTTCCTTAAACTGAAACAATGTGCAAGCTTATGGCAAAAAGCCAGAAGAAGTAAATGAACTCACAATGCTCATGTGGAGAGTTGATATAGACCGAATGAATTTACAGTCTCATGCTGCACCATAACAATTTTTGTGATTCTGTGAGTGCTTTCAGAAACTGCACAGTGTCCCACGCAGTCCAGCCCTTACGAGGGAAATGAATTAAAGTCCCAAGTGGGACTTGGGTTGGGGATTTTGGGCAGGCACAGCTAGGAGAGCCTAGTGAGGAGGTCAGGCTATAGAGAGCAGGTGAGGAAGGACAAAGTGTGGGGATGGGGGTTACTATCCTGTGGAGATGTGCCCCTGATGGGACTAGGGACCCCACGCCAAAGGTGGCACATTCCTTCCTGCCCACAGGAGCTGACGTAGCAAAAGATTCTACAAGATTGTACGATCTACAAGATGTACTGCAGAAATTCACCACAAATCCTCAGACAGCACCTACCAAACCCACGACCACTTCCACCCAGAAGGACAAGGACAGCAGATATATGGGAACACCACCCCCTGCAAGTTCCCCTCCAAGTCACTCACCATCCTGACTTGGAATATTTCTTTCCTTCAGTGCCATTGATTTGAAATCCAAGAACTCCTTCCGTAAGGGCATTGTGGGTCTACCTACAGCACAGGGACTGCAGTGATTCATGAAGGCAGCTTATCACCCCCTTCTCAAGAGCAACTAGGGATGAGCAATAAATGCTTACCAGCCAGCGATGCCCACATCCCATGAATGAATAAAACAAAAAATTTTTGTTGCCCTTACCTGCAGACTTAAAAAATGACTGTGGATTAATGGCCATTTAAGGGCCTCACTTGACCTAAAGGTGGGCAGGTTGCCTGATTCCTTACACATTCCCCCTCTCCCCATGTAACATGGAGGACAAGTTGTGGGTGGGAAGGAAGATAATGGAACAACAATCTGTTTTATTTCCCATTCCCGCATTAGCAAACGCATGAGGGAGTGGGGCTATAAAATTCATCCTGTGCACAGTTTATTTGCCCTGAGTGAGCTTTGGCCATTGGAGTCATCACAGTTATGCCTGATAAAGGGAGGCAGTGGCATAGTGATAATGTCATTGGGCCTTCAATTCCAAACCCCAGGCCAAGGTTCTGGGGATGAGGCTTGAACCACACCATGGAAGATGGTGAAAATTGAATTTACTCAGAGTTGGCCTAATGGTGACCATATAACTATTGTCAATTGTCATCGGGCTCATTTGTGCCCTTTAAGGAAGGAAATCTGTCATCCTTACCTGGTCTGACCCACATGTGACCAAGATCCACAGCAATATTGTTGATTCTTAACTACCCTGTGGGCTATCAGGGATGGGCAATCATTACTGGCACAGACAACATTGTCCACTTCCTGTGAAGGAATTTTGGGATTCAATTTTCCCCTCATCACCCCAGGACAATTAATGACAAGAGCCTGAACTACTGTCTGGTAAAGATCACCAAGCTTAGTAAAAGCTGGGAACTAAGCTTGGATGCTTCAGGCCTGTCCACCTCAGTGTACATGGGACAAGTTATTAATCAACTGAGTCATCAAGATGACTCTATTCAAATGATTTCTCACTGGAAGGTGGCACGGTGACTCAGTGGTTAGCACTGCTGCCTCACAGTGCTAAGGACCCCAGGTTCAATTCCACCCTCAGGTGACTGTCTGTGTGGAGTTTGCACATTCTCCCTGTGTCTGTGTGGGTTTCCTCCAGGTGCTCTGATTTCCTCCCACAGTCCAAAGATGTGCAAGTTAGGTGGATTGGCCATGCTAAATGTCCAGCTAGGTGGATGCTATTTGGAGATCAGTGTGGAATTAATGGGCCAAATGGACAGTGTAGGGATTCTATGGAAGCTCTGTGTTTGGTGACATTGCAGATATTTTTTTTAATCAACTGGTTATAGGAAGTATGATTAGTACGTTTTGTAGATGACACCAAAATAGATGTAGTGGACAGTGAAGAAGGTTATCTTAGACTAAAATGGGAGCTTGATCAGATGGGCTGATGGGCCAAGGAGTGGCAGATGGAGTTTAATTTAGATAAAAGTGAGGTGTTAGATTTTGGTAAGGCAAACTAGGGCAGGACTTATACAGTTAATGATAGGGACTTGAAGAGTATTGCCAAACCAAGACTCCTCGGGGCGTGGGTACATAGTTCCCTGAAAATGGAGTTGCTGGTAGATGCGGTGGTGAAGAAGGCATTTGGCATGCTTCCCTTCATTGGTCAATGTCATGTTGCGGCTAAACAGGACATTGGTGAGGCCACTTTTGGAATGCCACATATAATTCTGGTCTCCCTGTTATAGGAAGGATGTTGTGAAACTTGAATGGGTGCAGAAAACATTTACAAGGATGTTGTCGACATTGGAGGGTTTGAGCTAAAGGGAGAGGCTGAAAAGAGTGGGCTATTTTCCCTGGAGCGTAGGAGGCTGAAGGGTGACTATATTCAGATTCATAAAATCATGAGGAGCATGGATAGGGTGAGTAGCCCAGGTTTTTTTCCTCAGGTAGAGAAGTCCAAAATTAGGGGGCATAGGCTAAAAGTGTGAGGAGAAAGATTTAAAATGGACCTGAGGGATAACTTTTTCACGTAGAGGGTGGTGCATGTATGGAACAAATTGCCAGAGGAAGTGGTGGAGGCGGTTACAATTACAACATTTAAAAGGCACCTAGATGGGTGTATGAATAGGAAGGGTTTAGTGGGAAATCGGTCAAATTCTGGCAAATGGGATGAAGCCAGATTGGGATGTCTGATCGGTGCAGATAAGTTGGACCGAAGGGTCTGTTTTTGTGCTGTATGACTCTATGGTTCAGAAGTGCTATGAAACACCTCTGGAGAAGGGAGAACTTGAACCCAGGCCTCCTGGCTCAGTGGTAGTAACACTGCCACTGCACCACAAGAGCCCTCCCCCTTCATTGGACACTTGTATAACTGTGATCAAAAGTTCCTCGTCATGAGCAAATTGGAAACACAACTTCAACAAGGCTACTGTACACACAAGGCATGCAGGAAATCAGCCTGTTGGCTAATTGTTCCATCCAAATAGTACCTTTTGCATTAAATCTGAAAATTCCAATTTAAAGGGAGGGTCAAAAATGCTTAGAGACTGGAGTCAATCATTTATAAGATGCCTTCTCAAGATTTTAATAGAGGTGGATTTTTAATCAGTAAGGAGATCAAGGTTAGGGGGGATAAAGCAGGTAAGTACCTGAGGTACATCAGATCAAACATGATCTCACTGAATGGCAGAGCTGACTTGATGGGCTGAATGGCCTACTTCAGCTCCTATGTCTCACGGTCTTAGTGAGGAGCTGTGAAAATGCAGAGATACATTTTTGTGACTTCTTCCTTCCTTGTTAGTTTGTATTGCTGTTGTCAGTGCTATCACCCTCTCCCCCAGCACCTTTAAATCAACTGAAGGGCATCTCATATTCCTCTGTGATGTCCTTTAAAGTCATTTCAGAAGGAAAATGGGAATGATTTCCTGACTAGTGCTTTATTTCACAAAGACACTGTGAATGCGGAAAAAATGGCCAGCAGGAACGTCGCCCGACCTGTCCACTAAATTACTTCAAACCGCATCAAATGCATAGCTTGAGAAGAACAGGCCATTTGGCTCAATGTGGTCCCAGACCAAGTGGATAGCCTCTCAACACCTTCCAAAGTGGCCTAGCAAATCACACAATAATCAAGGCAACGTGAATGGCTAACTCTCCCTCTGCCTGTTAAAATGTGGAATGCTAAGACAGGATAGTCAGATCTTGTGAATGAACAAGGAGGAACCGGAGTATGTGTGTTGGATGAGGTTTCACTTTCCTTCCAATTTTTAAAATTTCATCTCGGAATGTCAGTAATGACACGTTTATTAGCCATTCACATTGCCTTGATTATTATGTGATTTGCTAGGCCACTTTGGAAGGTGTTCAGCAGCTATCCACTTGGTCTGGGAACATATTGAGCCAAATGGCCTGTTCTTCCCAAGCTATGCATTTGATGAGGTTTGAAGTAATTTAGTGGACAGGTCGGGGGATGTTCCTGCTGGCCATTTCTTCTGCATTCACAATGTCTTTGTGAAATAACGCACTAGTCAGGAAATGATTCCCATTTTCCTTCTGAAATGACTTTAAAGGACATCACAGAATATGAGATGCCCTTCAGTTGATTTAAAGGGATACTTACTCGCCCCCAGCGATTAACAGAACCTTGAGAATATTTGAAAATCTTTTAAATGTAGCACTTGGTGTGAAGACAGATGTAGTAGAAGGGGACAAAAACAGAAGTTGCTGGAAAAGCTCTGCAGGTCTGGCAGCATCTGTAAAGAAAAGATCAGAGTTAACGTTTCGGGTCCGCTGACCCTTCCTGTAGTAGGATCATGTAGTAGAACGGGCTCATGTAATAGAAGGGGAGTTGGGACTATGTAAGCCACTCCTGTAGAGTTCCCACATAGACACAATGGGCTGAATGGCCTACCTCAATGCTACGACAACTCTGTATTCTTCTGATTCTGTGAAAGAAATCCTAGCCAGTAATTAAAAGATGAATTGTGAAGGTTACAATGTATTAGAGATCATTGGATGCATTATTGAAACAATCACATCAACCTCATCAGGGATGGGGGTAGCGGTAATCATAACCAGTAATCCAGGGTCTCAGACTAATTCTCTGGAGTTATGGGCTCAAATCCCACCAGGATAGCTTTTGGAATTTGGAGTTCAGTTGAGAAATCTGGAATTAAAAGCTAATCTGATGGTGATCATGAAATCATTGTCAACTGTTGTAAAATCCCATTTAGTTCCCCAATTCTTTTGAGGGAAGGGTAATCTTCTGTTTGTATTCGGTCTGCCTACATGTGACTCCAGACACTTCACTGCCCGCTGAAATGGGTCCATTAAGTTATTCAGTTCCAGGGCATTTAGGAATGGACAAGAAAGACTGGCCTCATCAACAACACCTACATCCCATTAAAGCATTTTCAAAAATTAAGTTTCTCCCTTTTTCATGATAAATGATCTTGATGAGTTTAAACGTTCTTTTGGTCAGGTACTTGTAAGTAACCCATATGATTTCAATAGTCACACGACACCAGGTTATAGAATGGAATCCCTACAATGTGGAAACAGGCCATTCAGCTCATACTGACCCTCCGAGGATCATCCCACAGAGACCTCGCCCCCTAGTCTAATGGCTAACACAGCTAATCTGCACAGCTTTGGGCCCTATGGGGCAATTTAGCATGGCCAATTCACCTACACTGCACATCTTTGGACTGTGGGAGGAAACCGGAGCACCCGGAGGAAACCCACACAGCACAGGGAGAATGTGCAAACTCCGCACAGACAGTCGCCTGAGGGTGGGATTGAACCTGGGTCCTGGGTGCTGTGAGGCAGCAGTGCTAACCACTGAGCCACCATGCTGTCAAAAGGAGCACTTTGAAAGCTTGTGATTTTAAATAAACTTGTTGGACTATAACCTGGTGTCGTGTGTCTTCAACACCCAGTTCTGAGGAAGGGTCATCGGACACGAAACGTTATCTCTGTTTTTTCCTTCACAGATGCTGCCAGACCAGCTGAGCTTTTCCAGCAACTTCTGTTTTTGTTCCTGATTTACAGCATCCACAGTTCTTTCGGTTTTTATTTCGCGTGTGTTCAAACTTTGTCCACTCCAGCCCAACACCGGCATCGCCACACCATATGTTTTCAGAAAGTTAAACTCATCCTAACACCTTGACAAAACTGAGAAGGGGTTAAAATTGAATCAGAGATAGTAGGAACTGCAGATGCTGGAGAATCCGAGACAACAAGGTGCAGGGCTGGATGAACACAGCAGGCCAAGCAGCATCA
>NC_063362.1:8380408-8424344 GCF_021869965.1 Rhincodon typus
TTCTAAAGAAGGGTCCAGACCCGAAACATCAGCTTTCCTGCTCCTCTGATGCTGCTTGGCCTGCTGTGTTCATGCAGCTCTACACCTTGTTATCTCAGCACTTGTAAATAGTAGCTTATATCAACAAGAGTTTTTTTCATTCACTGTTGGGATGGGAACGTCGCTGGCTGGGTCAACAATTTATTGTCTGACCTTATTACCATTGAGAAGGTGGTGGAGAACTGCCTTCTTAAACTGCTGCAGTTCACCTGCTGTAGGTAGACTCACAATGCTATTGATGAGGGAGTTCCAGGATAAAACTGAAGGAACAGCGATATATTTCCTAGTCGTGATGGTGAGTGGGAACTGGCAGGTGGTGATGTTCTCATGTATCTGCAGCCCTTGTCCTTCAAAGGTGGCAGTGGTAGTGGGTTTAGAAGGTGCTGTCCAAGGAAATTTGATAAATTTCATTGCTGCATCTTGTGGATAGTACACACTGCTGTTGCTGAGCGTCGGTAGTAGAAGGGAGTGGATGTTTGTGAATGAGGTGCCAATCAAGCGGGCTGCTTTGTCTTTGATGGTGTCAAGTGTCTTGAGTGTTGTTGGGGTTGCACTCATCCAGGCAAGTAGGGAGTATTCCATCACACTCCTGACTTGCGCCTTTTTGATGGTGGGACAGGTTTTGAGGAGTAACTGCAGGATTTCTAACCTTTGAACAGTTCTTGTAGTGATAATCTTTATAGAGCTAGTTCAGTTTAACTTCTGGCCAATGTTAACCCTAGGATGTTGATCGTGGAGAACTCATTGATTGTAACACCATTGAATGTCAGGGGGTGGTGGTTAGATTGTGACCTATTGTAGGTGGTCATTGCCTGGCATTTGTGTAGCATGAATGAGCAGGAGCATGTCTGAACAGGAGCAGTTGAACAGAGTAAAAGTAGAATCTGTCTAAAACTTCTCCGCCAATCCGCTGATCATATTTGCCTCATTTCCTGATACTTTGCAGATCCAGCCTATCCCATCTGCATGTCAGGGACAGTTCCATCAGCTTTGTCTTTCTGCTTCTGTCATCAGCTCCCATGTAAAATATGTGATTTAATCATTGTTATGTCAGTGAGTCTACAAAGCAATGGTGTACACAAACTCCTCTTCATTTGAAAGGAATGTATTCAATTTCAGCCTTTTAATCAGTTCTACAGGCACCATCCTCATTAGCCTCCTTTGGCATTGGTCATACATACCCAACATCCTCGGACATTGGCATCAGACATGTGCCAGCATCTACGAAGCCCCATGTCACATCTCCGATCCATTTACAAGACGCGAGTGCCTGTTAATGCTGCACCTCAGAATGCCCAGGCAACTCATTGTAACGGTGCAGCATGGATACTGAGCGCTCAGGGACACAACCCCAGCTCAGGAACAGCACCAGGTTGCATCTCCAGGATCCTCACTCACTGTCATTGCACTCACTCACTCTGAGTCTCCCTGGATGCTCACAGCTTCCCTGCCTTGCATTGTCTTTTTACACTTTGCCCCCTCAGCCAGAGATACCAGGCTGCTGCCTTGCTGTGCCATTCACAGCCAAAGCCTGGCACGGAGCCAGGAAACTTGTCATGGTTATCTGCAGGTTTCAGTCACAGTAAGGGTGACAGCTTTCACTCAAGAGTTCCTCACATGGTAAGTCAGCTGCAGCCTCCAATTCCTGTCCAGGCCATGCTCAGGGTGGTCATAATCAAGATTGCCTCCTCACTAGTGGAATGTTGGGCAGTACACCATCCACCTTGGCTCTTTCCACACCACTGTGGGCTGTTTTCCTCCTGAGTGAGAGACAAGCGGGTATCATGGGATATGAGAGCTGGTGTCATGGCTGTCACTGTTGGTGCAGGTGGGAAGGCGTCTTGATTGAGTGAATGGCCAGCGCAGAGGGCAGGCAGGGTTAGTGGTGTCGGGCATTGGGATGGGTGAAGGCCAATGGGAAAGCTGTTGCAGTCAATAGTGAGAGTGGTAGAGCATGAGCTTTAGTAGAGATGGGTATAGTAGCAGGGATAGAGTGAATGTGAGGTAGCAGAGTGAAGATGGTAGGACTTATACTGGCAGATTCGAGTCAGACATTGGCCTCTTCTTCCTCCAGTGCTGGACAATCCTTCAGACAGTAGACACTGCTTTAACCCAGGTGACAACCTTGCACTATGCCGGCATTCTCTGGGGCTGGATCTACCAATACTGTTCTGAGGAGGGAGGGGGATATCCTGTCTGTGCACCATCCCATCCAGCAGGACATCCTGCTCACTGTTAGCAAAGCAGGGCACCAAACTCTGCACCCCTAATCTTCCATATCCAGGGCAAAACTCAGGAACCGTGCAGGACAGCTCCGGACTGACAGAACTTGTCTCAGTGCGTAATGGGCATAAGGGATCCCAGAGAATCTGGGATAACAGCTGATGGGTGCAAATCAGATGTGAGGGATATCGTAGGGATGTGGTAGGTAATTAACGAGGAACGTTTGGTGTCACAGTGCAAAGAAACCCACTAGGCCTCGCAGCAAGAAACCCTCCAAAACACTTCACTCAATTCAGACTGAGCCAATAAAATGTAAATTCAGTCTAGAACCAGAGGGCATAGTCTCACAGTTAAGGAGTGCCAATTTAAGGTTAAGATGAGGAGGAATTTCTTGTCTCAGGAGTAAATCTTTGAAACATCTTGCAACAGAGAGCTGTGGGGGTAGGGTCCTTATGTATATTTAAGGCTGAGATAGATAGCTTCTTGATCAGGAGGAGAATCAAGGGTTATGGGCAAAATGTAGGAAAGTGGACAAGAGGAATGTTGGATCAGCTATGATTGTATTGAACGGCAGAGCAAACTCGAGGGGCTGAACAGTCTACTACTGTTCCTATTTCTTATGGTCTTATAGCTCTTTATCTCCTCAGCTAACACTACATCATGTTGATAACATTCCCATGAAGCACCTTGTGACGTTTTATGACATTAAAAGCACTATGTAGATATAACTTATTGTTGTTGTACTCCTCAAGTGGAATATCACTTTGTATATTTGACAAGGACAGAAGTACACTATGACACAGGAGATGATCACAGGTACCTGAGAGACTTTTGATGCAGCGAGAAAGAGAGGCAACTCAGATTTTAGTGGGGACAAGAGTTCCAAAACATGAGGACTAATGGCTGAAAGTTGAGTCTCTTTTGGTGGAAGGGATTGAGTGGGAGAGAGAGAGAGAGAGAGAGAGAAAGGTATGGTTCAGGATTCGCAGTCAAGAAAGATTCTAGCTTTTGAGCTGAATCTCTTACACATTGCAAAATTTATTGGCCTTTTTACAAACATGCTACCTTTACAAAATAAATTAAATTTTATAAAATGTATTTATATTGGTGCCAGATGACCTAAAATGTGTTTAAACCACTTATGTAACACTCATTACTCAGCATCCACAGCTAACCCATAACTGCACTTTATAATATGCTGCTTTAAAAACAGTGAGAAGCAGGGTGACATTAATTAGTTGAATTAAATACATAGTCAGGAATAAAGTTTGACAGGGGATTTAACCCTTTAAACTCCCATGGTTGGTAGCTCATTATTGCTTTCTATTGAGCCTCCCCTGGGCATTTTTGTCAAGCAAGCCTTTGAAATTAAATTGAAATAAGATGTCCATCTGTTGGTTGAATAACAGTCAAGATCTGAGTTCTTTAAGTTCTTATTATTCACAGATTATCTTTTCAGGCCTGGAGATCAGTAAATGAAAAACCTGTGGCTGGATTACTGACAGACCATTGCATCTCTAAGGACCATCAAGCAGGATCTTAGCCCATGGGTGAAGGTGTCAATCCTAGCTGACCTCTAGGGTTAGTGAGGTGTCTTTATAAAGTGACACTGGGCAAACATTCAACACCCATCCACCCACAAACACTTCCCAATCCCCCAGTCCCAGTCTCTTCACCCGCCACCTTCCTACTTGTTTTAATCGAAAACTTGGTAAACACAGAGGGTGAGCACATTGGACAGTTAAATAAGAACAACTGAGGGGGTAGGGGTGGCTTCAATCTTGGCAACAGACTTCAAACAGAGCCCTGAATAACCAGGGAGGCAGAATGAAAGGCAAATGTCATGCCATTAGTTACACAGGCTGCTTTGTCAGTGTCAACGCTAAAAGGGTTCTTTAAGAAGCAGAAAAGCAGAGGGTGTATCGGACATACCAGAAAGTGCATTTGGCTGAATTAAATCTGAATAAATTGAGGTCTTTTCAACTGCTTTGTGCTGCTGGTCTTTCCTCCAACATTACAAAAGCAATAGTTATATATTTACACCACTCGGAACAATTTGAGCTGCCCAATTAAATTATTGCCATAACATGAGCCGAGACAACAACGGTACCAGTTCCAAGTGAACGATGAGAAAGCGTTTGGCGCATTCAGAACGCTCTTCCTCCTTGAAAGTGTCGGCTATCCCCTCTGAAACTGGCAGGTTTTCTGCATCTCGTCAGCTTTGTAGTGTTGTGGTCCCAACTTGATACTCATCCAACACCCATAATCAAATAGATCAGGGATTACCGGATAGTGAGGGATCCATCTCTTAGATAAGACGTTAAACCAAAGTGCTGTCCGTCTTCTCAGTTAAAGATCCCATGGCACTGTTTCAATGGAATAACAGGGAAGGTCTCCTTGATGCCATAACCATTATTTAGCCCTCAATCGACGTGTCAAAATCAGACTATTTTCTCATTACCTGACACTGTTCTGTGGGAACAGGCTGTGTGCGAATTGGCTGCTGTATTTCTGACATTACAACTTCAAAAAGTGCTTCATTGCCTGTGAAATGCTTTAGCATATCCAGAGGCTGTGAAAGGTGCTATATAAATACACATACTTCCCTTGAATGTCTTTTCAGAAGCAAACAATGTCTGGCCAACTTTCTCCTCCTTGTAGCTCAGCGACACTGGAGTTCCTTGTAACAAACCCAGTAACATCATCTCTGAGATTTGTCACACAGCAACAGGGAAGGAATCTGTGACCTTTCAAGTCTGTGTATTTCAGAACCACGTTATTGCAACCTGAAAAATAGGATACGGAACAAGATGAATCAATGCAGTTAAAAGGATTTCCTTGTCTAAACCCAGCATGAAGAATGAACGATGTGCATCCACCTTCCATGACCTCAGGACATTCCAAAGCACCTTACACCAATGAAATACATTTGAAGTGTAGTCACTGTGATGATGTAGGGAATGTGGCAGCCGATTTACACGCAGCAAGCTCCCACAACAATAGCTCAATAACGATTGGATGGTCTGTTTTAAGTGTCGTTGGCCAAGAGATAAATATTAGCTGAGGACAGTGAATGCATTTTCAGTCGCAGTCCAGGGAATGGGTTTAGACGGAACTTGTGGTTATATAGCAACTGCTTACACGTCAAGGATGCTTTCAAAGCACTTTACTGCAATGAGTTACAATTTGAGGTATAATCAATGCTTTGCAGACAAACCCAGTGGATAATTGACCTGTTAATTTGGTTTTGGGACTGTTGATTGGGTGGGGAGTGTCAGCCAAAGCACCAGTAGGATTCTCTACTCCTCTTTGCAATGTCATAGGATCTTACATCCATCTCAACAGGCAGCTCAAACCGAAAATCTGCACCTTTACCAATGTCGCCAATTAGCTCAGTTGGCTTTGTGATGCAATATGTTGCTAAAAGTGTGGGTTCAATTCCCTGCTACTGGCTGAGGTTACCCTGAAGGACTCTCCTTCTCAACCTCTCCCCTCACCTGAGGTGTGGTGACCCTCAGGTTAAACCATCATCAGTTGTCTCTCTGTAATGAGAGAGCAGCCCAATGGTCTCTTAGGACTATGGCAACTTTACCTCTACCCCACAGTCATCATAGTGTTCTTAGTCCTTCCCTCAGGGTCAGGGGGAATTGCTTCACACTTTTGTGATCAGCAGGCTCTGCCACATGTGAGGCAGGGGGGTGCGGGAGCCTGCGAGCCTCAGGGGGTCGTGTTGTTTGAGGATTATTCACTTTCTTCAACTCCACCTCTGCACATTCCCGATGGATTCTCTCGATGCATTTGGAGCCTTCCCCAATGAAGCTTTTCCATTTTGGTTGCACACAAGCCAGGATCTGCCATAAACCACAGAATCATAGAATCCCCACAGTGTGGAAGCAGGCCATTCAGCCCATCAAGTCCAAACCAACCCTCTGCAGAGCATCCCACTCAGACCCACACACTACCCTATTCCTGTAACCCTGCATTTCCCCGCCTAATCCAGCTAGCCTTCACACTATGGACAATTTAGCATGGCCAATCCACCCAGCCTGCACATCTTTGGACTGTGGGAGGAATCTGGAGCATCCAGAGAGACACGAGGAGAATGTGCAAACTGCACACAGATAGTCACCCAAGGCTGGAATCAAACCCAGGCCCTTGGAGCTGTGAGGCAGCAATGCTACCAACTGGGTCACTGTGACAGGTCAACTGAATGAATGTACCAACTGAATCAAGTATCTACCTTTGCTCCTTACTTTAGCGTTACATTGAACAGTCTATTTAATAAGTCTATGTGGGAATTTGAAATGGGACACCGATATGTTCATTTTTAACAGATTAAACTTGAAGTCCAATATTTGTTCCTCAGGCTTTGGAAGGGGCTGCGTTTGGAGTTCACCTAACATGTAACTGGGACCTTCTGATGCTGGCAATGGGTCCTAAACATGGAAGGATTGTCTTCTCTCCAGCTCTGATTGTCTTGTGTTTTTTTGCCCTCAGTATATGGCAGCTGTGTAAACCTGTGCTCCACCATTGCAAGCTGAGATGAGGAAGCATTTCTTCACTCAGAGAATGGTGAATTTGCAATTCTCTATCCCCGAGAGCTGTGGATGCTCAGCCATTGAGTATGTCAAAGATAGAGATTGAGTGATGTTTGGGCTCTAAGGGAACAAAGGATCAGCTGTGATCATTTTAAATGGCGGAGCAGGCTGAAGGTCCTCATGGTATATTCTAGCTTCTATTGCTGATACTCATTTATAATCCTCAAACCCCTTTGGCCTCGCATTGACACGGTTACCTGGTTCTGTAATTCTATAGCTACAGTCAAGTTAACAGAGCTTAATTTTTCTCATCACATTGCTCCACAAGTGGGAGCTTGCTGGGCACAAAGTGGCTATCATTTTTCCTGTGTGACAACAACGACTACACTTCAAATAAACATCATCGGCTACATAGTGCTTTTAATGGCCTGAAGTTCTGATAGAATCTGTACAATGGCAAATAAAAACTGAAAGAACTGCAGATGCAGTTCTGAGGAAGTGTCACCGTACCCAAAACATTAACTCTGATTTCTCTTCACAGATGTTGTCAGACCTGCTGAGCTTTTCCAGTGACCTCTGTTTTTGTTTCTATACAATTGCAAGCATTTTTTTTCACATGGGCCATTCACCCCTCTAACTGCGGGAGACTAGGGCCAATGTTGGAGGCTCTACTGGGATCCCACTTTAGACCAGAAACCGCAATTTCAGGGCTGAACCCTTGGCCTTCTGGATGTGTCTGGTTACGTAATGCAGAAGGGGCTTTATTCACTCACACTAACAAAGATTTAAAGAAAAATAATGAAAACTCCTTTTTGAATTTCTATTTTGCCTTTCCCTGTAAGTAACATACAGTTGCCATGGTCCTCAAGGGCCATAGGGCTGCTCTCCCATTACAGAGAGACGACTGTGTTGGCTCATCTTGAGGGTCACCATGGCTGACGCCAGGGGAGAAGTTGAGATAGCGAGACCTACCTAGCGACCTCAGCCGGAGCTTGTGTTAACTTCTTGACAAACGTATCCAGTGATTAAAAGTTCTCCAGGATTTGATAATCTCCCAGTGAAGCTAAATTATAATAAGATTACTGGTATTTGTATTATAAGGAATATGGCCATTGGGAGTGGGTATGGTTTGGAAATTTTCAACCTCAAAAATTAATAGCATTCTTTATATAAAATAAAAACACACACACACACACACACACACAATACAAAAATAGACTTCTTGATCATTTTTTTGTCTCCAACAATAAGTGGTGAGTGAATATCTTATTTACATCCCAAAGAAATTTGAAGAGATGGGAAAGTCATACCCTGCATTATCAGAGCTGGTTTCAGTCCATGGAAATCGTCACACAGGCAATCCTTAACAAGGCAGTGAATAAACCAGAGAATGGCAATGAGGTTTTAATTGGTGACACATTATATTTATCAAACTGACAGTGAAGATGCCAACAACAAGCTTTCTTGTTTTGTATTATCCATATACATTACTTCCTTTGAGACTATTCGCAGTCTATTCATGGGCCAATATCAATTGTGGTTATCACGTGTGAAAAGAGTAAAAACATAATAATCAAACGTCAAACTGAATGATAACACTGAATTATTCATTAGGGTCCTTAAACTCTCGGATAAATCAAATCTTGAACAAAAGGACCTCTTTGTCTTCAGCCATCAATGTGCGACAGTGTAAATCCCTCAGAATAAAACAGCTCCTTTCAAACTCATTTGCCCTCACTGAAGGAACTCTGTCCACAGCTATATGGCAGAGTTATTAAGAAACATTTAATATTTGTAACCTGACCACAATGCCTTTCTTAAAAAAAAGCGGGAAAATACATTCTGGACGATGCTTACTTCTTTTTTTTGGAACTGTGAACATTTATTGACATGGGAACAATTCAGAAAGATGTTTCTGTGAGAAAATGAAAGGCAAGAGAGAAGAAGTGTTCTGGGTTATATGAGAAGCATCAAAATGCTAAAGTGCAATCATTTCTGAGACAACAAGGTGCAGAGCTGGATGAACACAGCAGGCCAAGCAGCATCATAGGAGTGTTTCCAAATCATGTAAACTTATAATTAAATATTGCTGATATAAACAGAGAAACATTTTAGAAATAGAGTAATTCCACACTCACTGCTGGGAAACTCCTACTCTGACAGAAAGCAGCTCAAATACACCACTATAAAACTCTTAGCCTCAATTTGCTGACCTGTGCTCCTAGTGAGTTCATCTCCCTGTTACCAGCACCAATTGTAATTTCTAGTTTATCCTTTGTTATAAATACTCACTTATTTTGCAGATTTTCTTCCCTTTAGTTGAGGATGGATATCCCTGTTTGTAACTTGGATATATGATCCATTGTTTCTTTTTCTAATTGACTATGCTTCATGAGCATAGTTTGGACAGTGTGGTAGGTCGCACATTTAAGACAGAGATGTGGAGGAATTTCTTCTCTCCGAGGGTAGTGAATCTGTGAAATGCTTCATCACAGAGCACTGTTGCGGTTGGGGCATTAAGTATATCCAAGACTGAGCTAGACAGATTTTTAATCAGTAAGGGAGTCGGGGGTTATGGGAAAAAGACAGGAAAGAGGAGGTGAGGGTTATCAGGAAACCATGACCTCATTGAATGGCAGAGCAGGGTCAATGTTTGAACAACCTACTTATGGTCCTATGTCTTTTGGTTATAGAGTCAGAGAGTCGTACAGCATGGAAACAGGCCCTTCGGTCCAATTACTCCAGTAGTTCAGCAAACTAAACCAGTCCCATTTACTTGCTTTTGGCCCATATCTCTCTAAATCTTTCCTGCTCACGTACCTGTCCAAAGGTCTTTTAAGTGTTGTAACTGTACCTGCATCTACCACTTCCTCTGGCAGTTCGTTCCATATATGCACCACACTCTGTGTGAAAAAGTTGCCTCTCGGGACCCTTTTAAATCGGTCTTCTCCACCTTTAAATGATGCCCTCTAGATTTGAACTCCTCTACCTGATGGAAAAGACCTTTGCTACTTCCTGGTCTAATTACAGAAGTCTCTTGCAGTTAACACATAATAATTTAGTTAGGGTTAGTGACATTACAGTGATATGATAGGCACTGGTACAGAGACTTTGAGGTGGACCATATTGTTAGCACCATAGAGCCAGATAATTGCGGCAAAGAAAGAGGCCTTTTGGCCTATTGTGTCTGTGATGGCTGAAATAAAAAAACACAGCCTCCCATTCTAATCCCACTTTGCAGCGCTTGGTCTATAGCCTTGTGGATTACAGCACTCCAGGTGCAAATCCAGGTTTGTTTTAAATGAATTTGGTGCTTTGGTCTCCAGGACCAAATCACATAATGGCATCATTTTGAGATCCTAAGCTGTCCTGCTCACAAGCTCGTTTCACATCATCATAGTGGGTGATGCTTATGGCACTCCTCTGTATTAACTCTTTCAGAATCTCTGATGGAAACCTGTTTTGTGAGCATGGGCCAGCAGAGCTAAAGTAAAAAGACTGCAACTGCAGAGAAGAAAGTTCTCCTCATTTCCATCCTAAATGTGCGACCCCTTATTTTTAAACTCTGACCCTCTTATGCTAGACTGTCCTATAAGGGAAACCAATCTTTCAGAATCCACCCTGTCCAGTTCCTTCAGAATCTTTAATGTTTCAAAAAGATCACAGCTCATGCTTCTAAATCCACTGGAATACTGGTCCAGCCTGCAACCCTTCCTCAAAAAATAATCTCCCCAGGTAGGGGAAGCAATGGTCTGTACAGGGAAGGCAATGGCTTGGTGGCTTTATCGCTACACTACTGATCCAGAAACTCAGCTAATGTTCTGGGGATCCGGGTTCAAATCCTACCATAGCAGATGGAATTTGAATTCAATAAAGAATCTGGATTTATGGGTCTATTGATGACCATAAAACCACTCTCAATTATCAGGAAAAATCCATCTGGTTCAGTAATGTCCTTTAAGGAAGGAAACTGCCATCCTTACTTGGTCTGGCCTACATGTGACTCCAGACCCACAGCAATGTGGTTGACTCTTAACTGTCCTCTGGACAATTAGGGATGGGCAATAAATGCTGGCCTAACCAGAGATGCCTACGTCCTGTGAGTGAATAAAATTCATCCCAGGAATCAGCTGGGGTACTGTCCGATACTGTTTCTCTATCTCCTATATATTTCTGTTCTGTACTGCTTTTATATCTGTTCTTAAATAAGTCAAAAGAGGATTGAGGTGCCCAGCAGAAGGGAGAGGAAAACTTTTTGCTAACAACTGTAATGCTTGCTACAGCAATCAATCCAACCTTAGCCCATCACAAATCTCTGTGGTGTTTGATTAAATTTGTCTAATCTCTGGGCAACTCACTTAGAAGTTTGCAAGAATTGGCAAGATTTCTGTTTGAGAAAAGAGATACTGTAGCTTGAGACCTCAGGCAGAATCTTCGCCATAAAACAAACACAAATTCCTTTGTCTGGTCACTTTCCAAACATTGTTTTCGCTATCTCCTACAGTATGTAACAGAGTTAGGGAATTAGCTGCCCTGTCACCTGAACGAAACTTTCAAATAAGTATCCAAAAGCTTATTTTGCATACATATTACACGTGCTTCATTTGTTTTGGACTTTTCTCTTTTAACAGTTCATGCACTTGTCGATAATCCTTTGTTGGCCTAAGATTTTACCCACGAAAAGTACACTTTTTTTTAACATTGCCCAGATCAAGAGAGGGAGGAAGCGAGAAGAAAAGCTAATGAAATATTTAAGATCTTCAGCAGTCACAAAAGGGTTTCTTCCCTGCTTTGTCGGGGGAGGCTGTAGAACTTAGACAACCAGCAGGTTGCTGTAGTGACAGGGTCACTCCATATTGATGGGAGCTGTGTTGGCATTGGTCACAGCTGTGCAGGGTTTACTCCAGCCTGGGACACCAGCCCACTGTCTTTGTGCTGCATTGTGAACGGCACAGAGCATCAATTTTATACAAAGTTGATTGCAACCCTGGATCTTTGTTGCTTCTGTGAGAAAGAATGACACCATGATGAATTCCTCCACCGCTGGGTCAGATAATGCATTGAATCTGCAGCAAAGGAGGACCCTCATCTACCCCACTGTTTCCCCTGATTTTTTCCCACTAAGTGTCTCTGATTTATGAATCTTCCTCGTATTCAGCGTATGTGACTTTAGGCACTTCAGTCCACCTCTGCTTTCATTAACGTGCAGTGAGAGGTGGGAGGGGGGTAACACGCAGAAAAGAAAAGTGCATTTCATTCAAAAAGGATTTTATGCCATTTTCACCACATCAAAGGTGCAGTATTACATGGTGGCTGCGATACACTGGTCAACTTCAGTTCAAAACCTACTAGCCGAACAATCACTATGTAAATAGATGAACGAGATAAAGCCCCAACTATTACAGGGAAATCAATTAGGATAATCTGTTTCTTCATTTTGTCACAGATATTGGGAATGCAGAGCATGGGAAAATGCTGGTGTTCTCATTAAAATGTTTCAGCTCAGTGTGAATTTATCTATTGAGCAACCTTGCCTTCGTCTCTCCTGCACTCCTTCCTTCCCCCTCATGAGTGCAGTTGAGGATGCACTTACTGAAGTGCAGCCTCTGTGGCCCATCAGTACTTGACCTGGAAAGACAAACAGCTAAATGGGCGATGTACAAAGATTTCCTAATCACACCCTTCTCTCTCTCTACCCCTTGCCTGTCCACTTCTCTTCCTTAATGCTTTCCTTGAGACCCACTTGTCCTCAAGACCCACACTATCCAAGGATGAGAGATGGGCAGAAATTAGGATTCTCTGCGCTCGTCTCCTCTCCAGCACCGTGACACTACAGTCACTGAACGGGACATACCAGCCCCTCTATTCTATCCTCTGATTGGTTTCTCCCCTTCTAGGCAGACCTCTCCATCACATTTTCCAATTAGATATTGACTGATCCATCCAAGTATCAATCAGAGATTTCAGCAACGATTGCCTTTCCTTAACCCTGTCTCCTCTCCTTAAATCCAGGCTTTTTTTACATCGCTGTCTGTGGGAGTTTGCTGTGTGCAAATTACAATACAATTGTATAATACAATTCAATACAATAAAATTTAATACAGCACAGGAACAGGCTGTTCAGCTCACCAAACCTGCACTAATTCTAATCCTTATTTAAACCCGCTACCTATTGCCGATCCCTCTGTTCACCTCCTGCTCATGTGTCTATCAACACACACCTTAAATGTTGCTAATGTGCCAGCTTCTACCACCTCCATTGGCAGTCCATTCAAGGCACATGCCACCCTCTGTGTGAAAGATTTTCCTCGCACTGCTCCCCTAAACTTTCCCCCTTTCACCTTGAACATGTGCCCTCTTGTAGTTCACCTTTCCACCCTGGGAAAAAGCCTCTGACTATCCACCGTATCGTTGCCTCTCATAACGTTGTAGGCCTTTCTCAGTTGCCCCTCAGCCGCCATCTTTCCAGTGAAAACAATCCGAGTTTATTCAACCTCTCCTCATTGCTAAAACCCTCCAGACCAGGCATCATTCTGGTAAACCTTCTCTGCACCCTCTCCAAAGCATCCACGTCCTTCTGGTAGTGTGGCAATCAGAACTGCTCACAATATTCCCAATGTGGCCGAACTAAAGTTTTGTACAGCTGTAACATAACTTGCCAACTTGTATATTTGATGTCGCAGCTAATGAAGACAAGTGTGCTGTATGCCTTCTTGAAATTGGCTAAGTATTTCCTATATCAGAGCTATGGCTACACTGGATAAATAATTCATTGGGGATGTAGAGTGTGTAAACTTCTTGGGATAATAAAAGTATGAGTCTTTCTTCCTTTTCCTCTCTTTACAGTAGGCTGTGGACTTGCTGAGATGCAGCTCTGTAACTGACAGCTCTGATGAAGAGTCATCTAGATTCGAAACCCTAGTTTGGATGCTGCCTCACCCTTTCTGTTCTCCAGCATTTGTTGTTTTCAGTACAGATTCCAACATCTGCAGTAATTTGCTCCAACAGCACAAAAGTCTCTGTTACATGTGGCCATTGTGCACTGTGAACTTCCAGGCATTGAATATTTTACAGTTCTTGATGGTGGAGTCGGGGCCCAGCTGAGTCCAATTCAAGCCTTGTGCAACAGCCACACACATCACCTTTCTGAAAATAGCATAAACAGAAATGTCTGAACGTTTGTGGATGTACATTACAAAACTTTTAAAATTGAATAATAGAGAAAATTCAATAGAACTCAACACCTTGAAGATCAAAAGTCAAAGTTTTTTTTCCAAACAAGCACTTTATCCATAAAATTTGTAAAAATACATCACAAAGTAGTTAAATATTTGAATAGTTGAATAATAGATAATTTGCAATAAAATTCTGCTTGTCTCCATACAACATGTTGCACTCAATATGATTGCATTGTTCTTAATATTCACATAATACAGTAAATTTTTGGTATCATAGAATTCCTACAGTGTGGAAACAGGCTCTTTGACCCAACAAATCCACACCAACCCCCAGAGCATCCCACCCAGACCAATCCCTCATAATCTACCTAATCTACACATCCCTGAACACTATGGGCAATTTAGTGTGGCCAATCCATCTAACCTGCACATCTTTGAACTGTGGGAGGAAACCCATGCAGCCACAGGGAGAATGTGCAAACTCTACACAGACAGTCACCCAAGGGTGGAATTGAACCTGGGTCCCTAGTGCTGTAAGGCAGCAGAGCTAATCACTGAGCCACTGTGCCACCCCATATAGCTCAAGGGCAAAATATTTCCAATTGGAAATTTTTCCAAGAGCACAAGAAATAAATTTGTTTGCTATACACCATGTCCCACTCTTAGAAACCTCAATACAATTTCAACACTCTTAGAATCCCTACAATGTGGAAAGAGGCCATTCAGCCCATGAGTCCACATCCCACCCAGATGCCCATTCTATCCCTGTAATCTTGCATTAACAATGGCTAATCCAAGTACCCTACAGAACCCTGGACACTAGGGCAATTCAGCAAGGCCAATCCACCCAATATATGAAATAAACCACATTCCCAATTTTATAGAAGTAGAATCATAGAATCCCTCTGGTATGGAAGTAGGCTATTCAGTCCAGTGAGTTAACACTGACCCTCCAAAGAGCATGCTACCCAGACCCAACACCACCTACCCTAACCCACTAACCCTGCATTTCCCATGGCTAATCCACCTAACCTGCACATCTTTGGAACTGTAGGAGGAAACCAGAATGAGCCAATGCAGACAAGGGGAGAGCATGAAAACTCCACACAGACACTTGCCCAAGACTGCAATTAAACCCAGGTCCCTATGCTGTGAGGCAGCAGTCTAATCACCATGCACCCCCCTCCTTAGAATCCTTACAGTGTGGGAACAGGCCATCCGGCCCATTGAGTCTACACCGAATCTCCAAACAGTATCCCACCCATACTCACTCCCCCACCCTATCCCTATAATCCTGCATTTTCCCATGGCTAATCCACCTAATCTACACACAATAAAATAGCCAATCCACTGAACACCTTTGGACTGTGGGAGGAAACCAGAGTATCCATAGGAAACCCATGCAGACACAGGGAGAAAGTGCAAATGCTAGACAGACAGCCCAAGGCTGAAATTGAACCTGGGTCCCTGGCACTGTGAGGCAGCAAAGCTAACCACTGAGCCACTGTGCCAACCCAATGACTATTACAATGTACATTCTTTGTAAGGTACGTAGTCCAATGTTCTATAGTTACCAGCCCCTCAGTGTACTATGGATGAAAAGTCTGTAGGTAGACACCTTTCTCTGTTGTGCCTCTGCAGCAGCTGCCCCAAGCTTTATTTCATCCTTCAACATATTGTCCCCAATCTTGGAATGTGCCAATCTGCAACACTTGGTTGAGAACAACTCTTTGCACTGGAAGACCAACAAGTTTCAGGCAGACCAGAGATCCTGCATCTTTATTTGTTAGAATAACTCAGTAAAGTGAGGGACACACATTGAGGTGAAGTCTGCCCATGGATCACATCACCTTTTCATACAACTCCCATGCCAGCTGGTGATCCAGGTTCCCTTCCACTCCTAATGAGGTATTGAAACAGTTTATTGCTGTTGTGAAGAGCCAGTTATGAGGTTGTTACTTTGAAAAGTCACGTGAATCAAACTGGTTGTTGCACTATAAAGTTTTAATCAACAATTGGAACTAATTCAACCATTGGGTGGTACACTGGCTCAGTGGTTAGCACTGCTGCCTCACAGCACCAGGGACCCAGGTTCCATTCTACCCTTGGGCGACTGCCATTATGGAGTTTGCACAACCTTCTCGTATCTGTGTGGGTTTCCTCTGGGTGCTCTGGTTTCTTCCCACTGTTCAAAGGTGTGTAGGTTAGGTAGATTGGCCATGGGAAATGCAGGGTTACGGGGCAGGGTAGAGGGATAGGTCTGGGTGGAATGGACTTCAGAATGGTATGACTCAATAGGCTGAATGTCATGTGTTCATGCTGTAGGGATTCTATGATATGTAAACCATACATGGGTCATTCAGTCATTCCCAGCTCCACCCAACTCTCATTACTGATGCAAACAATGTTCAGTCACCATGGAAAACTAGCTTTCATTATGTATTTTGTCAATTGCAGTATTTTCACAAAACCGTCAGCCTTCTGGGTCCTGAGCTCTGGAAGCCGCTTTCTAAAATTCTCTACCTCACTCTCCTCCTTTAAAACATATCTCCTTAACCCATCTCTTGGTCACCTGTTCTAATGTCACCTGTTTCCTTTGGCTCAATGTCAATGTTAGGGGTTTGTGACATGAAGAGTGATTGAACAGTTTAGGCCTATACTCACTGGAATTTAGAAGAATGAGGGGAGATCAAATTGAGGCATTCAAGATGATAAAAGGTATAGATAAAATAGACGTGGAGTGGACGCTTTCTTTTGTGGGGCATTCAAGGACAAGGGGTCATAGTTTTAGAATAAGGGGTAGCAAATTTAAAACAGAGTTGAAGAGAAACTACTTCTCCTGAAAGGCTTGTGAATCTGGAATTCACTACCCCAAAGAATGCTGGGACAGTGAGTAAATTTAAGTAGGAGTTAGACAGATTTTATTCTTTTCTTTGCCTAGCTCCTGTAACCTCTGAAATCTCCGTACCATTCCAGACCTGACGAATTAGGAGATGAGACATGGACCTGTCCAATGGTGTGAGTTCATGATCTGAAATTATGCAGGTTGGAGGTCTGAGGTACGGTAAGCAGATTGTGAAGGAGATAGGCTTGTTTGAAAAAGAACCCAGATGCCATGAGCACTATTAAGAATAGTCTGGTTCCTGGATGTTCTCACAGGGTGTGTGGAATTGGGACTCAGACATTTTGCATTGCATTCATACATGTTGTTACATGGTTTTATGCTCACAACCATGTATTTGCGATCACTTCCTGATCAAGGAGAAGGTAAGGTCAAAGTCATATTTGAAGTTAGGTTTCTTTAGAACTCTGTTCAATCCATATTAATATCAAATATTACAATATATGGTAATCTTGGATACAAATGGCTTTAACCTTATTGTTAAATTACCAAGAAATTATTCTCTATCTCTATCTTTCATTTACTATTTATCTAACTGACTCCGTCCACTCTGTGCTATTTATGTCCAATGGAAAACAACTCTGTGACATTATCGCAAGGTTGCTCCAGGGTTCCTAAAACCCTTACACAACAATACATACATGCATAAAATGTATAGCATGGTTCTACTCTCTCTTTCTGACTTATTCTTCTTTGTAGGTTTTAATCCAATCAAATTCTATAATTGCCCTCCATTGATATCTAATGCCAGTCAGCAATAAAGTGCATTGAAGAATGCCTGGAAACTATCAATTTGCTTTCAATGTGGCGGAATCGTTTCTAATAAGATGGCCTCAATTTTTAAATTCTCATTGATGTTTTCAGATCCCTTGGTGGCTCTACTCCCCTGTCTCTGCATCCTTCACTAGTTCGACAGCCTATCGAGATCTTTGCATTCCTTCAAAGCTGGATTTTTGAGAGCTTGAGCATCTAATTGTTCCTCACTAACAGTCATGCCTTCAGCTGTCTAAACCCTACACTTTGGAAAAAAACCAAGAGATGCTGTAAATCAGGAACAAAAACAGAAGTTGCTAGAAAAGCTCAGCAGGTCTGGCAGCATCAGTGAAAAGAAATTAGAGTTAACATTTTGGGACCGGTGACCCTTCCTCAGAACTTTGGAGTTTTAACCCGAACCCTCTCTACTTCTCTTTTGTAAGATCATAAGACAAAGAATCATGTAGCCCATTCAGTTCAATTCTGCTTCGCCATTTCATGGCTGGTTGTAACCTTAACTGCAATTTCCTGTCTGTCCCCCAAACCCTTGATTCCCATTCATCAAAAATTTGTCTAACTCAGTCTTGAATAAATTTAATGATCCAGCCTCCATTTTTCTCCCTGAAAGAGAATTCCAAAATCTAACGATCCCCTGAGAATATAAATTTCTTCTTACCTCTGCTTTAAACAGACGACCCATTATGTTGAAATTTTTTCTAGATTCTTTTGGAGGAGAAAACATCCTCTCAGCATCGGTGCTATTTAATTGAATCTGATGCTTCAATAAGATCATCTCTCATTCTTCTGAACTCTGATGTGTACAGGCCCCGATTTGCTTGTTCTTTCTTCACAAGGCAGGAAAATTCACCTCAGGAATATAATCCAATTCTCTGAACTGCTGTCAATACGATTAAATCCTACTTAATTCAGGACATGAAAACTGCACACAATATTCCGGGTGTGGTCTCACTGATTCCCGATACAGTAGTAGTGAGAATCCCTTATTTCTGTACAACATCCTCTTTGCAATAAAAGCCAGCATTCCATTCACATCAATAATTACTTGGCGTACCTCCATGCAAACATTTTGTGATTTAAATACAAGGACACCCAAATCCCTCTGAACTGCAATATCCTGCAGTCTCTCTCCATTTAAATAATATTCTGCTTTCCTATTCTACCTGCCAAAGTGGATAACTTCACATAATACGCCATCTGCCGATTTTTGTGCCCTTCTATAACCCTACCTATATTTTTTGCAGACATTTTGTAGCTTCCTCACAACTTATTTTCTGACAAACTTTTTATGATCTGCAAATTTAGATATAATAGTTAGGCCCTTCATCTAGAACATTTTATATAGATAGTTACAACTTGTCAAATGGAAAATAAATGGCAACTCAAACAATAAACTTGTAGCACAGTGGCTCAGTGGTTAGCACTGTTGCCTCACAGTGCCAGGGACTTGGGTTCAATTTGACCCTTGGGCGACTGCCTGTGTGGAGTTTGCACATTCTCTCCGAGTCTGCATGGATTACTATCAGATGCCCTGGTTTCCCCCCTCCCCAGTACAAAGATGTGCAGGTTAGGTGGGTTGGCCAGGCTAAATTGCCCATAGATTCCAGGGATGTGCAGGCTAGGTGAGTTAGCCATGGCAAATGCAGGGTTAAAGGTATAGCGCAGAGGGGTGGGTCTGGGAGAGATGCTCTTCAGAGGGTCAGTGTGGACTCAATGGGCTGAATGGCCTGCTTCCAAATTGCAGGGATTCCATGAATCCATTCTCTAAGACTGAGAATGTAGTCTATTTCAGCTATCAGATCGCTGCAGACGTGATATTAGTTTCCAAGTGTGCAGGAACTTTAGTTACACTTTTATAAATGACTAAATCATGCTTCAGCTCAGCTTCTAATAGTTTCTGTGGTATTTGTATACTTTTCTCTGGGTCCATATGCAGGCTTAACCAATCATGCACAGTAACCTTAGATCATTTACCACACTCATAATCAAAAACCAGAAAAAGTAAATTTCACTTCCTTTAAGCAGCTCTATAAAACCGCCGCAAACTTTGTTTTAGCCAATACCTTGTGAGCCGGCACTCTTAATAAACCGGCAAAAAAAAAAGAGATTATATACGTCAGTTACTGCAAAGTTCACTGCGTTATTCTGCCCAATTATTATTGTTTTTTGAATTTATTTACCTCAATGTAAATGTACTTGTTGTTCAATCGAACGGCCACACGAAATATCAACAGTGAATAAATTTGGAATCAATTTCACCTCAGATACAGCTATCTACCGCTATTCTGAGTAGTCAGCTGAGGGTGTGTGAGCAGGGTCTCTGCCGGTAAGTTTTATTTAAGGCAAAGTTGCATTATTATTTAAGTGATTTATGCTGTAAATAAAGTATAACAGTGACATGTACACCCCGTGCATGATGTTTCTATTACTTTGTGTGTAGTTTTACGTTGATTATGTAGACCTCTAGATAATCCGGAATGTTTGATCAACTGGTACACTCCTGATCCCTTCCGTGCCGGATAATAAAAAGTTTACTGTATTTCTTTGACCAGATTTTTAGTCAACTGTACTAATGCCTCTTTATTTACTTTGGTGTCAGATGTTACCTGATTTAACCTCTGTGAGGTTACTTGTGATATTTATGGTTGCAATGAAGGATGTTAAAAATGCAAACTGTTGCAAAGATGCATGCATCCGGAGCGGACAGGCTGATCTGAAAGGAGGTGCAGATTGGAAAACGTGGCTGGGAGCAAGAATCAGGGATTTTGAAGCCTTTATGTACAGTTTGGTTTGATACGGGGCTCCACGGAAACATTATGCACTGCCCTTCACCCAGTTCTCTTCATGATGTCTGTAACATATTAAAATGTATTTGTTGAATGAAGCTTCTCAATCAATCCAGGCTTGTTGATCATAACAGCACCTGCTTGTGTGACACCGCCCTGTCCATTTTCTGAATGTTGTGTATTTAAAGTGTTGTTGCCAGATACTAATATGCTGCCTAATAACATCCTATTGTGGTTCGGGTAACATGTAACCTAGTCAAAAGCACCAGCAGCAATCCACCATTACCTCCAATCATTTAGTGAAATTTGAATTCAAAAGTGAAACTGACTCAGGACTTTCTTCATCATACTACAAACTCAGTGAGCATTCGCAACATTTTTTTCAGAGGGACGAGAAAGAATCTCTTCAGTCAAGGTGGAGGGTTGAAAGGACAATTAACAAAACCTTCCCCATTATTTTTAAACTTCTCGTTGAACCGCCTAACTGTTATTTTTTGTCTATCAGCAGCGAAGAAGGATCCTTATTAGAGGGTCATTAACTACAACCCTGCCCAAAAAGAATGAGGAATACAAGGCAATGGGAGCTGCTTCTAAAGTCTCACATGCTCAAGAGACTGTGTTTGTTTCTGTGAGTTTGCTAATTTTCCACACTTGTCTGCATCCAAATGCTCATGACGCTCTACCATTGACAAGGGTGACATCCACTATGTATGTCGGTGTCTGTAATGAAGGGAACGCAGATAGCTTGCACTGAAATCAGGTCAGAAGCTCTGCAGCAATTAACTGGTTCCCTCTCACTCTTTCCGTCTATAATTGATCTTCCTTTCAGATTACTTGGAAAGTTTTCTGCCTATTCTGTGTGCAAATCCCCACCACCTCAGTCCATGGGGCTGAGCTCCTATTTGTTTTATCATTGCATTTGAACTTTTAAAAGTTTTCCAGAGCTAAGAATTACTCTGAGGGGATTTTCCTCTCTGATTGTGATACAAACTGATTATTGGGGATGATTTGGAACGATTTCTCTGTTCAGTCACTGTGTTTTTATAAAATTGTGGAACTCACTCGTTACCTCTGCATCTCTGCAGGAGTTCCTCAGGGTCATGTCCTAGGTCTAACCATCTTCAGCTGCTTCATCAAAGACCTTCCATCATAAAGTCAGAAGTGAGGATGTTTGCGAATGGTTGCACAATGCTCAGCACCATTTGTGACTTTTCAGATTCTGAAGCAGTCCATGTTCGAATGCAACAAGACCTAGACCATCTGGTTCACTAATGTCCTTTAGGGAAGGAAACTGCCATCCTTACCTGGTCTGGCCTACATGTGACTCCAGACTCACAACAATGTGGTTGACTCCTAATTGCCCTCTGGGCAATTAGGGATGGACAATAAATGCTGCCTTGCCGGTGATGCCCTCATCCTGTAAATGAATGAAAAAAAAAGACAAAATCCAGGTTTGGGCTGACAAGCGACAAGTAACATCCACGTTACATAAGTGCCAGGAAATGACTATTTCCAACAACAGCATTGCCCCTTGACATTCAGTGGCAATACCATCACTGGATTCCCTGAAACCAATATTCTGAGGGCTACTATTGACTAGAACTGTACTAGAAATGCAAAATGCTGTGGCTCCAAGGTCACAGGCCGGGAACCCTGAAGTGCATAGTTTACCTGCTGATTCCCCAAAGCCTTGTCTACAAGGCACAGGTTGGGAGTGTGGTGGAATATGCCCACTTGCCTGGATGAGGCAGCTCCAATAAGACTCAAGAGGCTTGACACCATAAAGTAGGGAAGAGGAGGGGTAAGGAGGGCTAGCAACAAGACATGGGGGGTGACTTCTCAACAGAAACTCCCCTTTCTTGATGCTGAATCCCTCAGGGAGACGTTTATGAAAGAGAGACCCCGTTGTGGAGACCCGTGTGGTTTTCGTTGCCATGTTCCTCACATGGCTGCTGGCACAGGTGCTGGGTAAATCCAGCAGTGGTTGGAATGAGAAGCTGAAGTGGGCATTAATGCCCACCACCTCCATGGGCTTTCCTGCTATGGCCTTAATCAGGGTAGGGGTGGTGAGCTTTTCACCCATTTAAATCTGCCAAATGACAGCCATTAACTTCTGACCATGTACTTTGTATTATTAATCTAATAACACGGCCACTACTCTATTGGCAGACACCATTCAGAAATCTTTAATAATTCTATCACTTTTTAATAAAGAAGTTATAGTACTCTGGGTAAAATCCTGTCTATTTCACAAGCCACAAAAGCTTGCATTTTGCTCGAACCTTTGACATATTCTAGCTACCCAAGACACTTCTTACAATAATCAACGCTGTTTCAGAGGAGATTTAAAGGAGATGTTTGATATCATGAAGGGTTCTGATTGAGTAAATGAGGAGAAACTTCTCCCAGAGACAAAAGGTCAGTAGGGAACACAGCATTCAAATAATTGGTAACAGACTCAGTGACGGGGTGTAGCATTTGTTCTCTGAGGCAAGTTATTATGATCTAAAATGCACAATCTGAAACATATCCAATATTAAGTTTCAAAATGGGAATCTCCTATCTTGAGTGAATCACTAAATGTTTTGTTTTTGTGCCGTTGATTGGGGGATAGATATTGGTCAGGGCACCAATAGTGCCAAGGTAAAATAATGCCAAGGGATCTTCTCCAGTCACCTGAGGATGAAGAGAGGGTTTAATGGTTCATTGGAAAGATAGCGGCAATTTTTGCGATTTCAGGAAGAAACACAACTTAAAAATAAGAGGGGAAATCAGACTATTTATAACTTTGGTGTAAGCCCACTGCTTTGGTGGTCATGACCTCCCTCCATGTTGGCTCAATCCCCGCAACCCCCTGAGCAGAAGAAGAAAAGGATTTGCTCTGAGCTGTTGTAGAAACTCGATGCTGAGGCAGTGTTCACCAACAGCGGCTGTCCCCCTGCTGATTCTGCCAAAAATATCAGGTAGCAACAATAAATAATCTGTTGCACGGCCATCTTGACACTTAGTTGCAACTGCTGTGTTTCCTGCCAACAGGTTCTGCCACATATAATACAGCATTTGGAATATTGTGAGCAGCCTTGGGCCCCATACCTAAGGAAGGATATGCTAGCCTTGGAGGGGGTCCAGAGGAGGTTTCAAGAATGATTTCGGGAATGAAGGGCTTGTCATATGAGGAGCGGTTGCAGGCTCTGGGTCTGCAGTTGATAGAGTTTAGAAGGAGGCAGGGGAATCTGATTGAAACTTACATAATACTGAAACACCTGGATAGAGTGGGCGTGGAGAAGATGTTTCCATGAGTAGGAGAGGCTTGGACCTTAGGGCACAGCCTCAGAGTGAAGGGACGACCCTTTAGAACTGAGATCAGGAGGAATTTCTTCAGCCAGAGTGTGGTGACTCTAAAACTCATTGCCACAGAGGGCTGTGAAGGCCAAGTCAGTGAGTACACTTAAAACAAAGATAGATAGGCTCTTGATTAGTAAGGGAATCAAGGGTTATAGGGAGAAGGCAGGGGAATGGGGTTTGAGAAACGTACCAGCCATGATCAAATAGTGGAGCAAACTCGATGGGCCAAATACTGCTCCTATATTTTATCTTGTGGACAGCTATACACAGCTGCAGCATCTTATCATCTCAGTCGCTCCCCGAACTGTTCAAGAGTTCACCTCGATGCAGCTGCTGCTTCTTTGTGGCTATTCACATGTTTCCACATGACACTCTCATGGCTGCGTAAAAGATAGATTTCAAAGTTTGTGGGATCTTTTACAGTCAAAATAGCCAATTTGTGAACAGTAGCAGCAAGGGAATGGAATGTAAAAGTAGGGAGGTTTTGCTAAACCTGAACAAGCACTAGTCAGACCACAGCTGGAATACTGTGAACAGTTTAGGGCCCCTTATCTAAGGAAAGAAATACCACAGTGGGGACAGTCCAGAGAAGGTTCACTAAATTGATTCTGGGTGTGGGGCGACTGCCTTATGGGGAGAGGTTGAGTAGGTTGGGTCTGTACTCATTAGAGTTTAGAAGAATGAGAATATTGAAACATACAAGACTCTTAGGAGACCTGTACGCGTAAATGCTGAAAGGTTGTTTCCCCTTGCATTACAGTCCAGGATGAGAGGACATAATCTCAGATTAAGGGTCGACCATTTAAATCAAAGATGCAGAGGAATTTCTTCTGTCAGAGGGTAGTGAATCTGTGGAATTCTTTACTGCAGAGGGCTGTCAAGACTGGGTCATTAAGTATGTTCAAGGCTGAGATAGTCAGTATTGTAATTAGTATAGAAGTCAGGGGTAATGGGGACAAGACAAGAAAATGGAGTTGAGGATTATCAGGTCAGCCTTGATTTCACTGAGTGGTGGATGAGCTCGATGGGCTGAATGGTGTACTGCAGCTCCTATGTCCTATGATCTTAACTGAGGTCAAGAGATTGGACTGCTCTTCATTCATTTAACAAATCTTGCCTCCCTAAGTGTCCAATATGGTGGGCAAGAAGTTTATGCTCATTGCAAGTGAACAGTATCATAGAATCATTGAATCTCTACAGTACAGAAAGAGTCCATTCAGCCCATCGAGTCTGCACTGATCCTCCGAAGAGCACCCCACCCAGGCCCACCCTCCCATCCTACCCGCAGTAAATTATCACCAAATTGTTGCAGCCACAAATCCTCAGGCTCCAGGGCACTGAGCCTGAGACCAGGAACAAGCCCTCAGCATATTCAGTAAAGGAAATGAAGGCCTGTTTGTGGCCCCTCTACAATAGTGATTTGCTGAACAGAAGCTACATTTGGGAAATCCAGGTCTTGCAGGCAGGGGCTGCACAGAAACCATAAGCCCACGCATTCCCCTCCCACCGCCTGCCCCCACCAAGCTGAGCACAGTATTGGTTACTGCGTCCTGCTTGAATGCAGCCCATCAACTCCTTTTAATGGTTTAAAATCCATCCACCAAATCATACAGCCCCCTTAACTCAATTAGAAGTTAAGTCTCTGCAATCTGTTTGCAATCCATTTGGATGGATGGCACAGTGGCTCAGTGGTTAGCACTGCTGCCTCACCACACTGAGGACCCTGGTTCAATTCCAGCCTTGGGCAACTGTCTGTGTGGAGTTGTCACATTCTTCCTGTGTCTGTGTGGGTTTCCTCCCATGTTCCTAAAGTGTGCAGGTTAGGTGGCTTAGCCATAGGAAATGCAGGGTTACTGGTATGGGGTGTGGTTCTGGTGGGATGCACTTTGGAGGGGTGCTGTGGACTTGATGGGCCAAATGGCCTGTTACCATACTGTAGGGATTCTAAATCTATACAATCTGTAATTATTTATTACTGGTGGATCTGCACTATATGTCCCTCCAAGGCCCTTACTTCAGGTGCTTTGCCAAGAAACAAATACAACTTTCAGGTAGGGTCTAAACAACCTGAAATTAACATTTAGTCTTCTGAGTGTGCTCTGCACCCCCAATCAGCTCAAACTCTCCCTTAGCACACCTCAGTCAGCAGCACTGACTCTTCTGAATCAGAATATTTCGGGATTAACTGCAGGCGTTTATACACAACAACAATGACTTCAGAGGCACTTAAATAAAACAAAGGACTGCAAATGCTGGAAATATGAAGCAAAAATGGAAATTGCTGGAGAAACCCAGAATTTCACAAAGAGTTAACATTTCAGGTCCAGTGACCCTTCTTCAGAACCAGTTTCTGTTTTTACTTCAGAAGTTACTTTTTTGCTGGTAAAGCACTTTAAGAGATTCTGAGGCCAAGGAAAGGCACCATATAAATGCAATTTTTTTACCCCACCAAAATTCACTTTATTCACAAAATCTTTTTGCATACATTCCAAGACATTTTACATACTGCACTCCTGATAAAAGGCCTTAGCTTGTGTCCTTTCTCCATTGAGACTTTGCAGTGTCTTCCTCAAGCTTTAGTGTGTCCCTCAGCACATAGTCCTGGACTTTGGAATGTACTAGTCTTCAACTCTTGGTCAAGGTCAACCCTTTGCACTAACAAGATTGGGGCAGACCAACGAGCGTCCTTCTCCAAGTTGATGGTCTTCTGGCTGTAGTTGATGTTTGTCTCGGTGCGCGTCCCAGGGAACAGACCATGAAGCAGAGAGTTCTGTGTCATGGACATGCTTAGGTCGAACCTTGGACAAAGACAGAGTGTATCTCTCTCCATGCCTTTTTTGCTTAGGCACTTTCCAGAAGGAGGTATGCGGTAGTCCCTTCCCCTCCTCAGTCGTTTCAAGGGCATCGTGCAGGGTCGCAGATAGCCCAGGCGTGCATGAAACATGTGATGGGCAGTGCCCTTCTCATCACCAGCCAAGCTACATCTTGGTGCTTGTTGCAAAGTTCTGGCAATGAGGCATTCTGCGAAATGACTGACAGTCTGCTCAGGGAACCACCCGACAGGGTCAATCCTCTCCCATTCCTGCAAGGTCTCGAGGATGCTATGTGCTGATCACTGCCTGATGGGCTTGTTGTCCAATGTGTTTTCCTTTACGAGAAACAGAGAAGCAGAAACTTGATTCCATCACTGATTAAAAATCCAACTATCTTTACTTTATATGTACTTAATGACCCATCCTCTACAGCGCTCTGTTATAAAGAATTCCACAAATTAACTACCCTCTGAGAGAAGAAATTCCTCCCAATCTCTGTCTTAAATGGGTGACCCTTTATTGTACCCATTGGTCCTAGGCTCTCCCACAGGGGAAACAACCTTTCCATATCTATCCTGCAAAGTCCTATCAGAATCTTGTATGATTCAATAAGATCACCTCTAATTGTTCTAAATTCTAATGAGTACAGGCCCAACCTACTACTCAAACTCTCCTACATAAGACAATCTCTCCATGCCCAGGGCAAATCTAGTGAACCTTCTCTGGACTGCCTCCAATGCAAGTATATTTTTTCTCAAATAAAGGGGCTAAAACTGTTCACTGTATTCCATCTGTGGTCTGACTAGTGCCTTGTACAGTTTTAGCAAGAGCTCCCCATTATAATGCACTATTCCCTTTGAAATAAAGACCAAATTCCATTTGCCTTCCCTATTCCCTGCTGAACCTGGATCCGCGCTTTTTGTGAGTCATTGGACTGTTGAAACATAGAAGATAAGATCAGAATTAAGCCATTCGGCCCCTCGAACCTGTTCTACCGATCATTATGATGGAGACATGGATGAGAGCTCCCTCACACGGCTCAGACTTGCACTGTGGCAGACTGAGTTAACAAAGTGCAGCCAGCCTCTATGGGAAAGAAGGTGTCAAATACCTTCAGCTGAGGGAAGGGTGAAAAATGTGAGAAAATTTTTCAGTTTTCTTTGGAAATTAGCTAATGTCAAATACTACACCCACCAAGTGTAAACCCATGGTCACTGAGCAGCTCTCTCCCACGGCAATTATCGAGTGGAATAATGATTAAACTGCTCTTTCTGGATTAGGGACAGCATAATTACAGGATCTGCCCACGACGGATTAGCTGATGTTTGTAATGGTTGAGCTGTGCCCTTACCTCATAGAGCAAATGTTTGTCATCTGAGGCCGTCTTCAAAATGAAGGAATAATGTGCTGAAGAAGAAAACAAATAATTCTGGCTGATAAACACAACCACAGATCCTTGTTTGTGTACGCCAGAATCCATAGCCTTGTGAATGTAACTGTTTAATGCTCTCCCACCTCCAATGTTTAGAAACCCTTCAACTAGATAAATGCCTTAAAATGTTTTTGTCTTCTTGCATAATTGTCTCCCCTCACTTTCTCTCCATTCTTGAGGGACTGATTTCTACAGTTTTAAAGGTTTCAACTTCAGACTCTGTGGTCAAAAGCCTCTGATACTTTATTGTGACAGAAACCCCATCACCATTGGCGGTCCCTCACAGCCGGGGAAGACTCTTTTCCACTCTCAGGGTGAGTCTGTACAGACGGATATGACTATCGCAGGCTGTTACACTTGGGACATGTGGTGGGCATGGGAAGGGGTGTGTGTGGGGCATTGGTGTGGCAGCGTGCTCCTTTTGCTGCTTTCTCCTGGCTTCCACTTTTTCCCGACAGCAAATCTCGACGTGCTTGGTACCTTCCCAGTTGCTGCTCCTCCACTTTGGACGCTGTTGGGCCAGTGATTTCCAGATGTCTGTGGGAATGGCGCACTTTGCTAGCGAGGTCCTGAGGATATCCTTGAAGCGCATCCTCTGTCCACCTGGGGCTCGGCTGCCGTTTCGGAGCTGGGGGTAGAGCAGTTGCTTGGGTCAGGCCTATGACTACCACAGGACACTGGCCTCAATTTCTATTCTGCTCACCAACCGGGCCTCATATGAGAATGGGACACAGGAGCAACATCTTCAATATTCCTCCTGGTCTGTCATAGTCACTTCTGGCAGCACTCTGTCCTGAGCAAGACAACAATAGTGGAGAGATCCCAAAATATTTAAATCGAAAAAGGAGATCAGAACCATTTTCATTGTTTTTTAGCTAAAAACTGAGATGCATGGTTTTTCTTTATGAAGATAGATTATTCACTTGCTCATTCTTATAACTCTTACCTAACCTCCTCAATGTGCCAGTTATTCCTTATTTATATCAACTCAAGGACAGTTACCTATTTCTCTTAAATAAAAACCAAAAGAACTGTGGATGCTGTGAATCGGGAACAAAAACAAAGTTGCTGGAAAAGGAAGGGTCACCGGACCCGAAATGTTATCTCTGTTTTTCCCTTCACAGATGCTGCCAGACCTGCTGAGCTTTTCCAGCAATTTTGTTTTTGTACCTGTTTCTCTTAACCTGAACAAAGACATTAACAGACCTTGACAAAGACATTGGCAGTATATCAGCAGTGTAAATATATTTTCTAACCCAGTCTATGCAGTTTTACATTTACAAATTTTTTACATATTTCTAAGTTTCATATCTGTGATTGGGGCCTCAGAAACTTTGAGGGATATTTCGGCCACACTTTCAACTGATTAACCTTTACTGAGTAAGGTGGATATTGAGGGGTTGACTTACCACCAGATTTTTCCCAATCGCTCTCTGTTCTACTGGACAAAGAATCCACGGAAACCTGGAGAAACAGCCTGAAACTTAATCAGCTGTAGTGTGCATTCCTGTCCTGGATTGATTTATGGGGAACGGGGGCAGTGGGGATAAAATGCATTGAAGTGGTGATTTGCATAAACTGCTGAGCCAGGATCGAGGGGCTGAATAGCCTACTCTTGTTCCAATGCTCCTAACCCAAAAAACTTCTGACCTCAGAGTTAAGAATGCCTTTTGGCAACTGGAGCTAAATTAAGCTGTTGACAAGGCAGCTCTACTATCTGGAGGTTTTTGTCTTCGTTGGGTGGCACAGTGGTTCTCACAGCGTTAGGGACCTGGGTTTAATTCCAGCCTTGGGTGACTGTCTGTGCGGAGTTTGCCCATTCTCCTGTGTCTGCATGGGTTTCCTCTCACGGTCTAAAGATGTGCAGCTTAGATGGGTTAGCCATGGGAAATGTGGGATCATGGGGATAGGGTGGGATGCTCTTTGGAGGTTCGGTGCAGTCTTGGTGGGCTCGATGGCCTCTATCTTCGCTGTAAGGATTCAATTACAACAGTTACAGCTTTATGGTTTGACTTAAGTATATTAGAAGCATCTGCATTAATTTGGTAGGAACCATCTAAGCAAATAGAAGCTGCAACAAATAGTAGCTATTGAAGGGCAAGTAAATCACTCCAGTCAATGAGAACATTGGCACTTTGATAAAAATAAACAGTGCTCATGTCAATTTGTCATTTAACAAATTCCACGAATAATTAATCATTTTGTGCATTCTGAAAACAGTTATACACTGATTATCTGAAGTTATCTCAATTGGGCTCCAAGCAGAAATTGCTTGGTTACCTCCCACAAGTGCTTTTGTATGTAATCTGATGGATTGTTCTTTGGGTTAATTCGGGTGGTTTCCATTCATTTGGCCACTAAGCAGATGCTTCTGGGGAGCCTCTTGTAGCACAGAGATAGTGCCCTAGACTGAGAGACCTGGTCTCAAGTCCCACCTGCTCCAGAAGAGTGTAATAACATCACTGAACAGGTTGATTAGAACAATAAGTCAAAAGAAAGGATGCTTCTGGGGTCATCTGAAATGTGTTTGGGATGTCGTACTGTTTGCAAACCTATCAAATTCATCAGGTTGTGACTCAGATTTGTTTAGGCTAGTTGGCTCAAGAGGTTGCACATTAAGCTGGTTGAATGTGGTGCTGGACTGTTTTCCTGATACATGGGTACTCTCCCCTCCTAAAGGTGCTCGCTCATGCTGATATGAAAATAAATGAGGATGGGGGTGTGTTTGGGTTTCCTGCAGCATCTCAGCTCAGAGATCCTTCTTTCTGCATTCATGTAGCTCAGTGGCTGCTCAGCAATGGAATGCATCACACCAGAACACCATCCTGTCCACATTCAGCATCCATTCATACACTGTGCAGGCAGGATTGTGTGATTGGCAAGCAGGGTGTGCTTTGTCTTCTTCTGTATTGGAGGTCATTTGCAACATCCCAATTTTGGCTCATCTGATTCGAATTGAAATCTCTGCTGGAATATGGGATTCACTGGCAAGACCAGGATTTATTATCAGTGTCAAGTTGTCCTTGAGAAAGTGATGGTGGACTTTCAGTACAAATGATTGATTTACTAGGCCATTTCAGAGGGTAGTTAAGAGTAAACCACATTGCTGTGTGTCTGGAGTCACACGTAGGCCAGATCATATAGCAATGGAAGATTGCCTTCCTTAAAGGGCATAACTGAACCAGGTAGTTTTCTTGTGAAAACCTCATTGTTTCATGTCCATCATTACTGATATAAGCTTCTTACTCAACTCTTTTCAACTTAAATTAAAGGCCTCTCTACACTGTTTCCATCAGATACTCCAGGACAGATATAGCACAGGATTAGATATAGTGTAAAACTGCCTCTACTTTTTTAAACTGAAAGTAAAGCTTCCTCAACATTGTCCCCATCTAACTCTCAGGACAGCTATATTATTGGGTTAGATACAGAGCAAAGCTTCCTCTAGTCTTTGATTTAAATTCCCTTGTGGCTGTAGATAAATTTGAACTCAAATTGATGGATTAGTCACTCAATATTGCTAGCCCACCAAGACAGCCACTATGCTATCATAACCCACAGTGACAGCAGGACTGGTTGAGGGCTGAAAATAGGAATAATGTGATGTGCATGGCTATAGTTACATGGTGGGTCATGCGTTACCAACTCGATAGGGTTACAGGAGATCAGGGGTCATGCTTTCAAGTTCCTTCAAAGCAGAACGATGTTAAACATAATGCAATTCATTCTTTCCTGAAGAATAGCAAGCCTGATTCACTCTGTTCATGCCTGTGGCTGGGGTGGAATAGAGTCATGTACATTCCTAATCAATGTTATACACCTAGACGTGCTTTGATCCTAAAGAAGGATCTGATGGGAAGTTTCCAGGTATTTTCCCTAATCATATTGGGTTTCCTCCTGATTTTGGACTGTTCCCAGGAGATCACATTGCTCAGGATGGATAGGGAGTGTCTTTATTGTGACCCAATGCCAACTACACACGACTGGCTTGATGCACCTACAGATCTTATCCTGTTTGATATCTTCATGTTTGTGATTTCATACTGCCCATTGCTCAGGCTGGACAAACACACTTGTCATTTAGATAGAGCACACAACCCGAATCTTAGAACACCCGAACATGTTTTATAATTGTTATAGTTACTTTATAACCACATTGTTACAGTAGTCTTTGCAAACTGCAAGTGGCAGATATTTCTTTTCAGTAGCAAGAGGATGACTGGCTGAAGACACTAGGAGAATCCCATGCTCTGCTTCAAATAGAACCAATGGATCTCTTACATTCACAAAGTTCTGAGGAAGGGTCATCAGACCCGAAACGTTAGCTCTGTTTTTCCCTTCACAGGTGTTGCCAGACCTGCTGAGCTTTTCCAGCAACTTTGTTTTTATTCCTGATTTACAGCATCCGCAGTTCTTTCGGTTTTTATTTCGATCTTTTACATTGACTTGAGAGAAGGATAGGATCTAGATTGAACACTTATCCAAAGGACAACATTCCCTAAGGGCAGTGGAGGTTACGTACTCTAACAGGGCATGAAGCGACAACTTTAAAACTCAGAGCAGAGAGAGATGCCATCAACTGGCATGAAGTAAGGGGGCTATTGTTTATTTTGAAGACAGTATAATAGAGGTAATATCAAATCCACCATCTGGTATACACCTCTCTCGATATTTTATTTCCCAGAATGAGCCACTGGAGACAAAGGCACTCACCAACAACAACTCACTGTGTCTTTAATCTAACAAACTCCCCAGCGCAGGGCATTTCGTGGGAATGTCATCAGACAAAGTTTTGACATTGAGCCACATAAAGTCATTAAGCAAGGAACCAAATGCTTCCTCAAGTAAGAATATTTAAAGGACCATATCTTAAAGGTGAGAAAGGAAGAGAGACAGAGACTTTTACCGAGTGAATTCCAATGACTCTTAACAGCATTTGATCCTTAGCGAGCTGCAACAAGGTTGGTTTGACCTGGGCAGTGCCCACTCATGGAAACTTTGGCTAATTTCCCACGACTGGCCCAGGTCCAACTCTTCACATTAAGACCTATTGAGGACTGTTAGCTCAGGGTTGAGCCTTTGATCTTTGATGGCTATTTAGGAATGAAGAGTTGCCAAGTCATCTTCCAAAGGACTCTCCCAACTAGTATAATGGGCAAGTGCACCTCCAAATGGGTATTAGATTTGAAAGGGCTCTGTGCTGAAAGACCCCACCTCAGCTACAATGGAAAGTCACTATCCTAAGGCAGATCTGAAACATCAAGCAAGGTTTGCTAATTCTGGAATGCTGGCTCTCTGGGCAATGATGGATGATAGGATGGGACTTGATTGTCATGGTTTCCCTTCCAACTTGCCAGCGCTCACAATCCAGCGCCATGCAAGAAGTATTACAACACTGGGAGCTGCATCTCTGCATTAAAGAAATAATTGAATTTACACATAATTTTATTCAAATATGTCAAAGTGCACTATGGAAGGAATGGTTCATTTTTCAGAGTGCAGTGACCTGAGTTATGTTAAATGTGACAGCCATTTTGTGTCACCAATGTCCAGGAATAAACTGGGAGACATGGAATCAGTAGACTTTTGCCCGCTAAAGGGGCAGTGCAGCAAAAAAGTGGGGAAAGGTAGGATGGGGGTGCAAACTAAATTAAAATGGAGTTGGAGGGGGATCCTGATAGTCTCGGTGTTATGATTAACTCGTCAATGTAACACGTACTTATTGCAACAATACAATAATCTACATCTTGTTGTTAACGAGTATCTCAAGAGCACGCGAGGTGCAGTGACAGTGTTCCTACCTCTGAGCTAGGAGATCTGGGTTCAATTGCTCCAGAGATGTGTCTGAGCAGGTTGATTAAAAATACCTAGAAAGATGGGAAGGGCCCGTTTCCTTGAGCACAGATGTCAGTGACTAGGGAGTGTAGGATTTTAAAAAAGACAAGTGCCTCTTCTGGTTAAGACTCATGAGTGGCTCAACCTCTACTGAACGGGCCCTTAGGCCCAGGATAGGATTGTTGGCTCCATTCTACCCCAGCTACAAGCTGCCAGTGGTCAGATCCATTAAGTCAGACTATTGAGGCATTTTCCACTTTCCTTTACCTGTTTAGTAAATCTAAGTACAAGCTGCTGGGTTCCCTAGGGGATGATCTTCTAACGGTATGGAGCACCTTGCCTTAGGAGAGCATCCACTGGAAAATCTGACTGCCATCGTGATGGTCATGTTCTTTGCACAGGCTTCCCCAATGAGGGTACAAAGAGGCAAAGTTACCTGACCCACTTATCCGCAGTGAATTGGACAGTTGAGACTCTGTAGCTTTGTGGGTCAATTCTAGGCTAAGGTTTTGTCCTTTCCCCTGGGGATCAGAGCTGGCAGGGAGTGAGGCACCACATGTTGTTCAATGCCTGCACAAGAGAAAAGCCTTGAGAAAAGTGTAGGACCTGACACAGAAAATAACACATTGGTGATCTCTCTCCTGCTTTCTTTAGAGTCGTTGGAAATGTTAATTCATCAAGTGTTCCACAAAATGAGGAAATGGGGCGGTAAATTGGAGATGGGAGACTTTGAACAAATCAGAGGATGAGGGAATCTGATGCGATTTGCAACAGAGCAGCAGAGGATTAGCAGTGCAAGGAAGCAGCTGTACTGCAAGAAACCTACAATGTGAAATGTAGGGCTACTTAAATATTGCTATTTTCCCAGTATCTGTGACACCTCAGAAAAATGATGTTCTTGAATTAATATGGAATTTCAAATGAGCATACGCACTGGTAGTTTTGAGATGTCCTGAAGTCTGGAACTCTCTCTCCATCACTCTCCTTCCTGATTTGAGATGCTCCTAACCTGCTTGACCACAACTTACCCGTCCTTGCACAAAAAAAAACCAATTGCGGATGCTGGAAATTGGAAGCAATAAGCATAAATTGCTGGAAAATCTCAGCAGGTCTGGCAGCATCTGTGGAGAGAAAACAGAGTTCAAGTTTCCAGTTCAGTCAAGAAGGGTCATGGACGTGAAACATTAACTGTGCTTTCTCTCTCCACAGATGCTACCAGACTTGCTGAGATTTTTTAGCAATTTCTGCTCTTGTTTCACCCGACCTTCCATATAAATTTTTAATTAGCTCAATATTGAGTTTCACATGGCATTGCTTGGTAAAGATGTTGGAGTACTCTCACAGGTAGCTCACCCAGTGGCTATGTGCATCAGAAAATTACAGAAGCTTGCGCAGATTGTCCAGAAACTATGGCAATTTTTGGGATCTGGTAGGGCAACTCTAGCAATGCCAATGCAGCCCTCAATCAACTTCATAGACAATCTCACTTTTATGTGTATGTACACCATAGCCTAGGGATAACTGTAGCATCCCTACTGTCATTGGGGCTTTGATCAGATAAACCTAGCAGATAGGAAATCAAACACAGGACCTGCAGCCTGATATGGCTCCAACACACTGCTTTCTATCTTTTTCTTTGAAGACAATTGTATTCTCCGTCCCTTTCTAGGTGTCAGGCTCACGTAATGCTGTTACAATTGATGCCAAATGTGAGGCAGAGAAAACTCAGCACTGTTGTTTAGCTGGCTAGGCGACATTTATTGTTAAGAGCCCAAGCACATTGCTGTGGGTCTGGAGTCACATGTAGGCCAGACCACATAAGGATAGCAGTTTCCTTCCCTAAAGGGCATTAGTAAACCAGATGGGCTTTTCTGACAATCAGCAATGGATTCAAGATCATCATTAGATTCTTAATTCCAGACATTTATTGAGTTCAAGTTCCGCCATCTGCTATGGTGGGATTTGAACCCGGGACATTATCTGGGTCTCTGGATCAACAGTCCAGCAATAATACCACTAGGCCATTGCCTCGCCAGCTCCTGGTCACTTGTTAGTGACTCCCTACCAGGATTACGCTTGTGTAAGCACTGGTTGAGGAATGTATAGCTATTCCTATCTCATACATTTAAAATAAAACCTTGCAATCATCAGTTCACCACAGGCAACGGTGTGTGGAATTCACTGTGCTTAATGACGTGACTGAACCACATGGGGATAATTTTAATCTAATTGACTGGGCTGGAGATCCTACATGATCAAGTGGAGCACCAATTTAAATCCCCAACAAATGTTGCTCTCCACTGACTGGTGTAAATGCATTCGATGCCATCTGTTTCTGAGTAGCTATATGGTTTAACAAGCATCCAGTGCCTCTGAGTGTTCAGTTAAACTCATCTTGAGCAGGAACAAAGATTTCAAATAAGAGGAACAATCACTTTTGCCACGGATAAGACAAGAGAAAATCATTATCTTGGGTGCAAATGCAGATATGCACGGTGGCTCAGTGTTTATCGCTGCTGCCTCACAGCACCAGGGACCTGGGTTCAATTCCACCCTCAGGTGACTGTCTGTGTGGTGTTTGCACATTCTCCCTGTGTCTGCGTGGGTTTCCACCGGGTGCTCCGATTTCCTCCCACAGTCCAAAGATGTGTAGGTCAGGTGGATGGGCCATGCTAAAATTGTCCATGGCACCCCAGAAGGTGCAGGTTAGGTGAGTTAGCTATGGGAAATTCAGGGTCACAGTGTTAGGATGGGGGTGGGATGCTTTTTGGAGGGATGGTGTGGACTTGATGGGCTGAATGGCCTGTTTCCACGCTGTAGTGATTCTATTTTTAAAAAAAAAATATGTTGGTGTCTCTATGTTAGAATGTATTACAAACACATACAGTCAGATCTGTAGATGGTGAATGGTCGATTGGTGCTGGCACACCTTAAGATGCAATATTGGCAGAAATACTGTGTCTGGGAATCATTTTGTTAGGGAGATTGTAAATTCCAGAGTAATGATGGTGACATTGATGGGGATGCCAGTTCACGATGGTGGAAATGAAAAGCGAAGCAAATTTCACAATGATGATACTTTGAACAGTTCAGAAGGCTCAATCAAGCATGGTCATCATTTTGAAAATTACAGTCTGACTCCACTGCTAATGATTTTGGACCTCTCTCACTCTCTCTCTGTCTCTGCTCCTGTGTCAAACCTGAATTCACTGCGGTAATGCTGAAGATTGAAGGCAGCTCTCTGTGCTTTGCGGAGACACCAGTTATTGAGAAAGAAATGAGACAGTTGTCACCACAGGAGAAACCTGAATTTTAGTGGTATCGGTTGAGCAAGGAAGATTCGACGGTAAATAAGAGAATTCCTCTCACAGGGTGCTGAGGAATGTTTAACACTTAAAATTTGCCAGTAATCCCCTGGCACGGCTCAAACACACAACTTTCTAACTCAGAGCCAAGGGAAGAGAAACTTCAGTGTCACTTGCAAATGATGCTATTTAAATTGTCAAAAATTAACTATGACCAATTACAGATTTCCCTTTGATGTAGCATCATAGTGTATTACAGCATGGAAGTAGGCCTTTCAGCCCATTGTGTCCATTCTGCTCATCAAGCACCTATCTACTGTGATCCCACTTCCCAACACTTGGTCCATTGCCTTGAAAACTGTGGTTTTTAAATTATAGAATCCGCACAGTGTGGAAGCAGGACATTCAGCCCATCAAGTCCATACCGATCCTCTGAAAAGCATCCCACCCAGACCCACCCCATAACCCTGCATTCCTCATGGCTCATCCACCTAGCCAGCACATCCCTGGACACTCTGGGTAATTTAGTATGGCCAGTCCACCCTAACCTGCGCATCTTTCGACTGTGGAAGGAAACCGGAGCACCCAGAGAAAACCATGCAGACAGGTGGGGAGAACATGCAAACTCAATACAGACCAAGTCTGGAGTCGAACCTAGGTCCCTGGTACTGTGAGGCAGCAGTGCTATACTCATCTAAATACCTCTTAGATGTTGTGATGACTCCCACCTTTACTGCCCTTACAAGAAATGAGTTCTAGATACCTACACACCCTTTAAATGCCCTCTTAACCTTCTGCCCCTTACCTTCAATCTCTGCCCCTTAGTAACTGACATTTGTACTCAGTGGAAACATTCATTCCTACTCATGCCCCTCATAATTTTGTAGACCATGCTGTAGCCCATGGAGTGCTCATACAGGAAGCCTCTCTTCAACTTCCAAATACACTCTTGGCTCCCCAAGACAAAACCTGACCAGATTTGTGTGGTGTCCTTCTGAGGCAGTGACAGGGACAGACCTCTGAGTGTGGACAAAATACTTTTGGTAGGGGGGGGGGGGGGGGCAGGAGTGGGAAATGGTCCCTGACTGGCATCTTAAGTAGACCAATTAGCCAACCACTGGGCAGCCAAGTTGCCAGTAATATATCATGGCAGTGGGAAGACATTAGGCTGCCCTTCTAATATTTCCAACCCATCACTGCCAGACCTACTGCTTGTCCCAGTCGGACACCAAGACGAAGGGAAAATTGAACTCTAAATCTTCGGAATGAGCTGTGAAATGCTGAAGGTCAGGTGAGACCGTTACCAAGTGGGGTACAATTGACAGTGGAAAAGATGGTGGAGATATCAGAGGACAAATGGCACGTGTGGACCCAACCATAAGCTAGGAACAAAGTGACAAGATGTGAGTGTGGTCTCTGGGAAGAACAGAAAGACCGCAAGAAATTTAGGGAATCTAATTTGGATTATTCATTTTGTCATAGCAAACCCACTCTTTGGAAACACTCTGGTACCATTCTGAGAAGTTTTTGTCCGCTGCGTACTTTCACAAGGAACTTTCGTGACAATAGGGCTCTTTATGAACTGGAGATTATATGCAGGACTCTATCTGAACTGAGTGAAATGGGATGCTCTTGAGTAACTTTGCAGCCTTGGTGGGAGGTGACTGAGAGCTGACCTCACTGAAGCAAATGTGATAATAAATGGGATAGCACAAGGTAAAACGATAGCAAGGCTTTAAATAAAACAGCCTCGGTAGGATAAAAGTTCATAGGTTCACACAGGCGATAGGAAAATTTATACAGTCTGAGGTCAGCAAGTCCTTTGTTTTAAGGAATGTGAAATGGACAGTGAAAGTGCTGGGATGGGGGGTGATTGTGCTACAACAACAACAACTTTCATTTATATAACTCCTTTGACATATGAATACATCTTAAGGCCCTACGTGAGAGTGGAAGACTGGGACAAAAATTAACATCAAAGGAAAGAAAGGAGATTTTGGGATGCTTGACCAAAAATAGTGAGATATTTCAAGATGAATGCCAAAAGGTGGTCTTTCTCATCTCTCCACATCCATAGATTTTAATGTGGAAGCTATTGGTCAGTCTGATCTCATTACAGCAGCCATTTGGTAAAACAAACAAGGGCAGGACTTATACAACTAAAAGTAGGGCCTAGGGCTTCAGGTACAATATTCTTTGAAGTTTGTGTCACATGAAGATAGGGTTGTTAAGAAGGTGTTTGTCATGCTAGCCTTCATTGATCAGACCTTTGAGTATAGTAGTTGGGACATCATGTTGATGTTGTACAGGACGTTGGTGAGGTCACTTCTGGAGCACTCTGTGCAGTTCTGGTTGCCCTGCTGTATGAAGGATATTATTAAGCTGGAGAGGGTTCAGTAAAGATCTATCAGGATGTTGCTGGGAATGGAGGGTTTGAGTTACAAGGAGAGGCTGGATAGGCTGGGACTTTTTTCACTGGAGCATAGGATGTTTATAAAATCATGAGGGGTGCAGATAATGTGAATAGCTAATGTCTTTTCCCTTGGGTGGGAGATTTCAACACTAGGGTACATATTTTTAAGGTGAGAGATTTTAAAAAGATATGAGGGGCAACGTTTTTACACAGAGAGTGCTTTGTGTGTGGAATGAACTTACAGAGGAATTGATGGAAGTGTGCACAGTTACAATGTTTAAAAGACACTTGGATAAGTTCATGAATAAGAAACGTTTGGAGGGATATGGGCCAAGTGTGGGCAGATAGGACTAGTTTAGTTTGGGATTATGGTCGGCATGGACTGGTTGGACCAAAGGGTCTGTTCCCATGCTGTACGACTTTATGACTCTACCACATGGAGTGTCAGCAATCCTTCAAATATCAAATACACCCTGTGCTGTTACGTGGACAAAATCCTCTAAGGACAGGTTTGGGGCTCTCAGTTTAAGAGCTGGAACATGAGGAAATGGCTCACGTGGTTGTTGAGTCACACAGAGGAGGAAACTTGATCCCTGTTTTGGGATAAGTTGATAAATGGCAGGCATGCCAGTGGGCTATACAGTTACACTCTGGTCAGGAGAAGACAAAAACAACCAGAATTGCTATCCTGCATGGTCACTCAGTCATGGACCATTCCAGAGGTGAGCTGGAGACGCTGGCTGCAGCTCAGTCGGTAATTGTCAGAAGGCAATGGGATCAATTCCCCCTCCAGAAACTGCCGCACAAAATCACATATAGGAAAAGGAGTAGGCCATTCAGCCCCTTGAGCCTGTTTGGCTATTTCATGAGATCAATGCTGACCTGTGGCCTACCTCTACAGACCTGCCTTCATCCCATAACATTGAGGGGAACTTAAGAAAGGCTTGTATTTATGCAACAGCTATTACAGTCTCTCAAAATGCTTTGCAGTCAGAAAAATATGTTCTGATGTGCTGTTTGTGGAAAACACAGCGGCCAATTTGCACACAGCAAGCTCCTTTTCGCATTATTTCCAGATGATCTGTTTCAATGATATTGTTGAAGAACTTAAGAACAGGAGTAGGCCATTCAGCCCCTCGAGCCTGTTCCAACATTCAATGAGATCATGGCTAATCTGTGGTCTAATTCCATATACCTGCCTTTGGCCCATATCCCTTAACACCTTTGCTTAACAAAAAAATCATCTCTCTCAGATTTAAAATTAACAACTGATCCAGTACCCACTGCCATTTGTGAAAAAGAGTTCCAAACCTCTACCACCCTTTGTGTATAGAACTGCTTGCTAACATATCTCCTGAACAGTCTGGCCCTAATTCTCAGACAATGCCCCCCAGTTCTAGAAGGATCTTTTTTAAATTTACTCACAGGTGGTGGACATCACAAGCTTTACAAGTATTTATTGCCTATCTCTCATTGCCCCTTGAGAAGGTGGTGGTGAGCTGTCTTCTTGAACCGCTGTAGTCCATGTCCCGTAGGTTGACCCACAATGCCTTGAGGGAGGGAGGGAGGGAATCCCAAGATTTTGACCCAGTGACGCTGAAGGAACAGCAGCATATTTCCAAGTCAGGATGGTGAATGGCTTGGAGAAGAACTTGTAGGTGGTGGTCTTCGTATGTATTTGCTGCCTTGTCCTTCCAGATGGTAGTAATTGTGGGTTGGAAGGTGCTGTTTTCGCAGCTTTGGTGAAGTTTTTGCAGCATGCCTTGGAGATGATGCACAATTTGTTAAATTGAAGCCTGTTTATGCAAACAGATGGGGAAAGTTCCTGTAGCATTCTTTGGGAAAAAACAGAAGAGCAAGGTGAGCACTTCATGGTATCATTTATTACATGTCAATAAATATCAGGAACAGACATAATCTGGTCATTATCAAGAGTCCTGTGTTTGGAATTGGTGGTACACAAGTTGGCTACTATTTTTCCTGAATTGCAATTGTGACAGTATTTCTAAAGCACTTCATTGGCTGTGGGATTAAAAAAAAAACCCTCAGGTTATCCTGTAGTTGTGAAAGGCGCTACATAAATGCAAGGTCTTTCTCTTACTATGTGTGTGGTTGGAGGTGAAGGGCAGGATTGATCTTAGGCTGTGAAGCCCCTCGTAGTTCAATATGCTGCCTGCAATCCCTGTTTGGTTGGTGGGTCAGGGAGATAATGAACACTGGTAACTGAATAGTGCAGGGGCTTTGTAGAAACTTTTGACACGAAGAAAGTGACAAACATAGAGGCTGGGCCAGCAGCACGGTTTGACGTGCTGACTGAGCTATTACATTAACGTTCCTGTTAACTTTGCCTGTTGTCCCAAGGCGACATACCTTCGGTAATAAGGAACAGCTGGAGTTGTGTGTTTGTTTTACAGCTGAGGTTGCAAATGATGTTCACAGCGAGCAATGTTCACTGCACACCTTTGTGACTGAAGTGTAGGGTTAGCTACAGCTACCTGGAGGAAGGTGGAAGTTTATATTTCCCTGTCCTGTTGTCTGGAAAGAATATTGACGACTTGACTGTACAATGTCGCCATTTATTTATCCTCCTCGGTTACTTCCTCACTTGCCCCTGAAAGTGCTCCCCTTGGTGGTGTACAGAAAGGAATTGCATTTATGCAGCGCCTTTTACAGGCTGAGGACATCCCAAATCTCTGAAGTAGCATGCGCCGGACTCGAAACGTTAACTGTTTCTCTGTCCCTGCGTGCTGGCATACCCGCTGAGTTTCTCCAGCAATTTCCGTTTTCATTTATTTCAGATGGTGGGCACTCCCAGTTCTTTTGCTTTATATTATTCCCAAATCTCTTTACAGACAATGAGCTGTTTTGTTCCGAAGTGCATTCACCACTGTAATGTGTCAGTGCATAACAAGATCCCAGAAACAGCAAATGTCCACACCTTTCCTTTTGATGAGAGCATCCCCTCCTCTCCTTCGAAGTGGTGACATGCTGTCTTTTACGTTCAGCTGTGAGCACAGTTGGAGCTTCTATTTAACTTCTTATCCAAAAAACGATTCCTGTGGCAGAGCAGCACTCCCTGGGTAGGTGATTTTAACAGAAACGCAAACTGAGAGAGACGTGAAACACAGCTGCTGCAGAGTTAACTTCTGCAGTTAGAGTTGCAATGGAAGGTTTATCTGTACAATTAATTAAACGTGCCATTTTGGAAAGGGAGGACTTGCGACAGCACAAAGAGCCCGCATTTACGTAGCGCCTTTAACGTGTAAAATGGCCAAGCTTCTTCCTAGAGATTGCTTCCAAACAAAAATTTTTGCTTTTGTTTCAACAGGCTTGATGGGCCGAAAGGCCTCTTCCATGCTATATGATTCTGTGACCTGAAGGAAATTGGGCTCTGAATCACAGAAGGAGATATTCGGGTGGTCATATGTTTGAAGGAGTTTCTTAAAGAAGAAAGGTGAGGCTTTTGGAGGGAGTTGCAGAGCTGAAACCCTTAGCTGTCACCAATGGCAGCGTGATTAGTACTAGCCCAGTAACAGATGGGGCCACTCTGTGACATAACAGATAATGCATACAATACAGATGAAAGGAGGAACTTCCACCTAGCTAATTATTATTTTAATTAAAGTGCGATGACTGCTGATTTTTAGATAAACAGAGAAGCCAATACTGTGGGATATCCCAAACAGCATTGTGAGAAATGATCAGTAGGAGTTGCTGGTTGAGAGGTTAGTCTCCCTAAGGACTTGCACACAGGTAGATGAGCCCCTGGTTTCATAGTTTATCCAAAAGACAGCACCCCTGATTGTACAGGCCTCCTTCAGCACTGCCACCAAGGGCTGGCCCTGACTTTGAGATAGTAGGAACTGCCGATGCTGGAGTCTGAGATAACATGGTGTAGAGCTGGATGAACACAGCAGGCCAGGCAGCATCAGAGGAGCAGGAAGGCTGACGTTTCGGGCCTAGACCCTTCTTCAGAAATGGGGGAGGGGAAGGGGATTCTGAAATAAATAGGGAGAAAGCCGGAGGCGAATAGAAGATGGATAGAGGAGAAGATAGGTGGAGAGGATACAGACAGGTCAGAGAGGCGGGGATGGAGCCGTAAAGATGAGTGTAGGTGGGGAGTTAGGGAGTGAAAAGGAAGTGAAAGCTAGTCTAGTAATGGTAACCATGAAACTATTATTGTTTAAAAACTTTTTCAGAGATAGTAGGAACTGCAGATGCTGGAGAATCTGAGGTAACAAGGTGTAGAGCTGGATGAACACAGCAGGCCAGGCAGCATCAGAGAAGCAGGAAGGCTGACGCTTCAGGTTGGGACCCTTCTTCTGGAGAAGGGTCCAGACCCGAAACATTGGCTTT